>NC_085140.1:202970363-203287155 GCF_024139115.2 Armigeres subalbatus | reverse complement strand
ACGGTACCTATTTAGATGCCGCTATTTTAGACGGACCTCTTCACAACTTTCAGTGAGTCCTCGCTTGGAATGGGTATATTCATAGGTTGTTGGCTTCTCGCCTCGTTAGCTAGGCGATCGGCTTCCATGTTTCCAGTGATGCCAGCATGCCCTGGAATCCAGCAAAATCGTACAGCTTTATATTTTATGACGTTTTCAATATCTTGGATCCACGGGTGTCGGGATCTGCCTGATTCTAAAGCCAGCAAGCAACTAGGCGAATCCGTTTGGATCACTACATCTTCAATATTTGGGATCGAAACGGCCATCTTAATGCACAATGGTTCGAGAGCAGCCAAAACCTCAAAAATCGAAATTCGTGTTTCCGTCAAAATTATATTTTTCTCATTTTATAGAATACTTACGTGATTCAAATTCAAAATTTGAAGTAGTTCTGTTGAGTTTTGACTTTGTTACATCATTTTGAATTGAACATAAATGTAGATTTTCAAACGCTGTTTGACAAGGCGTTTAAATCAACGTCGTACGGCTTCAATTTCATCGCAAACCCCAATATTATTTCAAGACTGCATTGTCGGGATCTTAAATAGTATGTCTATGTCAAATATTGGTGACAGAAATCAACTTCAGTTAACTTTGAATACAAAATTAGTTTAAATACTCACAATTTTTAGATTGAACTGCTCCAAAAGTATAGGCGCGGTTGAGTGCCCGTTATAATTCTATGCTCATTACAAAGCTTGAAGCAATAGCTAGCAATATTCATCACTATTTTGTTTTGCGAAAAGATAAGCTGTTTTTTTTAACGTTTTAGTTTGAAATGTGCATAGTATTTTTGGTCCGTTTCTAACTGAAACCTTACAAATGCGTATTTTTTGTTCACAAGAACCTTAAAAATGCCCTTTTTTAAATTATTAGATTGAAGCTGAAACGTTCGCCCTTTTTTAAATGAAATGCCCTTTTTTAAATTATTAGATTGAAGCTGAAACGTTCGATACAGTTATTTAATATTTAAAACATGTAATGAACGCATTAAATGAAAATGAAATGATCTCGTAGCATAATTATTCAATGATGGAATCATTTATATACTTTTATTTGAATGTTTCTAACTGAAACCTTACAAATGCGTATTTTTTGTTCACAAGAACCTTAAAATGCCCTTTTTTAAATTATTAGATTGAAGCTGAAACGTTCGCCCTTTTTTAAATGAAATGCCCTTTTTACCCTTCTTACACCCTAAGAAGGGTATAAAGATCGCTTGAAAAACCGACTTTTTATCCGAGGCTCGGAGACCCAAGTCGTATATACCAATCAACTCAGCTCGACGAACTGAGCACATGTATGTATGTGTGTGTGTGTGTGTGTGTGTGTGTGTGTGCGTGTGTGCGTGTGTGCGTATGTGTGTGCGTTACAAAAATCTCACATCAAGATCTCAGCCGTCCGTGGACCGATTTGCACGATTTTAACACTAAACGAAAGCTATGACTTTGTCATTGTACGAGTTCAATTTTTTTTGCAATCGGACATTTGGTTCCAGAGATATGTGAGAAATACGAACATGAAGTGCATTTTCAGAAAACTAACAAAATAATGTTGTTGAGGAACCGGGTAATTACCTCCTTCGAATTCCTAGGTGGCACCCTAACACTCGATTGGTCCGATTGGGTAGAGTGGAAAACCCTTTCCTTTGGCTGGCGATCTTCTGGAGAATGTAGCTATCCATTTACCAGCACCGCTGTTGTTCAGGGATAATATTTCTTCTTGGCAAATTACAAAACACACTCGCGGACATAGTAAACACTGTATTTAATAAAACTAACAATGACACAACACTACATTTATTCGACTTAATGCTAACAACTTTTGCTCTTAATACTAAACACGGAATTAAATTCTTGGACGTGCAGAAGTCCACTACGCGCCTGTGATTCAGTTGGACGATCGGAAGTAACTGACTGTAGAATCTAAAGAAAAGCTGGTCATCACCAGACCGATGATCATGCTCTTCCCGACAACGAATATCGAGAATGGAATTCCGCTCCTCTTGAATATCCTCTATACTCGCGCCAGCATATCCACCACTGCAGTTTTAGATGGACCAGCTCTCTAGCCTTCTCACAAGCAACGATCAGACCTCTCACCATACTATCGCCTGCCGGAGATACATATGGATAGTCTCGGGTGGTTGTTTTTATCGCACTTTCGCTTTCTGTCCACTCTTCATTCCTGCTCACAAAAACTGGAGCTGACCTGCCGTAGATGGTTTGCTGGCCCGGAGGCGACCTCTTTTTTTTCAATCAGCAGCAGCAGATATAGAATCGCAGTTAACTAAGTGCACCAGGGTTGTAGTTTGGGGCGATAGGCGACACTGCTTCACAACATCCTCGCCCACCCAGGAATTGCTTCAATTTCTGAAATAAAATAGAATATCCTCTTCGACGGGAAAGGAAGTGGGAAGGTTGGGTTGAGTCATACATTTCGTTAGCTGGTTGATGAATGCAGAAATGGTAAAACACACAACTTTTCTACTGGGCGTTTAAGGATTCCGGATGCCGTTTTCAGAGTAACCACCTTACTATTTCATCTGTACCAGGATGGATAGCAATGATTCGGCCTAATTTCCATTTCATTGGAGGTTGGTTATCCTCCCGAATTATCACTAGCCCACCAACATCGATTTTAATGGGTGGTTTCCATCGCTTATTTCTCCCCTGGAGCTGGCACAAGTATTCACGCCGCCATCTCTTCCAAAAATCTTGGAGCAATTTCTGCATCAATTGGAAGCGATCCAGCCGGTTCAGTTTGACATTTTCTAAATCAGGATCCGGTAAGCCTTGCAGACTGGAACCAATCAAAAAATGTGACGGTGTTAATGGCTCCAGATCGTTGGGATCGTCCGACATGGGCGTCAACGGTCTGGAATTTAAACAACCCTCTATCTGTATGAGCAACGTGGTAAAATCCTCGGGTGATAACGGCGTTTCTCCTACTACTTTCACAAGATGAATCTTGGCGGACCGTACCGCGGCCTCCCATAGGCCTCCAAAATGAGGAGCACTCGGCGGGTTAAAATGCCATCGTGTCCCTTGTTCCGAGCAGTGTCTCGCCACACCCTCACGATGTTCCTTCGTTCTTAGTAGCTCGTCCAATTCCTTCAACTTGTTCCGCGCTCCAACGAAGTTTGTGCCATTGTCGGAGTACAAATCTTCGCATTTTCCTCTTCTGGCCGAGAATCGACGCAGGGCTTGGATGAACCTGTCAGTAGTCAGGTCCGAAACAAGTTCGAGATGCACCGCCTTGGTACACAAGCAAATGAACACAGCGACATACATTTTTACCACTGGGCGGTGAGGTGCTGGCCGGACAAAAAATGGCCCACAATAATCTACGCCGGTCTGAGAAAACGGTCGGGATACGGTAACACGTGGCGCTGGCAGCTCTCCCATAAACTGCTCGATTGATGATGGCTTCGCCCGAAAGCACTTCATGCATTGATGTACTACGCTTCGAACCACGCTTCTTCCTCCAAGCGGCCAGAAACGTAATCGAACAGTAGCCAATAATAACTGCGGCCCCGCATGCAGTAATTTTTCATGGAAATAACGTAGAATCAGCCTTGTAAGCTGATGGCGTGCTGGTAAAACCATCGGGTGCTTCGTATCCTCTGTCTCTTTCGAATGCGCTAGTCGTCCTCCTACTCTAATAACCTGATCCTCTGATATGTACGGGCTAAACCAACGCAGTGGCGACCTACTCGGAACAGAGTCTCCTTTGGACAGTGCCTTCCATTCCTCCACGAAAAATTCCTGCTGAACTCTCCGTACCAAGTTGATTTCTGCTCCCTTCAGCTCCGCTGTTGTGAGGAACTTCGGTGGATTCCTATGATCTCGTGGTGTTCGCAGCAGATTCAGGTACCGTAACCAATAGGCAGTTCGCCTGACGAGCTCGATGTACGATGAGGATCGTCCTAGGTACCATTCGTTAAACTCCTCGACTGATGAGTTCATACATGCGACAGCTGTATGTCTCTTTTCCTTCTCCGCTTCAGCTCCGCTTGATAGCTCTGAAGATTCTGGCCAATTTTCGGGTTGCTTCTCCAGCCATTTCGGTCCATGCCACCAGAAATCGTTGTGCATGATCTCTTGCGGCATGAGGCCTCTCGAAATAAGATCGGCCGGATTTTCTATTCCTGGAACGTGCCTCCACTGTTCTGGATTTGTGAGCGTCTGGATTTTTGACACTCGATTAGCCACGTACGTAGTCCAGGTTGTCGGTAAGGCCTTGATCCAACGCAGGACACAGGTAGAGTCTGTCCAAAAATACACCTGCGTGGATATTTTTAATGAATCGAGAACCGTTATGAAGAGTTCCGCCGACAAAACAGCGCCGCACAATTCCAAACGTGGTATAGTTTGGCATTTTAATGGCGCCACTCGTGATTTCGACGACAGAAGGCACACCTTTACCATCCCTGCTGCATCTACACTTCTTAGGTAAACACAACATCCATATGCCTTCTCGGAGGCATCCGAAAAGCAGTGAATCTCCGTGGAAACAGCAGCAGGAACGAAGACGTAGCGGTCAATCCTGACTTCGTTCAACAGAGAAAGCTGGCCAAATAACTTCCTCCACGTCTCACCCACCGTCGAAGGTATGGGCTGGTCCCAGTCCAGCGCACGATCGTCGTCGTCCCTATATTTCCACAGCAGCTGCATCACAATTTTAGCAGATGTGATTGCGGCTCCGAGTAACCCCAAAGGGTCGAATAGCGTAGCTATAATCGAGAGTACCTCCCTTTTACTGTACTGCTGCCTTGGTCGCACCGGAGGAATGTTGAAGCTGAATTTCAGCTGATCACTCTTCGGCATCCAGATAAGCCCGAGGGTTTTGATGGACGGATCCGGGTCCAAGATGATTCCGTCCCCCGCTTGAATCGCTAAACTTTCTTCAGGGAGTCCTTCCAAGACCTTGGGGCTGTTGGATGCCCACTTTCTGAGTCTAAAACCGCCTTCTTCCATCATATCACTCAGCTGTTTCCGCAACTCATAGGTTTCTTCCACCGTGTCTGCTCCCGTGATAACATCATCCATATAGGTGTCTTCACTCGCCGCACGTGATCCGAGGGGATATGCTATTTCTCCATCCACCGCTAGCTGTTTGAGAGTTCTTGTGGCTAAGTATGGAGCTGGTTTAGTACCGTACGTAACGGTCTTGAGTTCATATACGCTGATGTTGTCTTGAGGATCTGAGCGCCACAGGATACACTGCAAAGCCCTATCCTCCGGGTTAACCCAAATCTGCCGAAACATCTTCTCAACGTCAGAAACGAGCATTACTTGCTTGGTACGGCTTCGCATAATGATTGATCTGAGATCATCCTGTATTACCGGTCCAGTCAGCAGCACGTCGTTGAGCGATACGCCGGACGATGTTGAGCAAGAGGCATCGAACACCACCCTGACCTTAGTAGTAGTGCTGTCCTCCTTGAAAACGGGATGATGCGGTAGAAAACACCGCTGTTTTGTTGTTAAGGCCGCCCCTTCGACCTTCTCCATGTGTCCCATCGACTCGTATTCCTCCATGAAATCGTGGTAGCTTTTGTGCAAGTTGGCATTTCTCGCCAGCCGTCGCTCCGTACCTTGAAGACGCCGGATCGCAATGTCCTTGGATTCGCCCAACCGTTGAATAGCGCCTTCCTCCTTCGGGAGTGTAACCGTGTACCTGCCATCGGGATTCCGTTGGACTGTATTTTGGAATAGGTCCTCACATCGTTTTTCCTCCTGTGAGAGTACCTTGACTGTGAGAGAACCAACCTCTTCGCTAGACCAGAACTAGGCAACTAGAGATTCCAGTTTCTCTGTTGCGGAAGCATTGCAGGTAATGTACAGATCCTGATGAGAACTGGATAAACCTCCACACACTACCCATCTGAAAAACGATTCGTTCAGCGTCGGCAATTGTTTGCCTAGGTTAATTCTTTTCTTTGACCGGTTTCGAAGAAATCGAAAAATGATTCTATACCGAGTACCAAGTCCACTCTACTAGACTCGAAGAAAGCGGGATCTGCCAGTTTGATTCCTGGGGGTATCGACCAACCTTCCAAAAGTGCATTGTAGCAGTTGGCAGATTCACCATTACGTTGGGAAGAACGAGAAAGTCCATTGCTTGCGAGAAAGGAGACACTCGCGACCGCACCACCGCTTGTATTTTGTATTTGACCTTGGTTCCTGCTTGACCGATTCCTCGCACCGATATATCCACCTTTTCTCTTTGGGTCTTCATCCGTTGACTCAGTCGCTCCGTGATGAAGTTGCTCTCTGAGCCCGAATCCAGTAAAGCGCGAGCAGGAAACCTTCCACCTTGATCATCTTCCACGACGATGACCGCAGTTGCCAGCAAAACTTGCGAAGAATATTGTTGAGCCGCACCAGAAACCGAAATGTCGGTGGCCGTCATATTGACCACCTGAGAGGAACCCGAACCAGAAGCTTCGTTGACTCCGGAGGACTCCTTTGGGATTGAAGGATGGTTGCCCCTAGCAACCGCTGCGACCTTTGCAGAACTATCCTTCTCCGACCTGAAACACACCAAAGTGTGGTGACGACCCTTACAATTCTTGCAATTGAACTTGGACTGGCACTCCTTGGACAAATGACCCACTCGGAAACAATTCCTGCAGAGGAAGTGGGTTTTCAGCAGGGCATCTCTGTCAGTCACCGACATCCGTTGGAACACGCCACATTGATGGAGGTAGTGGCTCTCCTTACATGCCACACATCGTGCTCCTGACGATGACTGCATCGTGCTGTAACTGGTCTTCGCTGTGGACTGCCTCTGCCTCTGAGGTTGTTGCTGCCACGATTGAGCACCCCTAGACTCAGCCGCCTTCGTTGGAAGCGACTCGAGAACACGAATCCTTCGCTGCAGAAACTCCGTCAGATCCTCCAAAGTATCCTGCTCCTTCGTGGAGGAAAACTCCTCCCAACCTCGGCGGGTCACCGAGTCCAAACGATTGGTGAGAAGATTGACTAGCAGGAGATCCTTATACTCCGCTGGTTCGACAACCTGGTCTAGAGTGTGCACAATTCTTTCGAACCCCTCAACTAGAACGTGCAACTCCGAAACCGACTCCTTAGAAAGCGAAGGAAGAGTAAAGAGCGACTGAACCTGCCTTTTCTTAAGCTGCTTACTATTGTTATAGCGCTTAGTAAGCGCATCCCACGCGATCTTATAATTAGCCTGCGTTATCTTTAATGGATCAATTAGAGCCTTTGGTTCCCCCTGAAGACACCCCTTCAAATAATGAAATTTTTCCACCTCCGGTAGATCAGTCCGCCAGTGGATCAAGGAAGTGAATAAGTCACGGAAACTAATCCACTCGTCGATGTCGCCGTTGAATGACTGCAACTTGAGCTGCGGCAGTCGCACATGGTCGAGGACACCATGCACCAACGAGTCGTTAGCACGCGTTGACTGATCCTGCTCCGGTAGACCCTGTAGCTCCTTCCCTTTGTCCGTGAGGGATGACTTCGAGCGGTAGAATCGATCGCTGTACATAAGACGATCCTTGTTGAAGGTCTCATCATCCTCGTCGTAGTCGTCATGGCATTTGATCTCCACCAACGTCTCGCCGTACTTGTCCCAAAGCTCGCCAATCCTCTCTAAGCGCATGTTGACATCAGTCGCGGTGGTGGCCTCATCGTAACGTTGAACGAACTTCCAAATATCGTCCAGGTCAGCTTGAATTTCACCCAGCTTCACGACCAAAGCTTTCAACGATGTCAGCTTACGGGGTGCCATGATGATTGGAGTTACTCGCACATGTAGCGGAAAGAGAGATGAATGGTGTAGTGATCCACGTGATTCCAAGCTTCGGCAGGCATATACTCGGTGTATTTACCTGGCACAGTGAAATGCGTCACCAATCCACATAAACAAAGCAGGAACACTGGGACTCCAATTGTTGATCGATAATGCCAGACGTCCAACAGCACAGCTTA
This sequence comes from Armigeres subalbatus, assembly GCF_024139115.2. Taxonomy (NCBI): domain Eukaryota; kingdom Metazoa; phylum Arthropoda; class Insecta; order Diptera; family Culicidae; genus Armigeres; species Armigeres subalbatus. The sequence goes on along the minus strand of NC_085140.1, from coordinate 203,279,152 downwards.
TAAACACGTTAACCGAGGGGGGGGGATAAGGAACTAATGTAGTATCCAACAAGCCTGGCCACGGCAGGCCATATACTAGTGTATATTACCTTCAAAAACAAGTGGCTGTACCCAAACGATAATCCAACTCGTAGTTATATAATGTGGCACGATGGTGGTTATTGTTGCTCAACGTCAACGCAAAGTAGGCAGGAAATCAAAGAGGGAGAACAAGGTGTAATATCCAAATTTTATGCTTCGGCAGGGCATATACTGTGTTAACTCACCTGAGCAACAAACAGTGGTGCTAAACCCTGAGCAGAGCAAAATCCCAAATCCAAAATCACAGTTCGCAAAATTCCACCAAGTGCTCTCAGCAAGTCGTCACAAATGATTCGTCGAAGAGGATTTAATTTATTTAAAACGTGCAGTCACTGTCGTCCTGCTTCGGTGACATATACCTTCTATGTGACTCACCTGGACAGATAACTGTTGCCGTGACCTCTTCTGTTCACTTGTAGTTGCTGATGTGGGTGGTTAATTAGCGGTAGATCCAATTTTCAAAAAACGGTCTAAACATGGTCGAGTTGAAGACAGTTCCGATTACTGCGCAGTCGCTTGGGAAACACTAGATCGCCGCTCCAATAGTAAGGTGATGCTCCAACAGGTGAATATGAGGAAAACACGTCGAAAAATGGCGTTAGAATCTAGAAACTGATGCTTCGGCCGAACATATACTGAACTTGTTTAATTTACCTGGGAGATAAACCATCGCACTGGTTCAGTAATTCAGCAATTCCATAGGGATGAAACTTCGACGCACGGTTTCGACGAATCCTTGGGCCAGTCTTACACCGCTGGGTGGATCTCACGTTGTGAAACGCTCCAGATCGACAGGAAATATCCTCCAAACACACTCCAATTATCATTTATCAAAGACCGCGCAGCTCACAGGCAGATTCACATGTGGATTTTGATGAAATTCCAGTTAGTAAAGGGTATTTCGTCCTCCCTTCGGCAGGACATATAAGTTGTTCCAACTCACCAACACAAGAAATCAATTCGATGAATGTCCAAACCGAGCCAATGCAGTTGGGATAATATGCAACCTCCAATAATTCCCTGTTGTGTAGCTTCAAAAAGACCAATTGTCCGCGAGTGTGATGGCGGGGTGGTAATTGTTCGCGCCCTGGGAATGGCGATCGCCTCCTTTATGCCTCCTTTAATGATGGCGCGAATTTGAGCGCAGTATGGCTCCAAGCAACCCTGATGGTATTTCCAGTGATCTCCTTTCGTGGTCCAGCCGTATCCGGTTCGCAGGACCAAAATGTTGAGGAACCGGGTAATTACCTCCTTCGAATTCCTAGGTGGCACCCTAACACTCGATTGGTCCGATTGGGTAGAGTGGAAAACCCTTTCCTTTGGCTGGCGATCTTCTGGAGAATGTAGCTATCCATTTACCAGCACCGCTGTTGTTCAGGGATAATATTTCTTCTTGGCAAATTACAAAACACACTCGCGGACATAGTAAACACTGTATTTAATAAAACTAACAATGACACAACACTACATTTATTCGACTTAATGCTAACAACTTTTGCTCTTAATACTAAACACGGAATTAAATTCTTGGACGTGCGAAGTCCACTACGCGCCTGTGATTCAGTTGGACGATCGGAAGTAACTGACTGTAGAATCTAAAGAAAAAGCTGGTCATCACCAGTCCGATGATCATGATCTTCCCGACAACGAATATCGAGAATGGAATTACGCTCCTCTTGAATATCCTCTATACTCGCGCCAGCATATCCACCACTGCAGTTTTAGATGGACCAGCTCTCTAGCCTTCTCACAAGCAACGATCAGAACTCTCACCATACTATCGCCTGCCGGAGATACATATGGATAGACTCGGGTGGTTGTTTTATCGCACTTTCGCTTTCTGTCCACTCTTCATTCCTGCTCACAAAAACTGGAGCTGACCTGCCGTAGATGGTTTGCTGGACCGGAGGCAATCTTTTGTTTTGCAATCAGCAGCAGCAGATATAGAATCGCAGTTAACTAAGTGCACCAGGGTTGTAGTTTGGGGCGATAGGCGACACTGCTTCACAACAAATGTCACATGAATATCTCAGCCGTCTGTAAACCAATTTGCATGATTTTATCTTTAAACGAAAGCTATGACTTTGCCATTGAATCCATTGTATTTTGTTTTTGCAATTAGACATTGGGTTCCGGAGATATCTCTGAAATACGAACATAAAGCATTAGACGTATCAACTTCACACATTGGTAAAATATGTCCCATCAATATCTCAGCCGTCTATGACCCGATTTGAACTCTTTTGGGCTTAAACAGAAGCTGTAATATTGCCATTTAAGGCGGCAAATCAAATCTGCAGTCTTTTGTATTTTTAAAAATTATCAAATTTCCAGAAATATCCTTTTTTTTATTTTGAAATCGTTAAAAGCATGATAATATCAGCTATTTTACATTCAATTGAAGGTCATATGCATAGAAATTGTAATATGCACTGGGCACACACAACCATTCGAAAGTGGAAGAAGGGTTGCGTTCACTGTAGGTGGATTAAGTCTGGTTTTAAATTATTAGATTGAAGCTGAAACGTTCGATATAATTATTTAATATTTAAAACATGAAATGATCTGATGATCTGAAATGAAATGATCTCGTAGCATAATTATTCAATGAATGAATCATATACTTTTATTTGAATATTTTTATTGCTGTTTTAGGTGAAATAATTGGATAGTTTTCTTCCCAAACGACTAGCAGATATCACACACAAGGTTTCTTATTTTCAAAACTTTCTCCAAGGAAGGAAAAGGAAAAGCCTGTTTCGAGTCAAGATTATGAAGAATACAAATGTAAGTACACAGTTGAAATAAAAGTTGTTCGTTTGTCATTCAAATTAATTGATTCTTTTCAAATACAACTTTTTTCAAAAATATTCCATAATTGTGGATGTTCCAAATAAAATTATTTGTCTCAACACATGCAGAGCCAGTATTGAGCAAGTAAGTCTTTTGATACGAACATTATTTATAGCTTTTTTCACTTTTCAAAAGACGAGTTTGTACTATCCCACTTAATTCCACCACTTGAGTCAAGTAAGAAAACCAATAACGGCCTTACTGTTGAAGTCGAAATACGTAACTGTGAAGTAATGGAATTAAATGGAATAGTATTAACTAGTTTTATGGCAAGTGAGATCATCTTTGTTGCGAAACAATCTGTTTTCAAAATTCGAATTTAGCAGTAAAATGAAAGTATTTACCACAGACAAACAGACGTAACAGCTTGAACAATTTTCAGAAAAATCCATCGCCCTACTCCTCTACCATCATCACCATTGTCACCCGAAGGCGCTGGAGTGAAATGTCAAACTCGAAGGATTACGACGCTAGCGCCTCTAGATGTGAAACGCGCAATCGATCAAATTCAAATTGAGCGTTGAAGTCATGGTCGATGGGAATTTCTCTAGTGTTACGTCTGTTTGTCTGTGTAATTACTATTCACAAAGATGCCGAAAAACTGCTGAATATCACCAAACTAGTGCTTCCAACACCTACGTTCAAGTCTGTATGTGACAAAAACCATCAAAATGCCATAATACAAACATAAGGGATATTTTTAGGGACATTTTGTGGTTTTGGAACACCTTTGTTCTGGAGCGAACCACTGTGTAATGGCGTATGCTTCCGCAGAGAAAACGCTGCACTCTTTTGGAAGGCTATACGTCCTTGTGAACCCAGTGTTGTATAATGCGGCTCCTACGGCATCTTCACCCTTGGATCCGTCAGTGTATATAATTGTCGAGTGGTGGAACCTGGAAGCTAGTAGCTGTTGAACCACTGGCCGTACTTTCTCCGGGGGGTCACCTGCCCGAACAGTTTTCTTCACATCCCACACAATTGTCGGTTTTCGTGAATTCCACTCACGATCACCATGCCTAGTAAGGCGAACGATTACGGGGAGCGCTGTATCCGTCAATTCAGTCAAACGAACTATAGGAAGGGTATCGTTATTTCGGTTTTTAGCTTGTACTCGGATAGCAGTACGCGCTATAAACTGCGCCGCCAGTAGTTCTAAGGGGAGAGTTCCCGCTTCAGCCATGATCGAGTTTACCGGGCTAGTCACGAAGGCTCCGGAAGCAAACCGAACCATTTTGTTGTAAGTGGGAGCAAGTGTTTGTAATGTTCCTGGACCTCCTAAGCTCACCAGGCCGATCCCGTAGGTAAGTTTCGAGGTCACTAAGGCGGAGCCGACCTGCAGCAAAGTCGTTCGATTGCCACGCGGAAGCTTGGCGCCGATTATTTGCAGAATCCGTAGTCGAGACTCGCATGATTTCTTCATCATCTGGCAGTGTGGCTTGAAGGTCAGCGTTCGATCCAAGGTTACGCCCAGGATCCTCAGTCTGTTTGTCCTTGGTATGACTTTCCGGTCAATGGTGATATTCTGCACTGGTTCACGACGCGCATTCGGGCTGTAGTAGAATATTTGATACTTCGTTGCTGACACCGCGAATCCGACACTCTTGGCCCATTTGTCGATGGCCTTGACGGCAGCCTGCAATTTACGTTGCAGTCCTTCGGTTTTTTGTCTACATACAACGAGAAGAATGTCGTCCGCATACAGGAGAATTTCAACTCCGCTCGGCAGTATTCGGAAGATGGGTTGCATCGCAACGAGAAATAGCGTTACGGAGAGAACTGATCCCTGCGGTACTCCGTTTTCCAGTTGGTGCTCACGAGACAGATGTCCTCCCACGGACACTTGGAACGTTCGCTCCGAAAGAAAGCTTCGCAGCATGTTCATCATCCGACCACGTATTCGCCATGACTTAAGAGTACGCAGTATGCCATGCCGCCAGGTGGTATCATATGCCTCTGACAGGTCCAGCGAGGCTATCAGGCAGTGCTCGTCAACGGTTGGTAGTGATCTCTCCAGTTTCTACAAAGTAGGTATCGGTGCCAAGGCCTGAGTGGAAAGCGTGTTGGCGCTTATCAAGCCGTCCAGCCAATTCCAGCTCAGTTATCAGTCGGCGGTTGATTATCAGCTAGTGCGCGATATTGGTCGGAATGAATCGGGTCCGGGCTCGTAGCAGTGTGGTTTTGGAATGGGAACGACAATGGCGTTTCGCCAGCTGTCAGGAAACTCACAGTTGTGCTAGATTTTATTGAGCAATTTGAGGAGTGTTATCTTCACGGATAGGGGTAGATGTTGAAGCAAGGGATACCCTATCGAATCGGAGCCTGTAGAGAACTTCGCCCTTTGTCGAGGGCCCACAATAGTTCATTCAGGTTGATGTCTATATTGTACTCATCATCGGTATTGGGCGAAATTTCTATAAACCTTCGTTCTGCTACTGCCTTTGTCTTCTGGAATGATGAAGGGTAGCTGGAGGTTGCCGATCTCTGGCTGTAGAACGTCGCTAGTTCTTCCGCTACTTCTTCAGGGTTATTCGTGAACCCGTCCACTTGCTTGAGTACTACAGTTCGCTGTTGCCTACTGCCACGCAAGGTATTCACTGTTCTCCATAGCTCCGTCGTCGTACTACTCGGTGATATTGTCGACACAAAATTCTCCCACGACTGCTGCTTTGCTAGCCTAATCGCCTTTCGTGCTGCCGACCTGGCTTCCTGGAACATCGCCAGAGCTTCGGGTTGATCAGGAGCGTTTTTTTGTAGGCGTCGAAGGGATCTTAGACACTTCCTTCGCCACCGAATTGCTTCCTTTGCTTCAGGGCACCACCATGGTACCGATGTTGGTCCAATACGGCCGCTAGTTCGTGGTATGGATTTAGTTGCTGCTGCTATTATGTGCTCTGAGAAGTTGTCGACATCCCAATCGACATCTCGGTGAATGGTTTCGGCAGTGATACGTTCCTACAACGTCCCTACGTCGCGTCATTTGCGAGTGTGACCATCCCGGGATAGATACCACTATAGGGAAGTGATCACTGTTATGCGTGTCCGTCAGAGTTCGCCAGGTGAATCGGTGAGCTACTCTTTCTGAGCAGAGCGTGACGTCGATTGCCGAAGTTCTACTCGTTGCCGGGTCGATTCGAGTTGGGGAGCCACCCCACGCGAGATGGTGGGCATTGAAATCACCCAGGAATAGTACCGGACCCTCCAGCTGCTCAAACAGTTCACTCAATGCTGTCTGACACTGAACAGAGCTCGGCGGAATATATATTGACCCAACAGTTATCTGAATTGATGCGTGAACACGTCCTGCAATAAGATTTAAGGTGGTATTGATTTGCAAACGCTCGAAGGGAATGCCTTCCCGGATAACAAGGCCAACTCCGTGTTGCCAATAATGGGCATTGTTCGATTGTAGGAGCAACGTAAAATTCCTGCCGATTAGATTCGGCTATACGACCGTCTGGTTGACCTTAGTCTCCTGGAGCACGATGACTGAAGGTTCAAGGTCGGCGATGAGAAGTTTCAGTTCGTTAATGTTCGCTCGGAGTCCACGCAGGTTCCATTGCAGGGCAAAGCAGCCGCCAGAGCGACCGTTCGTTGCAGATATTGTTGTAGACGATAAAGAAGAAGCAGATTCTCTTCGCATCGGCGCTCTTCGGTGCGAAGGGTCGGCTGTAAAAGGAGAAGGGACCGTAGTTTCTAACCTGTAAATATATCAGGCGCAGCAGAATCTGCCAACGGATGGGAATCGATTCGTGATAGTTTCACTGTAGACAAACCATTGAAAAGGGTCCATTTTGCCCGATTTTCCCCTAGCGAATTAATCAACGGGAAACCTTATTTGTCGCTCCCGGAGAGGACTCAAATATTACTCAAGTGTTGATAGAATATTGGTGAAATGGATTGCATTGAATTCTGTGCGTGACATAACTCAGAATTAACCTATTTTCACCGATTCTCCCCTAAACTCAGTTCCGCAAAGGAATTGCTCCGGAAGTTCCACAAAGAAATTACTCCGGAAGTTCCTCAAAGGAATTACTTCGAAAGATCCTCCGGAAGTTCCTCCAAGAATTCCCCAAGGAATTCCTCCGGTAGTTCCCCCAAGTTCCTCCGGGTATTCCTGCGGAAGTTCTTCCGTGAATTTCTCCGGAATTTCCTCCAGGAATTCCTCCGGAAGTTCCTCCGGGAATTCCTCCGGAAGTTCCTCCGCGAATTCCTCCGGAAGTTTCTCCAGCAAGTTTCTCCGGGAATTCCTCCGGAAGTTCCTCCGGGAGTTCCTCCAGAAGTTCCCCCAGAAATTCCTCCGGAAGTTCCTCTGGGAATTCCTCCGGAAGTTCCTCTGGGAATTCCTCCAGAAGTTCCTCCAGAAGTTCCTCCAAGAATTCCTCCGGAACTTCCTCCAGGAATTCCTCCGGAAATTCCTCCAGGAATTCCTCCGGAAATTCCTCCAGGAATTCCTCCGGAAGTTCCTCCAGGAATTCCTCCGGAAGTTCCTCCAGGAATTCCTCCGGAAGTTCCTCCAGGAATTCCTCCGGTTCCTCCAGGAATTCCTCCGAAGTTCCTCCAGGAATTCCTCCGGAAGTTCCTCCAGGAATTCCTCAGGAAGTTCCTCCAGGGATTCCTCCGGAAGTTACTCCAGGAATTCCTCCGGAAGTTCCTCCAGGAATTCCTCCGGAAGTTCCTCCGGAAGTTCCTCCAGGAATTCCTCCGGAAGTTTCTCCAGGAATTCCTCCGGAAGTTCCTCCAGGAATTCCTCCGAAAGTTCCTCCAGGAATTCCTCCGGAAGTTCCTCCAGGAATTCCTCCGAAAGTTCCTCCAGGAATTCCTCCGGAAGTTCCTCCAGGAATTCCTCCGGAAGTTCCTCCAGGAATTCCTCCGGAAGTTCCTCCAGGAATTCCTCCGGAAGTTCCTCCAGGAATTCCTCCGGAAGTTCCTCCAGGAATTCCTCCGGAAGTTCCTCCAGGAATTCCTCCGGAAGTTCCTCCAGGAATTCCTCCGGAAGTTCCTCCAGGAATTCCTCCGGAAGTTCCTCCAGGAATTCCTCCGGAAGTTCCTCCAGGAATTCCTCCGGAAGTTCCTCCAGGAATTCCTCCGTAAGTTCCTCCAGGAATTCCTCCGGAAGTTCCTCCTGGAATTCCTCCGGAAGTTCCTCCAGGAATTCCTCCGGAAGTTCCTCCAGGAATTCCTCCGGAAGTTCCTCCAGGAATTCCTCCGGAAGTTCCTCCAGGAATTCCTCCGCAAGTTCCTCCAGGAATTCCTCCGGAAGTTCCTCCAGGAATTCCTCCGGAAGTTCCTCCAGGAATTCCTCCGGAAGTTCCTCCAGGAATTCCTCCGGAAGTTCCTCCAGGAATTCCTCCGGAAGTTCCTCCAGGAATTCCTCCGGAAGTTCCTCCAGGAACTCCTCCGGAAATTCCTCCAGGAATTCCTCCGGAAGTTCCTCCAGGAATTCCTCCGGAAGTTCCTCCAGGAATTCCTCCGGAAGTTCCTCCAGGAAAATTCGTGCAAAATGGACCATTTCGTAAATCTTCAATCATGAAATGATTATTATATGCATGAATATTGAATAGATTTATAGTAGCAAAGACCATTTTAAACGCGAAAAATTCCTTTCTAGCAAAAGAAGAAATTTTTTTTCGCTCTGTCATAGGCAAGAGAGCCTCAACGCAATTACCAATGCTGATTGCTGACTATAGACACTATAGGTGTCGAGCATAACGTCACGATTGCAATGCAAGCAACGGAGCATGTGACGTCAAATTCAAATTTTCACACTGTGAAAAAGAGGAAAAACACACTTAATCGAAATTACCCAACCGTTCCTGCGCTCGTCTATGGAACTTATGTCGAATTCGTTTTTAAACCTGGGTCAGTGCCAACCCGAACCCTGAATAAAAAAACATTTTCAGTTCCATCTGTCACTGGATATGTTGGTGTGCGTAGCATCGTGTTTGTTTTGATTCGAAACATATGATCCAGGACATCCAGTGCACTGGCGGTGCGTTGGCGTTGACTAATCAGATCATGCTAAATAAATATGTTTAGGTGCGTAAACTGATTTTTGCTGATAGTGGAATTTACTTTTGGGTGGATATAAACAGGGAAACTGCTCCTGGAATTCATCTCATGGCTCCGATATTCATCCCATCAAAAACAAAGCAATGGAAAGGAATTTGTATTGTTTATTATTTTTGTGATTTTTCTCAGCAGTGAGCACGCATGTTGACAAAAAGAGGCGACAAATTGGTGCTGCATTTCTTTGTTTCCCGTTGAGATGAATATATGTTCAGTGAGATGGAGATCGGAACAGTTCCCCTATTTAATTATATTCAATAATCCTTTGCACATTTTTATACCAAGAATTCCGTACCTCTTCTGATAAAGGTAGTAGGGAAAATTTTCCGCCGGATTTTGGGCCCCGTGCATTTTCAATTTTCAAGAATCTCCCGGAGGAATTGCTCAAGGTACTCCCGGGGGAATTTATGTACGAAACTTGCGGAGCAATTCTTGAAGGATACTTCGAGTAAGTTCCTGTATTCTAGAAGGATTTTCTGAAGGAATTATGTAGGAATTATTGTAGGAATTTTCAAATTAATTCCTGGAGCAACTTCCAGAGAAAATCCTGGAACAGTATTCAAAGATATTCCTAGAAGAATTTTCAAAGGAATTCATCTCGAAAGGATCCCTTGGAAAAAATATGGAGGAATGCCTGAAAGATATCGCTAAAAATTCAAGAAAGAATTTCTGAAGTAATTTCTGGCAGAATTCCCGAAGAAAATTCTGAAACGCACGAAAGAATTTTTGGAAGAATTTCAAAAGAAATTTTGCATAAGAAATATTTGGTATTCCTCAAATATATTTTTCTGACAATTCTTTGCGGATTTTGTGAACGGGTTTCAAGGGGAATTCCCAAACTTCCATGGGAATGGGAATTATGGGAATTCCCATAATTCCATCCACCGACCTAATTTAGGACACCATCTGTGAGGAAAACCTGAATGAATATATGTATACATAACTTTCCTATCAATTATTTTTAAAACTGAATCTAGACAACAGTATCGGATTAATTTAATTTTAAACTACAATAACAAATATCACAATATTCCCGAAAAAAAAAGATTTTCAACGCGCATTTTATTTTAATAAACAGATAGTTTTCGTTTCTCCCTTCTGCTTGTTTATTCCGCCGATTCCACCCAGTCCCACCCACCCACGTGGTCTGACAGTTGTAGTACAGTTGTATTGGTGAACCCGGTGCGAAACCGTGAAACAACACAGTGCGAACCCGATATTGCGATTCTCTTCTAAAATTAGCATACTGACTTTCCAGTTACGCGCCGGATCCCACGCGCCGAGTTGTGCGCCATGCAAAAAGTAAATAAACTAATGTCAAACAGATGTGAGCTTTCGGTGAGCTTTTCCACTTTCGCTTCTAAGGTATGCAGCATTTTGTCGTCTCTTTACAAAAGTTATTCTTTGATGGAATTGTTTGAGTTTTAAACGGGTTTTGCCTTTAATAAGCCTGTGTTGGGTTCTGTACACTCAGCGAACTGGACTATCGAAATTCATAACTGGCGCCTTATGAATCTTCGACTGGTTATTCCACCAACAGTGCTTCTTATACGCAGTTACCTTCCCGAGTAATCAAGCGTCGATGGGCGTGGGGTCTACATACCGGCCTCCCGACCCTGACGTCCATGGTTCGAACCCAGTCTGCTGCACTACACTTTTTATCAAATGAAAATCATCATTCATAAGGCAACATATTGAAATTCATACCGATTCCTTGTGGCAAATTTTCATAAGGCGTTTGATTGAAAACCATACGTCCATTTTCCTCAGTGTATGTTATTGTGCTGGATCTTGGTAGTGCAAACAGTGTAATGTGCGATGTAATATTTACATTGAAAAATGATGAAGATTTTATAGGTACCACAATATACTGAAATACCTTAGCGGCGCACAACTAAGCGAGGCAGAGGTGACTGAGAAAAATGCTAAAAAATCTAGAGAACCACAATAGCTTTGGGGTTGGAACTATTGCGAACCTAGTTCCAACCTGAGCGAATAAAAAAACACTTTGACAGCACTTAGGTTGGAACTGGTTCCAACCTAGGTTGGAACTTTTTAAAAACGAATTCGACATTAGGGGAAGGGGGGGCAATATGCCCTAGCTAAGCAAACACTGCTTTATTGTCTTATTTGTAACGCTATCCATGGGCATTTTTACATTATGCATCAGTTAAACAAGATAGCTAGTTGATGCCATTCCAAAATTGTCAAAAATCTCAATCATATTGATAAAATTTACATTTAAAAAAAGTGGTGATATTCTGTTGCCGGAAAACTCATGAGGCAAAACGCCTTTTAGCTGGCAGCTCCTAGGGAACAAAGCACCATGCGTCGGCGAATCAGCATTCTGGTATGGATAGTGCATGGAGACGCAAGTACATTGTGAGTTAGTGCCACTAGGGCGTTTTGCCTCGCCAAAATGTTAGATGTTTCTGCAAAATGTGGAAATTTTCGGTTTTTCCGACCTTCCCATATGCTATTTTGAAACTTTTTTCGCCTAACCTACATAATTTTAGATCTTGTTTTGTTACGGACATCTTAATGACAGTAAATATGAGGGAAACCACAAAAGGCGTTTTGCCTCGGGGGGGCGTTTTGGGGCCTCTTCCCCTATAGTGTCAATAATGCTGACGGGTTGTCAATTTTGCTGCAGCCAGAGAAAAGGACGCAACAATATAAATCTGAAGGTGTGTAAAGTGTGCGCGAGGCTGCCCTACATCACCGGTTCTATGCCTAACGGAACCATGCGGCGGAACATATAGCTCCTGTTGGTCCAGGACGTTGCGGATCAGTTCGCTCATAAGATCGACGAACGAATCAAAGGACACCAACTACAGAAAATTGGATAGCATTGTGACAGCAAGTCGATACAACAGCCACAGAGGTACTTGGTACCATATGTCCGAGGAAACCAGTGGAAAGGCTGCTTTGATATGGAAAGCTAAACAATGACATATGAGAAGATCAAGGCCAAAAGCCGCATGTTCATGGTGGCTACTCGCCAAAACAGAGAACGATAAATACAAAGAAATAAGGATAGCTGAGAAAAAACTTCACAAGCGTATGAAACGCTGGCACGACCAGACACTTCACCAGGAACGACGCGTGGTATGTAGTTCTATAAAATGATCAACATCATGCATTAGAAAAGCGCACTAGCACCAGTCATGATCAATGAAAGCTCCAGAAATATATCGACTGACCTGGAAGGGGTTGCTGCTAGATGGAAGGTGCACTTTGAGTTATTGTTGAACCGGATAAAGATGGAACTCCGGCCGAGCTTCTAGAAGTTGGAAGGGACCGGCCGAACGAATAACTCCAACATATAGCCTAGCCGCAGCTCACGATAGGGAATTTTTAACGGGATAATTATCAACTGTCTAAGACGTGTGTAGTACTAAACTCTAATGGAAAATACTAAACTCGTCTTTTCAGTTTGTGGATTTAACTTTAATAGATTTTCATTTTAACAATTTCCAATTTTCTCCTGTATTAAAATGTTTCGAATCAACTTTGCGCTGAAATGTATCTTCCCATGAAAAACACATTTTGCAGACACATCTGTATTAGCCATAACCTGTCAGAACTTTGCTTTCGAAGTCAGTTTGCACAAGCGGGAGTGAGTTTAACCAAAAACGAGCTAACGAAAATTTAGGAACAAACTTTATTCATTTACATTTCGAAACATATTTCATGCGTCACGATGGGTACGCTAATTAAATATTCATGCATGTTTCTGCTCCCGTTGCTTCCACAATTTGAAATGCAAACGTATTTAAATAGACACAGACAGCCTGTCATCAGTTTTATCAGTATCTTAGTTCCACGGATGCAAATCTGTGGGCTCTTACTGGCAAGAAAGAGCTGGAAGATTATGAATCCCAGCTATGGCATGTAAGAAGTGATATCGCATTTAATAAAATCATTTCACATCTGTTCGAAATTTCAATGCAGAATAAACGGTAAAAGTAGAATTTGCAGCACACCGTTTAAAAACACTTGACTAAACAGTGTCTTCAATGTTGTCAACACATCATTGGATATAAACGCATGTAGAAATATCCCCTAAGAGCAGTTCAGTTTCGAGCGCCAAATAAAAATGAAGCATTTTGCCATAATCACTGTTGCAATTATCTGCGCCGTTTTAGGGGTTGCCGAGTCCAAAACATTCACACAATGTGAATTGGCTAAGCTTTTGCACAGGACGTATAACTTCGACAAAGCCAAAGTCAACAATTTCGTCTGTCTGGCGCAGGCAGAAAGTTCCCTCAACACGGTCAAAACACACAAGAACAGCAATGGGTCCACCGATTATGGACTGTTTCAGATCAACAATAAGTATTGGTGCTCATCTGCAGGATATTCTTCCAGCAACGAGTGTAAACTTTCTTGCGCTGGTGAGTAAATAAGCAGTTCAATATGATCGAGCTACATAAACTAACGTGTTCGATATTTCAGATTTATTAACGAACGATATATCTAAAGCAGTAAGTTGCGCAAATAAAATATATGCGCGCCATGGCTACTCCGCCTGGTATGGATGGAAAGCCAAATGCAAGAGTGGTGTAAAGGACCTCTCGTCGTGCATGTAAATGTTCTACGAAGATTGTATTGAAATCAAATGAAATACAACGTGTTTGATTATGAGTTGTTTTAATCTCTCTGGTATAACAGTGGTGTTTTAATGCGACGACTTGAGTTTGGTCATATGAGAACTATTTCTTTAGAACTAAATTTGTTTGCAAATTTCTAATACGTCAGTGCATATTTTAACTATGTGAGAATTACCTGAATTTTCACATAAATTGATGCTATTCTAATTGTAATAACGGAACAAGGAGGTAAATATTGACAATAGACAATGTATTTTGTCTAAAATTGGAAATTTACTTCAATCCACCAAGGTATAATGAAATGGCTATATAGTTATTCACTCCAAAGATAATTGTTTAATAGAAGGCCCGGAGACCCATAGTATTGTATACATCTCGACGAATTGAGGTGATATCTGTCTGTATGTATATGCATTTATGTATGTATGTGCGTAAAATAAAACTCACTTATATTTTATGTTCATTAAACATTTATAACGGCCTTTTAATAAATTTAGAAAATCGTTAATTCTTTACTCGTAAGTGACATTTGGCTAAATGAGCCGTTCGTCCACATTACTCCGAATAATTTACTCTACAGCTGAATGTCAACTCGAGGTAACAAACTGCGATCCGTTCTTATCGGTTCTCTCAGATCACTGCACAAAATTGGGAAGTAACAGATCCTTCACCCAGCCTTCGAAGTAAAAAAGAATACAGAAAAACCAACTTACGCTGGCAAAAAGTTAAAGTTGAATGCTCACATTAAAATTTCAACTTGTTTCCATTACACCAAACAGCGCTTTGGGAACGGTGTGCACTAGTAAACCCCGCCTTACGCCAAGCCAGCCAGCCCACTCTAGGTGGCCGCACTTGCCCGACTGTCTGCCTCGAAGAGTGGGTTGTTATGCAGAAAAAGACGTGCTCTTACTTTCTATCCGTGTTTTTTTCTCGCCACCGGAACCTAACCCAAACTGACACAACTCTTTTCTCAACATCCAACGGTCGGTGGCAGCGAAGGTTGTTAGATAAATGAAGGTGGAGTAGGTGGTTATTCGCAGTTTTCCTTCGAACGTTCTGTTCTACACAGGTGATGCCAAAAAAGATGGAGCAAACTTTCTAACAAAAGCAATTAATTTTTTGCCCCACATCACTTCCTTTTGGTGGAGCGTCTTTTATTGTTATAAAACAAAATACACCATGGGAAAGCAGACATTGGAATGGTATGATTATTTTCATGTTCGATGGGCCAAACGATGTGAATCATACGGCAATAGATGTTTCACGTTTTTTGTACACTGAGTATACGTAAAGGCTGTGGAAGCACTCCATAACCTAACTTTTGATAAAAGGCTCGAATATCTATTTAGTTGTATACATGCTGAGCTGAGCAGATGCTCAACGAACTGCGATGATGTCTCTGGAATTTATGCGAACATCCTTTAAGAGCTATTTTGACATAAGAGATGTGCTTTTTTTATACTGCATGTAGCACTAGCGCGTAGTACCATTAGGTGAATTAATCTGGATTTTTGTCTGCGATTTTGCTTCGCTTACACAAAATAACACGTACGTTTATCTGTGCCTACACATAGAAAAGCAACGAATCTCGATAACAACAAGTAGAAGATGTATCAAATTCCTTACACAATTTCTAGTATGAAAATGGATGATATTTTTAAACAGCTTTGTTTTTCGCTTCCAAGCGATTGCACTTGGTTTGGCTCGGTACTCGTTTTCAAGAGCTAGCAGCTTAGTCCTATGGGTTTTGGCCGCCACCATATAGATATTTCATTTCTGGTGAATCAGGACCTACTGCATTACCTGTTTTTTTATGTTTGTGCCTTCAATGTGAAGCAGTGTAAAATATAAGATTTGGATTCGAACTTATAAACTTTACCCCAATGTTCAAGGTGATTCAAATCTATGTGTTTATGGTTTATCCGATAATGCATAAAAATGTACAAAATACTACCTTGTCTCTTCCTAACAACTACCCGACTGGGAAGGCAAAACAAGATTATAACATGATTGTAACAACATCAGTTGATACCGTTGACAACCGTTGATATAATCGAGTTATGATAAATTATTATCACATTTTTTCTTAACAAAATTATAACAGAATTAGTAATGTTTCATTGTTTTGTTAGAAAATTTAGTTATTTTAACAACATCCTGTACCAAGTTTATAACAGTCTATGTTAGAAAAACTGTTGAGCTCCGTAACACAATATGATATAAATTTGTTATGCTCTCCTGATTGGGACTCACCTCTGTTAACTTCAATAAACTTATTGTCCGCGTTTGTATTACTATTTTTTTCATGGAGCCCAATTTAAAAAATGTCCTCGTAGGATTCGCCTCCCCAAAACATAGGAACTATGCAATAAGCAATAAAAGAATCCTGGAAGTGTTCAGA
The DNA here is from genome assembly GCF_024139115.2 of Armigeres subalbatus. Taxonomy (NCBI): domain Eukaryota; kingdom Metazoa; phylum Arthropoda; class Insecta; order Diptera; family Culicidae; genus Armigeres; species Armigeres subalbatus. The sequence goes on along the minus strand of NC_085140.1, from coordinate 203,263,135 downwards.
AGGTTTTGGAGGAAACTTATAGAAATTCTGATAGCTCCCAACCCCTGCTTCCAAGTCACTTGTCACTGGAATAACACATATTATGAGTAACTGCCATGTTACTCATTTTAGTGTAATTGACGATTAACGATTTCCGATGAGTTCATTTCACACAGTGAGAGAGCGGTCGGAAAACGGAATCAACCTCAATTATATTTTTTCATGTAAATTGAAAATTATCGCAACATCTTTATACTATTTCAGAGGAGTCTCCATTTGTTTCGATATGACCAAACTAAAGTACGATGTTTATAGTCGCACATTTTAGTTGTATCGTATCGAAACATAACGAAAATCCACAGAAAAAGTCATTTTCGTTGCGGTGCATGCCGGACGCAACCGCCATCATGGCGATCAAAATGGACTTGACAGTTCGAAGCAAAGTTTCTTACACATATCAAAAGAATGAAAGACATTACACAGCGACTGTGCATGTATTACACATAATTTTCACACAGATTACTATTTTTTCGTGTCATCGTCGTCATGTGTGAAAATTATTCATGCGATGTGAAATTTACTTTAAGCGTGTGCATCCGTTTTCAATAATTTCAATCAAATAGAACTTTTTTATTCGAGTCAGCTTGCCTTCAATTTTTTGTTAGGTTCCATAGAACGAGATGTTTTCAAGAATCGTGTTGCAACATTCACTCGACAGACATGTGGCACCATACGTAACAATTGTAGGTTTTGAGTAACCAGCGATCATAGGCATCCCGAGATCAATCTCGGGAGAAAATCCCCACAACAGGAGACTTTCGGGCATTGTTTGGTTTACTCCGAGGCTATAAGTTCTCACCCCTCTAGTGATCGGGCAGCCGGGAACCTCAACCCGGGTTCTAAGTCCCTCGCAACATCAACCATCGACTTCATCAAGGTCAGCTGGAGGGGCCTCACATTTCCCCAATCCCATTTCTGTCGCCTCATCTGCACAGCCACAAATTCCCTGGTCTTTTACTGCAACAATGCAAGAACGAAAATGCTGCTCTCAACAATTTCAGAGCTCTAAAGATGATGTTCAGCTTTCTGATTTTGTTAAATTTATTTTTCGGTGTTCCGTATATCTGGATCTACGGTCGGATAAATTTAAACATTTGTGGAATTTAATTTCCGTTCTGAACTATCATGACCTCTGGAGGGAACAAGTGGCTTGATCGCGACAATTGGGGTAAATTTCCTGCCTCAAGTTTTTACCTTATTACCTCATATTTTCTGTTTCGCCGACCAATTTTTCGATCACTAACCAGTTCTATTTTAAAATGTTAGTATTTGGTTTTAAAATATTTCCCCTCCCCCTGCCAAGTGAGTTTATTGATGAAGTGTCAGCATACACAGTCCGTCTGAAAGTTGTTCGTGGACCATAGCGCGTCTGGAAGACCGACGGAAAATGATTTTTGGTTTGGAAAACTAGAAGGTGCTTCTTGAACACCACCGGGAAATGGTTTGTGGGTGCTTGAAGACCGCCGGGAGTAGTTTATGGGTTGGAAAACTACAAGGCGTGTCAGGAAAATGTTTTGATTTTAGCTACACTACGAACAAGATATCCGGCGCCAAATGACAAATGTGTTAAAACACACACAATTAGGGGCGATTCAAATATTACGTCCATCACTTTGAGATTTCTAGACCCTCGCTTCTCCCTCTGTCACGTTTTTTGTATACCTAGTATACATATTTGTAATTTGGTTGATTTTGTAAATCTCTTGTCAATTCTCCCCACAAACTCAATCTTTTCCTGCCTACCACAGATAAGCAAGATAGTAAAGCCTACTGTTGTGGGATTAGATGTAGTAAATTGAGCTTTCTGAACGATTCACAGGCTTGTTAAGGGCGAGCACCCAAGTCAGACTCGCATGGCATGTCAGAAGTGAGAACCTAAGTAAGCCCACATGGTGTGTCAGAGCGTGTGTCAGGAGGAGTGGCAAGGTGTAATAGGGTGAGCACCCAAATATGTCTCAGAGATAATTTTAGGTGTCTGTATGCAGATTTGCCTTCATCCCTCTACAAAAAAAAAACCGTTCTTCCCCTTCAACCTGTGACGTAATTTTTGATTATTTATTTACTGCCAGACTAAGGCTGGAGTGGCCTGTGCTGCACACAAAAGTCTTCTCCATTCAGCTCGGTCCATGGCTGCACGTCGCCAACCACGCAGTCTGCGGGGGTCCGCGACGTTAGGCATAAGGACGTTAGGCATAAGTACGTTAGGCATAAGTACGTTAGGCATAATGGACGTTAGGCATAATATACGTTTGCCATAATGGACGTTTGGCATAATTCTGCCTTCTTTATCTCATGGCCTGTTCTTTGGGTCATTTTATGCCTATCGTACCTATGCCTAACGTCCTTATGCCTAACGTACTGATGCCCATCGCCCTTATGCCTCACGTACTTATGCCTAACGGGGTATACCCGTCTGCGGAGGGTCCGCAAATCGTCCTCCACCTTGCTCGCTGTGCACCTCGCTTTCTTGTTCCCGTCGGATCATTGTCAAGAATCATTTTCACCGGATTACTGTCCGACATTCTGGCTACGTGCCCGGCCCACCGCAGTGCACCGATTTTCGCGGTGTGAACGATGGATGGTTTTCCCAACAGCTGATGCAACTCGTGGTTCAATCGTCACCTCCACGTACCGTCCGGCATCTGCACCCCACCATAGATGGTACGCAGCACTTTCCTTTCGCAAACTTCAAGTGCGCGTTGGTCCTCCACGAGCATCGTCCAGGTCTGGTGTCCGTAGAGGACTACCGGTCTTTGCAGAGTCCAAAGTACGTACGATTTCCAGGCACTATGCGTCTCCGAATTGCTCTGCTGGTATCAATTACAGCAGTCACTAGTGTACCACTCGTGTTAATCCCTGCTCTTCGTATTACCCCTTCCAAAGCGATGTTGAATAGCATAACACCTTGCCGTAACCCTCTGCGCATTTCAATGGGACTCGAGAATGCCCCTGAAACTCGAACTACGCACATCACCCGATTCATCGTCAGTTTATCAGGAAATCCGTGTTCGTGGATTAGCTGCCATAGCTGGTCCCGATCGATTGTATCATATGCGGCTTCGAAGTCGATGAAAAGATGATGTTAGGTTTTGAAATAGTCATCAATTGAATTCAATTATCAACCAACCAGTTCCAAATGACACGAACCCCAAGCGTTTCAGCAATAGAGAGTAAGAGAGTACCTATCTCGCATACACGATAGCCGATGGTCAACCATCAGCTGGCTGAGAAGAAGGAACAGCAAATCTGTAAATATTGTACATAAATCAGTAGCAAATAATACGTTGAAGAACAAACAAGTACGGTCGGTCGTTTCTTTGGTCCCTAGATGACACAAAATTTCCTAAGTGTTGAGCTAAACTGCCAACTTTATCTTTGCGCGCTCGAGTGATACGGTGCAGTGGTAAAAATCGTCAAAGTCCCTGACGAGACTTAGTGCATTTGGTGGAGTGCTTTGATTCGCGGTTCACTTTTCGGGGCTAATTAAATTAGTGAAGCAAGTCCTTCGAGTCCGCACACGAGTATCGTGAACATTTGGTCCTTCGAGCCGGATCGAAGGCATTTCATACCGGAAAGTGATTCCCGCGGTAGTTCAATAAAAAGCAATCTGACCAAACGCGCGCGCTGGTCATTGGTGGTGGCTGCCATTCAATTGTTGGCATTTTTGATTGCTTTGTGCGAACTAATAGTGCGAGTGCGTTGGGAGGCTTTACCAAGGCGGGTAGACCTCGTTCGTGTGGGAGACAATAACATTCAATTAGCGCACTTAGTGACTGTTTCGCGCGTGGGGATAGTACCAAGGCGGGTACTATTCGGCAGCTGCGGAAGTGATAAATCACGCAGTTTGATAATCGCGACGGTATTTGGGTGAACGGAATAGTGACTATCTGTTCAAGTGTTTCGATCGCGGGTGGAAGTTTCAAACTTTCGAAGCACATTCTGCCGTCGGCATACTATTCGTGCGTGAACAGTTTTGCGCTTGAGAGTGCACTAAGGCGAGTGTTACTCTAGTGAGGTGAAGAAGATCGGACATTGTTCCTGGCCATTTTGTGAATTTTCTATGGCCATTGTGGGAAGGTGAATTACCCTGTTCACCTTTACGCCATCTTCACCGCTTGCTAGCGTGGATTGGAGCAAGACTCGGCGCCATTGGATCCTTTTGGCGCAATTTCATCCTTTTGGAAGGCATCCAGTTCCCAGGATAGCCCCCGGTGAGTCTGTTCCACGTTAGTTTTGCATGTGGCTAGCAGTAGCCGTGATTATAGTACGTAAGAAAGTGGGTAGCTTTTATCTATTTGCTATTGTGGCTTGGTGAGACGGCCGCGAATCGAGTGGAAAACCGTTCGCGCCCTCGATTTGCGATACCGCGTAGAAGTGGGTTCGTTCGCGACGGGAAGGAGAGATCGATTCGATATAAAACGATCCACTTCCGTCGAATCTTAAACGTCGCGAAGGGTTTTTACACCGCGACGGGAAGGAGCAAATCGTTCGATTGTGTATCACCCCCGCCGGTTCGGTTTCGCGTAGAAACGGTTAGTTTCGCGTCGGGAAGGATTTGATCGTTCGATTTAACTGCCGTTTCCGTTCGTTTTCGTTCGCGATGCCTGCTAAAGAGGAGAAGCAGCTGGCTGGTAGCTTAACTCAGCGCAAGTGCCTGTTTAAAGTTTTTGATGCGCTTGAGCGGTTCATCCGTGATTACGATCATGATCGCGACAGTTTCCAGTTGTGTGTGCGGATTGATTCACTGGACAAGATGAACGAAACCTTCGCGGAGTGTCAGAGTGTGATCGAGAAGCTGGATGCACCAGAGGCTCTGGATGAGCACATCGATGAACGCGTTGAGTTCGAGCAACGGTACTGCAAGGCAAAGGGTTTCCTTCTCTCGAAGCGCGCCGGGGATCCTAACCAGTCGGCATTGAACGAATCGATACACGCTCCACAGCAACATCAAGCAAACTTCCACCTCCGTCTGCCAAAAATCGACCTACCGAAGTTCAATGGGGACTTTTCACGTTGGATTTCATTCCGGGACACGTTTACTTCGATGATCCACGTGAACGGCGATATTCCCACAGTCGCCAAGCTCCAATACCTTCTCCAATCTCTCGAGGGTAGCGCCAAGAAACCTTTCGAATCGGTCGATATCGCCGCCGATAGCTACGCTACAACTTGGGACGCTCTGCTGAAGAGGTACGACAACCGGAAATACCTTAAGAAGCAACTCTTCAAGGCGCTGTACGAGCTGCCCGCAGTGAAGCAGGAGTGTGCAACACGCATCCACGGTTTGGTCGACGATTATCAACGTCATGTTCGCGCCCTAGCCAAACTGGGCGAACCGGTGGAATATTGGGACTTGCCACTCATCTACCTGCTCTCGTACAAGCTGGATCACGCCACACTACGTGCCTGGGAGGAGAAGACTAGCCACAAGGACGATGTGAAGTATGATGAACTGGTCGATTTTCTCTACCAGCGGGTGCGGATACTAAATTCCGTCGGGCCAGACAGTTATCAACCAGCCTCGTCGAAGGTGGCCGGCTTCCAGCAGAAAAGCTTCAAGCAGAAAGTGTCGGTCAATGCATCAGCCTCATCCACTCCCAGCTACTCCTGTCCGCTTTCCTGTTCGGACAGTCATTCCATCCGAATATGTCCGGTGTTTCTTGGGAAGAACGTCAGTCAACGCCGAGAGTTGGCTTCCCAAAAGCGCCTGTGTTGGAACTGCCTCAGCGTTGGTCATCAATCCAAGAAGTGCAATTCCAAATACAACTGCCGTACGTGTCATGAGAAGCACCACTCGCTTCTGCATGATTTCACTCCAGCGAAGGTATCAGCTACGCCAGCAATGCAAGTAAGCACAACAGAGCCAGCCGTGTCGTCGAAGCCCGCTGTTTCTTCAGTTTCCTCCGTTCAACAGCCGCTTCCATCCATGTCCCGCCAAGTTAGCATGGCAGTTCAAACTGCATGCACCATGACGCTGCTTGAAACGGTTGTTCTCAACATCGTTGATGACCACGGCATCTCGCACAAGGCTCGTGCTCTCCTCGATTCGGCATCGATGTCGAATTTCATTTCGAAACCGTTGGCGAAGATCCTCTTCAGCCGCCGGTCTACAGTGGACGTATCCGTCGCAGGCATCGGATCCTCCACACAGAAGATTAGTAGTGCCATTACAGCAACCATCGAGTCGGGAGATCGAACGATCTCGATGAAATTGCAGTTTTTGGTACTGAAGCAGCCATCGTCGGAGCTACCAACTACGCCGATCGATATTTCAGCGTGGAAAATTCCAAGCGTTGAGCTAGCAGATCCACATTTCAATGTTCCCGGAAACGTAGACCTCGTCATCGGTAGCGAAACGTACTGGGAACTCCACACGGGACGGAAGATTTCTCTGGGTGAAGGTTTTCCGTGGGTAGTCGAAACTCTCTTTGGTTGGGCGGTCACTGGTCCCGCATCTCGCTCGGCTACCTGCATTCCACGGTTCTGCTACCTCTCCACTGCTGACGATCGACTGGAAGCCGCTCTACGCAAGTTCTGGGACATGGAAACAATTCCATCGGCTCCAGTTCGATCTACCGAAGAAAGTATGTGCGAAGAACACTATGCTGCTACTACGATGCGCAATTCCGCAGGGCGGTACATTGTGCGTCTTCCGAGAACTGAAGATTCTGAAAAGTTTCTCGGGGAATCAAGGTCGATTGCCGATCGTCGCTTCCTGAGTTTGGAACGGCGATTAGATAGAGATCTTACTACCAAGGACTCATACCATCGATTCATGGAGGAGTATCTACAGCTTGGTCACATGCAGGAAGTACCAGAGCCTGTAGATGATCGAATTGAACACTCCTACATCCCCCACCACGTCGTCTTCAAGGAATCCAGCACTACCACGAAGGTCAGGGTAGTTTTCGACGCGTCATGCAAGACCTCGTCCGGCTATTCTTTGAACGACACGCTTCTTGTTGGACCAGTCCATCTACACGAGATTCCGGACAAAACGCATTGCCATAGTAGCAGACGTCGAGAAGATGTACAGGCAGGTATTGCATCATCCCGACGATCACCGTCTCCTTCGTATCCGCTATCGCAGATGTCCATCCGATCCGATCGCTACGTTCGAACTACAGACCGTGACATACGGTACGGCTAGCGCACCGTACCTTGCAACGAAGACACTCCAGCAGATTGCCATCGACCAGGCGAAGTTCTATCCTGCTGCTGTCGACCCAGTGGTGGAAGATTTTTACGTCGATGATCTGTTGTCCGGCGCATCTGACGTGGAATCCGCCAAAACACTTCGCCTTCAAGTCACTGCCATGCTGGGTTCCGCTGGATTTCTGCTGAAGAAGTGGGCGTCGAACGCTCCAGAAGTCCTCCATGATGTTCCGCCAGAAGATCTGGCCATCCAACCTCTCCACGATCTGCAGGATGAGCAGATTATCTCCACGCTCGGCCTTTTATGGGATCCAAAGGCCGACAACCTTCGATTCAAGGTAGAAGTACCTCTCCCGGCGGCCATCCTTACCAAGCGGAAGGTAATGTCGTACATCGCCAAGATTTTCGACCCACTGGGCCTATTGGGTCCGGTCATCACAAAGGCAAAGCTCTTCATGCAGCGCTTATGGGCATTGAAGCATGACGGTGTTCTCTGCGAGTGGGATTCTCCATTGCCGGATCAGCTGCAACACGAGTGGAAGCAATTCCACACTACGCTTCACATTCTAGCTACAGTCCAAGTTCCTCGCTTCGTGTTTTCATCAGTCGGTGCTACTATCCAGCTTCATTTCTTCGCCGATGCGTCCTCCGTTGCATATGGAGCTTGCTGCTTCGTCCGCACGGAATCGGCGGAAGGTATACGAGTCCAGCTGTTGACATCGAAGTCGAAAGTCGCGCCGCTATCCACGCACCACTCCATCGCAAGACTAGAGCTCTGTGCAGCACATCTGGCAACTCAGCTCTTCAAGAAGGTGGATGCCTCGCTGAAGACCACCACCACCGCCTATTTCTGGTCCGATTCCAGCACCGTACTTCAATGGCTGCGTGCCGTTCCAACCCGCTGGAAAACATTTGTCGCTAACCGCGTGTCGAAGATCCAGGCCACCACAAGTATAGACCACTGGAGGCACATAGCTGGTTCCGAAAATCCTGCCGACGATATTTCGCGCGGCCTCAATCCAACGGACATTATCAATTGTTCCCGTTGGTGGCATGGCCCTTCCTGGCTCGCACTGTTACCTGAATACTGGCCCAAGACCGTCATCGACCAGGAGAATTCCCCGGCAGCGTCCGAAGAAGGGCGCAAAGCACCGATTGTGGCAATGACCGCCGCACAAGCAGATTTCTGTGGAGATCTGTTTTCTCGTTACTCTCGCTACAACAAGTTACGTCGTGTGGTTGCATTCTGCGGCCGCTATATCCAGCGATTGAAGAAGCGCATAGAGTTGCGCAGTTCCGGATCATCTCTTCCTCCGTTGGCCATTAGTATCCGATCTATTTCAACGTCCATGGTACCACTCACCACTTCCGAGCTCCAGCACGCTGAATACCTACTCTGCCGTTTAGCGCAGAAGGAAACATTTGCTGAGGAGTTGTCGGATCTTTCGAATGGCGAACGTGTCGCCAAGTCGTCATCGCTGAAGTGGCTGAAACCGTTCGTGGATGAAGACGGTACTATTCGCGTCGGTGGTCGCCTACGTAACGCCGCACTATCCGTCGCAAACAAGCACCCGATCGTTCTGTCCGCCAAACATCCGCTGTCTGCTCTGCTGGCTAGCAGTTTTCACATGAGCCTACTGCACGCAGGGCCACAACTCCTGCTAGCCACTCTCCGTCAGAAGTTCTGGATCCTTGGCGGCAGAAATCTTGTCAAGTCCGTCTTTCACCAATGCCACACTTGTTTCCGATCCAAGCCCACTCTAGTCCAGCAGAGCACAGCCGATCTGCCGGTATCGCGAGTGTCGCCGACGCGTCCGTTCTCCGTTTGCGGTGTCGACTATTGTGGACCATTTTACGTGAAGTCAGCAGTACGAACCCGTGGCCCCAACAAAGTCTACGTGGCCATATTCGTTTGTTTCTCAACCAAGGCGGTCCACATCGAGCTAGTGAGCGATTTATCGACTCCAGCGTTCCTAGCTGCACTCCGTCGTTTAGTCGCCCGCAGAGGAAGGATCGTCGAACTCCATTCGGACAACGCCACTACCTTCAAAGGAGCTTCGCATGCACTCAACCGAGTCTATCGCATGTTGAAGACTGAAGCCGCCGATCGAAACCAAATCTTTGACTGGTGTTCCGGAAACGAAATCACCTGGAAGTTTATTCCACCGCGAGCACCACACTTCGGAGGCCTCTGGGAGGCCGCAGTCAAATCGGCGAAGAATCACTTGCTGAAGATAGTTGGCAACGTCAATCTTGCCTACGAGGATCTACTGACCTTGTTGGCACAAGTCGAGATGTGTCTGAATTCTCGGCCCCTGACACCGATACCGGAGGACCCAACCGACCTAGACGTCTTGACCCCAGGACACTTCCTTGTCGGAAGCAACCTCCAAGCGGTTCCGGAATCCAACTGGAAGGAGACCGCCGACAACCGTTTGGACCACTGGGATCGCACCCAGAAGCATCTGCAGCAGATCTGGTCTCGCTGGTACCCCGAGTACTTGCAACAACTGCAGTCCCGTGCAACTAAAGGTTGCAATCCGCCCGTCACCATCGAGGTGGGCGCCATCGTCATCATAAAGGAGGACAACGTTCCGCCAGCAAACTGGCCGCTGGGAAAAATTGTCAAGCTCCACCCAGGAAAGGATGGCGTCGTCCGTGTGGTGACTTTGAAGACAGCAAACGCCAACGAGGTGGTGTGCGCTGTAGCTCGCATTGCACTGCTTCCGACACCAAGATCAACATAACAGAAACCAGGTAGAGCAGCCCATTGTGGGAGGACTTGCTCGATGCTCACCTGTGTCTCTGCAAAGGTAATTGCAGGTCCAATAGTTTACCATTCTCTCGTAAGATCTACTTGGTCTTATTCTTTGTTCCCGGTAGTCTACGACGTCCGCTCTACAACCTCCTTCATCATCCTGACTCTCGTGCCAACCAGTAGACTGCATCAGCAACGCCCAGCGTCTACGATAAATTGCAACGACAGCTGAATAATGAATTATTTTCCTAAAACCCCCATTTGTACATAGTAGTTGAAACATTCCTGTTTCAAGGTGGCCGGAATGTTAGGTTCAGAAATAGTCATCAATTGAATTCAATTATCAATCAACCAGTTCCAAATGACATGAACCCCAAGCGTTTCAGCAATAGAGAGTAAGAGAGTACCTATCTCGCATACACGATAGCCGATGGTCAACCATCAGCTGGCTGAGAAGAAGGAACAGCAAATTTGTAAATATTGTACATAGTCAGTAGCAAATAATACGTTGAAGAACAAACAAGTACGGTCGGTCGTTTCTTTGGTCCCTAGATGACACAAAATTTCCTAAGTGTTGAGCTAAACTGCCAACTTTATCTTTGCGCGCTCGAGTGATACGGTGCAGTGGTAGAAATCGTCAAAGTCCCTGACGAGACTTAGTGCATTTGGTGGAGTGCTTTGATTCGCGGTTCACTTTTCGGGGCTAATTAAATTAGTGAAGCAAGTCCTTCGAGTCCGCACACGAGTATCGTGAACAGATGATGTGTGGGCACGTTGTATTCGCGGCATTTCTGCTGTACTTGGCGAATGGCGAACACCTGGTCCGTGGTGTTCCTACGCCGAATGGAGTATCCTTCTCCACTGGACTCGATCCTGGGCCAATCGCTTCCAGTCGCCCTGAACATTGAGCGTCCTCAGGTGCTCTTCAACTGCAGAAACCCATCGTGTACGAGACCTTCCACGAAGCCTGCGGCCTCTTCCGGGTTCTCTACTAAATATCATCTTCGCATGACGTTCTTCCGGCATACGAACAACAGTTCCAGGCCACCGAAGTCTGCCGTGTTGTATAAGCTTAATAATATCCAGCCCTTTATACACCTGGTACAACTCGTGATTCATGCGACGCTGTCAGATACCGTTATCCATTTGAGCACCGAGTATTGTCCGTAGCACCTTACGCTTAAACACTCCGAAAGCTCTCCGATCAGCCTCCTTTAACGTCCATGTTTCATCATGGCCGTATAAAGCCACCAGAAGAATCAGAGTAGCATACAGCGCGAATTTTGTCTTCGTTTGCAGACTACGGGACTTAAGCTGGTTACGAAGTCCGTAATAAGCCCTTTTTGAAGCTGCAATACGCCTTTTCAACTCGCGGGTAACATCATCATCGCACGTCACTAATGTTCCAAGATACACAAATTCTTCTACCACTTAAAATTTTTCACCATCCGGCACCAAATCGCTACCACCAATCCAATTCTCGCTGTCTCCCTCTTAAAAGGCACAAACGCCTCTTCCACGGCATGGCGATCAATCCCGATAATATCGATATCATCCGCAAATCCCAGGAGCATATGCGATCTTGTGATAATGGTACCGCTTCTTTGAACACCAGCTCTCCCAATCGCTCCCTCGAGCGCTATATTGAACAGTAGAATCGAGAGTGCATCACCCTGCACTAATCCATCTAAGGTAACAAATGAAGTCGATATTATATAGTTCTTAAACTTGATTTCGATCCGTCCAACGTTATACGAATCAGCCGTATCAGTTTAGCTGGAAAACCATGTTCAAGCATAATTTGCCATAATTCGTTCCGTTTGAATGAATCGTACGCCGCTTTGAAATCAATAAACAGATGATGTGTCTGCAAGTTGTACTCCCGTAATTTATCAAGGATTTGTCTCAGGGTAAGCATTTGATCCATCGTTGATCGACCGTCACGAAAACCTGGTATTCGTCGACGAAAGACTCTCCAAGCGGTCTCAATCTATTCAACAGAATACGGGATACAATTTTGTACGCCGAATTAAGGAGGGTTATTCCTCGGTAATTGGCGCACTCCAGACTGTGCCCTTTCTTAAAGAGAGGGCAAATTAGCCCGTCCAACCAGCTAGCATGCAATTCCTCGTTTTCCCATATTTTCGACATAACATGGTGGAGAAGTTCGTAAAGCTGCTCACTGCCATGTTTGAGAAGTTCAGCTGGTCAGGTAGAAGAAGCTGGTCCTTACCCGCGGCCTCATGTAGTATAGGCGACTCCACAGCTGCACAGGTGCAGCTTACCAAGACATTTACTACGTTGTCTGGAGTTGTCCGAAATACGATGTTGCTAGGTCCTTTATGTATAATTTCTTTAAAAAACATCATTTTTTGTCTGATCCCCCTGTCTGTCGAAAGGCCATGTCCACCTCGTCCCCACCCGCTTCGCTCGGAAAAATCATTTGTTTGTACCATTACAGTTTGTCCCCTGTCTTCACATCGACAATCAGCAGTAAAAAAACCGCAGGAACGATACCTAGGCCCTATCCCATCCTGTTTTTTACTAGTATTCCTTAACTAATATTGTAAAAAAAGACGTAAATCATGAATTTAATTAAAAATCAAAGATATGACGGCTCCATTATGTCTAATAGCGCTTGAGCTTTGAAATAAAGACAATTATAAAAATATTACTCAGTTTGTAGTAATAGCTGATATATTTAGTAAACGCCAATTATCAAGGAAGAGCATACAAATGTATAGCAGTTGAGATACAACTGTGTTTTAGGATAAATATTAATTTTTTTATGACTAGGTAACCCGACAGAGCTATCCATGCGAATTGTAATCGTCATTTTTGCAGGAGGAAATATTATTGGAAACTATATCGAACGTATCTGCTGAAGGAATCCATCTAACAATTTCGCATGTGCCCAGTTCTTGATAAGTTTTTGTTATGTTATATATGAAATTATTAGAAATCTAACAGTCGCTGGTTGGTTGTAGAGTTTTGGCGAAAGGCTTATAGGTTGCGAACAATTGGTATTCTTCCCTATTACAAAACTTTACTCGTGGTCCATCCTCATCATTGGTAAAGTGCATATAAAGACACTGACAATGGTTTTTCACAACTAGATCCTGGACGATGCCAATAAACCAGCTTTTCTTCTGTCACAACGGTCAACGTGAACACATAAAGGTAAATGGAAAGGTATGCCGTATTATGATTAATAACAGAGTTGAGAGTAGCTACATGTCCATATTATAAACGAGATGGCAATAGTTGACGACAGTGTTTCTCAAACTATTTGTTGAAATCCAAACGATTATTCGGCGTCTTGTAAATAGTTTACTTTATGCAAAGGCAAATTAAAATCAAGCGAAAGTCTTAGGTATGAGGATTTAATTTTGCGCTGGATGCCATCACGCAGATTTGTGTGCAATTGTTTATATCAGATACCGCGGAAGTGACATCTTTAGCAACAATACCAATGGGAATTGGGCTTAAATTGGACACCCTCGAAAGAAGCACAGTAACGGGATTTCGTAAGTGATTCAGGACCATGTGAGTACCGGGAAGTTAAACTTATACAACACTTGTACAGACTACGGTGAGGTGTTTGTATGCCAGAAAAGCGTCAAGAGAAACCAACATTCAGTACAAAATCCGGAAGAGAGCTTAGGTTCCTTACTTTGTCGAGTACACAATGGATTTTCTTAGTTGAGAAGAACCTAAGGGTGCTAAACGTTTAGGACGATTGGAGGCGATTGGCCATTCGGCGTAAGCTTATCGAGAAGTAATCATCATTAGCACATCAGGTGTCAAGTTAGAATCATAAGTAAGCTCAAGCAAATAAACCATTGAACTAAACATTAGATATTTTTTTAGTATTTTTTTTTGTAATTACTTTATTTAAATGATTTTTCAATGAATAAGGGTTCATCACTGATTTTTCCCGTATTATTATTTCTTAAGTCCATTAACTTGTACTTTGCATTTATTCATTTTTTGTCATTAGAGAGATTTGTAGCCCTAGGCTAGCACATCTCTGCACCCAACCAGCGGATGACAGATTTTAATACAATTCTGCATAAGAACCTTACAGGAGCTGTATAATAATTTGGCATATACAATTTCGGAAGATTTTAATACAATTTTTGTATTAAAATAATACAATTTTGTATTATTTTTATACAATATTTGTATAAAAAACTTACAGAATTGTATATGCCAAGATTTTATACAATGATTGCCAGATTTGTTTTTTGGGTGTGCATTTATACTTCCTATTGATAGTTTTAATATTGCCCAGGAAAGTCGAGAATGTTCTTTTATCAAGAAATTGTCTACATGTAGCGGGCGGAATCAATCTTTAGCATGGTCAGATTGCGAGTCTCCCACAAAGCTAAGGAAGTCCCGAAACTATCTTAGAGACACACATTCCTATGTAAAAAGTACATATGATCAACATTCAAAATTGAAAAGGACAATTTACATCAACTTTACACAAGCGTCACATTAAAAACACATCAATCGGAAGTTTGGGAAACCCTAACGCATCGCAAGGCACCTCGCAGTGAAATTGCCAAACTCATGGATGCGATGTGATGGCCGCCCATGTTTGTGCATGGACGAAAGTGTATCATGTGATATATCGTTGGTGTTTTGATTTATGACGCTTACATTTTTTTCTGCTCCATCCAGCCACCATCACTTAAGTGCTGTTGTCTGCGGGTGGTTGATGGTTAGTTTCGAATTCTATATAACATTTATGTTGTTGCTAGCGAATTGCGAAGCTTTTTGTCAACGGTATGTGGTGGCTTATTCGCTGGTGCACCACATTTGAAGCGGGAAGCATACACTAAACTAAACGATGTGTTTTTGGTGGTGAAACGAAAACGAACCTTTCGTCCATTTTGGGGAGGTAGGCGAGTTCGTTCGCTCTTGACGTTACTCAGGAGTACGTGCTGCACAGCCCATCATCATCAACGGATAGACGACTTTCGACATGGCATATGCGCGGATGTGGAAATGAGATTTTGATTAGCCTTAAAGGATTTCCGCTTTTGGCGAACATCATCGTTGCATTAGGATAGCAGCTATTCTTCAGGTTCAACGTGTTGCATTATGCGCGGATACGGTAAGTGGTGCTGTTAAACATGACATGCTGATGATGGATGAGAAGCGCTGAAAATTTGGGTGATAGTAATGAAACGATAGACAGGTGATTCGTTGACGGCGGTGATGTCTAACACGAATCGTTGGCATATCGTGTTCTCAATTTGCTCACTTTTCATGGAAACAATATTTCACAGAGGATGCATTTCAATCATATTTATTTTGTTATTCTCTTATGCTGGATAAAAAAAACAATTTGTTAGGAAGGAGAAGGGAAATGAGTTTGATGGCCCAGAAACATCGTTTGCGTTCTTAGTAAATCGGTGTTAGTTGTGGTATTGTCTCAAAATGTTGCGACTAATGTAGTGATCAATCGTTTCACTTGTCATAAGACGAGTTTGTACAATCCCATTTAATTCCACCACTTAATTGTACCTTGACAGATACGTATTTCGACCACAACAGTAAGGTCGTCTTCTGTGTCTCGTACTTGGCTCGACTTACTCGAGTCAAGCACGAGACACTGAAGACGACCTTACTGTTGAGGTCGAAATACGTATCTGTCAAGGTACAATTAAGTGGTGGAATTAAATGGGATTGTATAAACTCGTCTTATAACAAGTGAGGACATTCCACTAAAAAGTTCAAAATAATTTTCTTGATCAATCGTTTGTCATCGTTATCGAGATTTTTTTTTCTATTTAGGATAAACTCTATTTTGAATCTGGAGGAAATTTCTTAAAAATGTTCCCAGGTGTCGCACTGTTTTCAATAATCTGTAACACAGTTTCCCAAGATACTTTATCAACTTTCTAATAGTTCGGACAACAATTTGATTAACCACCTCTATAACAAACAGCATTACACTAAGAATTAAGCCCATACCAAAAATAATCCATGCCGGAATAAGATCATCAAACAGTAGCCAGCCATGCAAATCATCTACCAGAATTTCGCGATTCATTGTCGTCTGTTGGAAGTCAGCCAATATGAACAAACCTTGGTACCAATGGCCTAATATTCCTGATTCGAAGAAAACCTTTTGTGTGTAGTAAAACAGTTCTTGCAAAGGACTACGAATGCCAACTAGGAACCATATCACTTTGAGTCCTCGCTTTTCTTCAAGAATTATGTATTTGGGTCGTCGCGAAACGAAGTCATAGTACGTTGGTAGTCGCATTACGACTTCTGCCTGGCGAAAGCTGGTGCCAATATACGCGTGAATTCCATCCAAATTCAGAATGCTATCGGAGCTGTTGATCAGTACAGAATTCAGTTGGGGATCGTTCACTAGGCTCGGTTGGTTGTTGAAGTTCGCTTTGATTTTCATTCCAGATTTTATCAACTGCTGGATAGTTGTGAAATCGGGAAGAGATGGTTTGCCAGTCATGATCGAGATGAACTTGGGTTCATAAGCGTTGGACATCATAAAGAAAAATATCACCAACGGCAAGAAGACCATCCTTTGTGGGCCTGTGGCTTTGTGGAAACTGTAGCGATCGTATCCACAAAGTAGTAGCAATATTGGATCATCCTTGAAGAGTGTCGGTCTTAAATAGCTAATCACTTCGATTAAAAACAGTACTACCAAAAGTAAACTCCATGTTTCATAAGTGAAAGGTTCCGTAAACATTTCTGCCATGTTCAATATTCTTCCTTTGGGTGCAAGAATGACATCTGAATCAGGTATTACATCGGAGATCCATCGATGGTTGGCCCACGTAATCTTATCAACGCTTACTCTAATAATGGCGATATCCATTTCAGTTAGCATAAAATTGAAGCATTCTTGCATTTGTGATAATGCACAAGTTATTTTATATTGAGAAGCCGTTGTATTTAAAAATCGAGCTGTTTCTTTCACCCAGTTGAGACCTTCGGATATTTTATTTCCGAACGTGGCATATTGTATGGAAGTTCCCTGCATATCAGGAACTGATCGCTGGAACAAGCTTGCGGGATGTGGTAAATGATTTTCCACGGAATCCAATTGTCCTTTGAAGTTAACTCTCGCTACCGCCAGTTTTCCACGGGAGTTGATATAGACAACCTTATTGAATCTCAAGCCAATGAGGATCGTGCTGATTAGCTTAACATTTTTCGAATCAGCTAGAGTTAGCAATACCAAAATGCGTGTGTTTGAGTCAAACTTGAAGAGATTTCTTTGTAATGACATGATGATAATCTCCGGCGACAAGAAGGCAGCAGCATATATAACGATCAATGATGGTTTTTTGGGCAAATAATCAAATGGAAGCTGAAATACGCCGTTGAGTACATAATGAGGAATATAGACATGTGATACGGATGCTGAAAGAACTGAAAACTCATCATCAAATTTAGCATCATCACAAACGTTAATAAGAATACAATTGTAAAGCCGTGCTTGATTCTGCTCCATGTGCTAGATAACTGATAGGGTGTATGTCAAATGCTTGGACAGACAAGCAGCGACTGTGAACTCAAGGGCCAGGGATAGCACAGAGGGCACGATTGATCTCATTGCTTCGATGGAACTAATATTCATACGATGTGGCAGCAGGTTCAAATGCAATTATCGTTATGACATATGCACAGCAGCAATTATTTGTTGTCTTGTGCCGTATCATGTTTGCATCGCAATTAATGTTTTGTCTGAATTATAAAAAAGGGATTCCCTTGGCGTGACATAGAAGGTTAAACAATACACGAAGGCGAAGGCAGCAATCACATGTTTAGTTCAGTTGTGAAGTACAAAAGGACTTTCCCTTATTGATTGGATATAATGCATGATATTATGTTCAGCTGGATATATCAATAGGAATAGGACAGTAAATCAGGGAAGGGTCGTTTGGCCGAATGCCACTAGTCCGAACAAACCATTAGGCCAAAGCCCATCTGGCCGAAAGGGTCATTTGGCCAAACGGGTCATTTGGCCGAAAGGGTCATTTGTCCGAAAGGGTCGTTTAGCCAAAAGGGTCATTTGGCCGAAAGGGTCATTTGGCCGAAAGGGTCATTTGGCCGAAAGGGTCATTAGGTCGAAAGGTTCATTTGGCCAAATAGGTCATTTGGCCGAATAGGTCATTTGAAAAGTGAGAAGTGAGAAATGAGACGTCTCACTCCTTACTCCTCATTTATCACTTCTCGCTGTAAAAAGGGAGGAGCGCGAAGTAAGTAGTGAGACGTCTCACTACCCGAGCAGCACATATCAGTCAAAAATGGTTGCAGCAACTTGATTGTGACCAAATCTGGTCACATATGGGTTTAAGTAACCTACGTGGAACATGTGTGCTGCTAGGGTATTGCCTCCCTGTGACGAATTTCCTCCCTGTGCGAAGGTCCAGGCTGACTCCAGACTCCACGCGCAACTGGTTATTAGCAAAAAACCTTGTGCCGAAGCGGACCAACTCTAATAGATTTCACTCGGGATTCTCGATCCTTGCTAGTTGCCTTGCTCTGAAAGCCTATGCGATGGTATCAAGAAGAGAGTTTCATCTACTCGAGACTGAACTACCATGTGGAAATACTTTCCTTCCTGATCTCCCTGCTAGTATACTTTGTGCAGAAAGTCTATGTTGCAGAAGAGTTGAAGTCAATCTTTCCTTACTGGATGCCAGGGAATTTTTCGGTCTTAACCAGCAGACAGTCGTCTTTAGACTAAATCGAAAACTTCAAACTTTATTGATACTTCAGGGTATATATACAAAATTTTTGCTTATTCTACATTTTTACAATTTTTGGTTATTGCCGTTCTGCCCGCGCTCATCAAGCCGCCGTATGGGTTCGATGCGCGCGTTCAGAACGTGGTGCTGCTGAGTCTGTAGGGTGTCCCAGAAAGTATAAGCACGATTTTGATGCGGTCCTTTTTTTCTGTTGAAATTTAAAGTAATTACTGAACATTATTGTTTACCTTATAATCTATCGTTCTATGATTCAAAAGTGCCATTTGGTTAAGTTTTTATGGAAATACGAAGCTTTTTTCTAGAAAAGCTCAAACAGACCTTGCACGAATGGTGCAATATTTCCAACATTCATCAGTCAGATGGCGAAAATAGAAAATAAGAGCATCGGAGCAGTTTGCAATGCGATTCGGAAGTATGGTGAGGAGTTTTCATTTCAGGACATGAAATTTTTTTTAATGTAAATTGGTCTCTATGAGCTATAGGTTCGATCGGAAAATTGTTCAATCTTTTCCCCTAAACATGATTCGTCTGTTCAAGATTTGGAAAAATCTGAAAACATCGAAGAATAAAGTCGACCGAACAAGACACAAAATGCACTACAGACTTTCAGGAAGCAGCAGAAGAAAAAGAAGTCAATGGCATGCCGCATATGTCAGAATCTGGACTATACGATATACGTTAGACGATAAACTTTTGTGTGGAAGATCGTTATACAAGGTGATGATGATGATGAACCATGAGTGAAATTCGATTTTAAGACGCTTACACGGACTAGTTCAACATGATCCATACTGGTGAAGTATTGATGATGTTGATAAGCAAGTTTATTTAGGAAAATTTTGTAAAACACAATGATTTTGTAAGCAATTTGTAGCTGTGGAATGTTCTCAAAACCATTTGCAGCGATCGATACAATAACAGTTGATATGTACGTTGAAGAATACTTGTAGCGACGGTTACTGTCCATTATCCGAAAGCATCATAACCCAGTAATATTTTGGCTTGTTTTGATTTATTTATTCATTTATTTAATAACAATTGTCATCTGACATCTGTTGTCTCAATGACTATAAGGGTAAAAGGGTGAAAATTATCGTTATCTAATCATTACATAAACATACACATAACACATCAATCATAATACACAAGAAATACATACATCACTATAATAAAACTGAACTAAGTAATCTATGGTTGTAGTGTCAATTTGTGTCACGAAAGTATGTTGTAAAAACGCGCTTGATATAAGTCTATTACGCGATGGACACGGTAATCTAGTACAAAGCAGAAGAAGTTGAATCCGTACTCTTGGTCAAGGATATTATCGATCATTTAGTAATTTGCGTTAGATCATTTAGTAGTTTGTCAATAGCTCATTCCAAGAGCTGAATTTCAAAATGTGTTGTATGGTGGACTTCTAGTGCGAAGGTTTTTCTACAACTCTGCCTAATGGTTTATTGTTGCAATTTCACTAGTGACGGAGTTATACCATGTTGTTATTCGCGCGGCCACTTGTTCGATAAAAGGATCGAGTTCGACCACAGAGCATGACCACCGGTATGACCCATGAAGCCGACTCCGATCCCTTGGACCACCTCTTATTTGCGCCTGAACTAGCCATCCTTGAGTCCACGCGCCACCTTCTGTGTAGCTCCGAGACGATTTGGGCGATAGCCGATAAAACGGCGTTCCAGCCAACTTCATCTTTACACATCCTCCGAACTAGGTTGTCCGGGGTAGTGTCCAGACCACATGTGGCAAGCATGTGGTCACGCATTGCGCGAAAACGTGAGCACACGAACAACACGTGTTCCGCCGTTTCCTCTAAACCTGCGCACACCAAACACTCGGGCGAGGCCGAGCAAGCCAGCTGCGTTACCTGCACTTTGATTTTGCAGCACGCTTAAACGCCGGGCACATCGAACCCCCCATGGGGTGCTTGATATTCACAGCTTTGCTGGAACAAATCAAACAATTGGGAGGGTTCGTGCAGCATAGTGCCTTATGTCCCTCCAATCCGCAGCGTCGGCAGAGATTGCTTCTGTCAGGGCCTTTGCAGTCCCATTGCTTGTGCCCCGGTTCCAGGCACTTGAAGCAAACTTCGGGTTGTTCGTATATGCGCACAGGGCATACCGACCATCCCACCTTGACGCTCCCTAACTTCACTACCTTGGAGGCGTCCGCTGCAGATAGCCGAACCAATGCTACCTGCGTCCTGCCGGACCTTTCCGTAGCCGAACGGCTGCGGTGGTCGTCTCCACTTCACACTGTCGCCGCAGTGCCGTGACGAGCTCTTCGACTTCAGTGATCTCGTCCAGGTCTTTAACCCTTAGATTCACCTCCGTCGTGAGTGCCCTCACCTTGACCGTCTCGCCTAGGACCTCCTCCGCCAACTTCTTGTAGACGGCGCCCTTTTGCGAGACGCCCCGCTTCAGCTCGAGTATCATCTCGCCCATCCGGGTACGTCTTATTCGACGTACGTCGGCGCCGAGTTCACCGAGCTTGACGTCACTCCTCATCGCCTTCAAAACATCCGAATACTTAGCCTCGTCCGCCGTGATGACTAGGGCATCGCCCCTGGAGCGATTGGCGCCTACCCTAGACTTCTTGCTACCCTCATTCGCCTGGGCCTTCTTTTCGGCCCTTGACGTCTTCGGTTTCCTCTTGTTCTTGACCAGGGTCCAGGAGGCGTCACCCCCCTCTATTTCCCTGGTCTGGTGCGGCTGAGAACTTTCAGCCTGCCGTAACCCCTTATCACCGTATTTCCTGAGTGGACGGACCTTTCCAGGTCCTTCCTCCCCCGGTTTTGGAGGTACCTGATCGGGGTTCAGCTTCCCAGCCCCACTACCCTTGTTCGGGGTAGTAACCCTCCGCGTTTTGGAGCGGCCCCCAGGGAGCTCATGCCCTGGAGGCTGTCTCCCCCGTTTTTGTGTTGGAGCAGTCACCCCCGACGTACCCGCAAATACTTGAGCCTCAGTCTGGGTAGACTTTGGCACCACCGTCTTCGCTGGCACGCCTGCGGTCGATTCGACCTTGCCCGAGTCCGCGAATCCTTGGGCCTCGGTCTGGGTAGACCTCGACTCCACCGATTTCACGGGTTTACACTTGGCCGTCCTGACCGCCCTCTCCAGCTTGGCGTCCAGCATCGACTTTCGAAGTTTCTGCAAGCTCCTCTTGAGGTCCTTGCTGATATTATGCTTCGATGACGCAAAGTCGATGATGGCGTCCAGCTGTTCCATCGCCACCTCGAAGGCCGAAAGCCCATCGCGTTTGCGGTTCATCGCCTCCACAAGCCATGGGCCGTCAATAATCCCTACCGGCGTTTTTATAGCCGAGAGGAAGGTTGAGTGACCCACGCTGGCGCTGCGCACTGAGCTGCCGACTATTGCCTCTGGCCTCCTAGGCGGAGACCTGAACAACCCACCTCTTGCGCAGGGGTTGTCGCCTACACTACTACCACTAATTGAAGGATTGACTTGGTTTTCCATTTTGGTCCCACGAGTTGCTCGGGAAAAGAGGTCCACCACGCCAGAGCCCAGCATGACGCGGTAAGGGACAATTACTGTGGAGGGTGCCCAGGTACCCCACAGGCTCCGTTAAAGGCCTAGCTTATTATTTCACCCCCCTGGCCATGCATCCCCTCGGCACGGGTCGCTTGACGCCTTGGGATTAGGGGTTAGGGACGATGGTCCCGGTCTAACTCGCAGTGGCCATGGGGAGGGGTCGTCAAGCCCTTGGACAAAGTCCCTGCTGCCCCATGATGTCTGTGTGTGCGTTTTTGTATGTATGTATGTGTGCAATACACGTACAAAATTATCACCTATTTTCATGCACTTGTCCCTACCCGATTTGTTCGCAACAAATTGCATTCAACGGCGAAACTTGTTATGAATATAAATGAATATGTATTATGGAATATATTTACCTATCAGTGCTATTTTATCTTTCTCGTACATTTTTTTTTCATATGTAAAACATGTGAAAGGCATCAATACCGATAGGTGGATTAATCAGGCGTTTTCTTATGTATGTTAGTCCAATTACCACTGAAATCACAATGATAACAAAGAAGGAACATATTAAGCTATAGAAGCTATAGAAAAAACCATGAAGGGAAGGAAAAAAAATGTGTGATCAGAACATTATCCACTTCCCCCGCAGTGTTCGATACCAGGGGTAAGTGTAAAATCTTTAAATTATTTGCTTTCATGGTACAAACCACTACAAATTGAATGTGATTAGTTTAATTGTGTTATAATGGTCACCTGTAGCGCAAAATCACCGGAAAAAGGAACAATTTATTAGTGTTAGTGTGAACATTAAACTATATTTTTGCACAATGTTATGGTGTGGTAAAAACTGTAAAATCTGTACAATTGAAATTTTTCGAGTCGATTTTTACACTTACCCCCTTTTTCCACTTCCCCCAGTGTACCTTACCTCATTTCAATACATTGCATTGGACCGTACGCTGATCTGAAAATAATAAATAGATGATGTGTCTGCACTTTGTACTCCCGTAATTTTTCGAAAATTTATCCCTGGATTGATTCATCGTTGATCGGCCCTCGTGAAATCCGACTTGGTATTCGACGACGAAGGTCTCTTCAAGCGGTTCCATCTGTTGAACAGAATACGGAATATGATTTTGTACGTCGATTTAAAAGGAGTTACCATCCTGAATGGTACCTAGTTGGCTACAGCGTCGATACACATATGCCTGGCGTATTGTAGAGTTCCATAATAGTCTATTTATTTATTTATTTATTTATTTTATTTCGTCAACCAACGTAGACTAGTACATATACATATACATGTTTGTTTTTGTAATGCTATAGTATAATTAAATAAAAGCTTTTTTTAGTAAATTGATGTATAATGTATAATAAGTCGGTCTAGGGAAATATTCTTCCAGTTGCTCCAAAGTTCTCTGGTTTGATTCCACCGCGTGACAGCCCACTGAAGTCTGCCGTATTTTATCCGATCTAGAATATTTTCTTCTTGGTACACTTGATTCAGCTCATGATTCAAGCGTCTGCGCCACACACCATTTTCTAGTTTTCGTCTCCATTCAGCTCCAAGTTCCAAGGCTGTAAGTCGCCAGCCACACACCATGCGGACGGTTCGTAAATTATTTTCTACCTGATTGATCCATCTTGCTCGCTGTGCACGTGCCAGTCTAATAGTTGTCGGGTAATTGTCCGACATTACATCATTACATCACCCACACTGGGACAGAGCCGCCTCGCAGCTTAGTGTTCATTAAGCACTTCCACAGTTATAACTACGAGGTTTCTAAGCCAGTTTACCATTTTTGCATTCGTATATCATGAGGCTAGCACGATGATACTTTTATGCCCAGGAAAGTCGAGACAATTTCCAATCCGAAAATTGCCTAGACCGGCACCGGGAATCGAACCCAGCCACCCTCAGCATGGTCTTGCTTTGTAGCCGCGCGTCTTACCGCACGGCTGGCCACGTGCCCGATCCATCGCAGTCTTCCGATTGTCATGGTGTGAACGATGGATGATTCTCCCAACAGCTGTTGTAACTCGTGGTTCATTCGTCTTCTCCATGTGCCGTCTTCCATCTGCACCCTTCCATAGATAGTACTCAACACTTTTCATTAAAAAACTTCAAGTGCGCGCTGGTCCTTCACAAGCATTGTCCAGGTCTCGTGTCCGTAGAGGACTACCGGTCTAATATGCGTTTTGTAGATAGTTTGGTATGGCAGTAAACTCTAGTCCAAAGTATGTACGACATGATGCGTCTCCGAAATTATCTACTGGTATCAGGGTGTCCGATCACGGACGGGTAGCGGGGAACTGTCGGTATCTTAACCTCGACAGCGGCACCTTCCCTCTGAAGGATGCCTGGAATGAGCCACCCAGTTGGCTCGGTTGGGGATGTGGACTGTATCAACTCCCTTCGGCTGAAGGGCCTCCAAATCCGTACGATAGCGACAAACGAAAATTATCCTTTAACTCTTGAAGCCTTGAGAAAGGCTGTTTGGTTCGGCTTGTCCAAGAAAAAATAAAGCGGTTCAATAAAAAAACAACGATGTATTTCGCGGAATGGTTTACAAGGAACTACATGTTACTGAATGGAATCTGCTTCCTGATTGGTCGGCCAGTCAGCGTGCGTCATGTTGCCAAGTCGTCATTGCTGTCGGTGCTCTCGTCTTAGGCTTCTTCTTCTTCTTCTTCTTTGTCCTTGCTGGTGGCGTCAGCTTCATAACGGGACCTTCCGCTAACGGGACTTCGCGAGCCAAGCATGCAAGCTATCAATTGCCGTTTGGATGAGGAATGCGTGTTCATTTTCAAAACATGGTTGTTAGTAGGAAGGGGACTGAAACACCCGCGGTCGACTCGGGGTTAGTAAGATGAGATGTGGAATTTTGAGGTGATTAACTTTAGGATTGGTAACTTGGGACAAATATTCTGTCACGTTCGCTTTGGGCGCGAACACCAGGGTTTGCAGAAATCGCTCTCGATAGATAACGAACAACCTCTTCGGATCATAACAAGCCATGAAAACTAAACTATCGCACTTGTATACAAGTTGAAAAAAAAAAAACTGATTCGAATAGGGTTGTAGCCCCCCGAATCAGTTCATTATCGTAACAGCTACCGTAAAACGTCTCTCACAGTATGCTAAGTGAGAGATTCTCTCATTCTCCTTTGGATTCAAACCCTGACTGGTATCATTATCGGAGGTCACCAGTGAGCCCAAGTATACGAATTCTTCAACCACCTCGATTTCATGACCGCCGATACAAACTCGTGGTGGGTGACTTACATTGTCCTCTCTCGAGCCTCTTCCTATCATGTACATCTTCGACGTGTTGATGACTAGTCCAATCCATTTAGCTTCTCTTTTCAGTCTGTTGTAGGCTTCCCCCATCTTCTCAAAGTTTCGTGCCATAATATGAATGTCGTCGAATGTCGCGAAACCAAATAGCTGAGCGGGCTTTGTGAAAATCGTACCCTTTCGTGTCAGTCCCTGGCCTTCGTATTACTTCCTCTTAAGCGATGTTGAGTAGCAGGCACGAAAGACCCGCACCTTGCCGTAACCCTCTGCGCATTTCAAAGGGACTCGAGAATACCCTGGAAACTTGAACTACGCCCACCATCCGATCCATCGTCGCATTAACCAACCGTATCAGTTCATCCGTAAATTCGTGCAAAATCTGAACATATGCGGTCTCGAAGAAAGGCATTTAAGTATGCAAATTCTAAACATTAGGTTATGCACACTTACTAACTAGTTGGTCTGCTACCGATGGATTTGTGTCTGTTTGAACATATTACTGTTGCAATGATTCCACCGTGCGCGTTAGTAATTATATGGTCTTAGATTGTATTTCTTCGTATAATGTTCCACCCTTCATAGGTGCTGTATTGATTGTTTTTCAAAAATTAAAAAAGAATGAAAGGTCTACGCAGATGATATTCCTCTCCCGACCCCATTCGTAGACAAAAGTAAACTTTTTTAAAACTCTTCCCCCACATTGAAAGTCTTCATAGTTTATGACCAACCAAAAATTATTCGTTAGATTTCGGGAGCACTGTATCACGTAATTTCTATTTGAAACCGTATGATATATCAGTATACTGCTCTCTTGAAGCTCTATGGTGCCAACAGAACTGAACATGTTCAGAAGATTATAAGATAAGCTATACTCAGCGTAGATACCAATGAAGACCAGAAACCTTTGTCCAACCATATCACTTTAACTCTAAAACATTTAGTCGTAGATCCTTTCAACACTGTTGCAAACAGATGCTACTCACTCCACAAGATCCTTTTTGTTAATTTATTATCTCATTACTTTCTGTCGTTTGCTTGTTTTGAATAATTTATTCGACAAAATAATTCCCAACTGCCATGCACTCGTTCTCCCATGTGCTGTGCTATGCATACAGTATAGTCAACTCACCACATCACCAAGTCCACGCGAGCCCATTTTCCGGCTGGGTGTCAGCTTTTCGGCGAGTGTTATTTTCAGCTGCGCTTCCACCAGAATCCTGGAGTACACACTTTCGCGGCATGTCGCCCATAATGATTGCATTTAAAGCTTCGTTTGCGCCGTAATTTGTACAATATTGCGTACAATAGAACAAACTACCCCGCATCGGACCCGAACTTACTCTAACTGGTTTGGAAATTAATTGCTGATGGTGTTTCCTTGTTCGGGTTGTACTCCAAGCTAGTGCCGATGGAGGTTTTCAATTTGTGGGCAAATTTTAAGTCGCCACTCATCGACTTTCGCTTCTTGAACAATTCAGTGCAGTTTGTCCGGTCAAATTTGCACCATTTTGATTGCATTTGATGATTTATGTTTGCTTTTCATTATCTTCAATGTGTCAACAATCCATTTCAATCATCTATATTTGAAGTAGAATAGAATCCATCAGCTTATAATAACGTGTACCATAAGGCTGGTTCGTCTGCATAAGACAAATCAAATGAAGTGTTACACATTTGGCTAATTAAATTCTGCATCAAACTATCCATCAAAGGATCTGGCGAAGATTCGCATAAATTATGCACAGTTACTATATGACAGGGGTATGGTTCTAGCTTGGATATCATTAGAGTATCATTGCAATAAATTAATGTGGCCAACACCGTTAGTAAACCAAAAATACTCTTAAAGTTCGCTTCATTATATGATTCGTTCAACAGTTACTGGAAGCTATGTTCGTTCATGTAGAAAAAGTTCAAATAAAGGCGTTGAAAAAGTGAATAAATAGTAAGGCTCATAAATTATTAATGTCGAAAGATGAAATAATTTTCCGATGGAGCGATTTTCATTGTTTGCAATTTTATTTTCAATTATTCTGTTTTGCCACGAGAAACACCAATTATTGAACTCATGACTTTTATTGGCTAAAGTTTACGTTAAAATTAATTAAATTAATTAATTCATTCGACAGGAACACAGCACGACGGCAGAATTTGACGTTATGGAATTGAAAATGGCACACACTTGAAAGTGTAAACGTGAAGTAGGGGGAAAGACGGCTTTGGCAGGTTTTGTTCTATTATTGGCAGGGGGTTTTTGTCGACCAAATTTTATGAAATTTGGCCACAATATTTTTTGATATGCAAAGAATGTTTAGGCGAAATTTGAGCATAGTCAGTCATGAAAAAACCCTGCCAATAATAGAACAAAACCTGCCAAAGCCGTCATTCCCCCTACTTGTTGAGTTAGTAAACTCAATGATCAAAACCGCAATTTCCCAATAATGATTTATCTATGTAAACATATACTCGAACTTAGTCAGTCTTTGCATAGTTGGAAGAGTACCAGGATGGCAGTCAGTATGATACCCGCCCGCTAACCGACCTCTTTTACTCCTTCGCACCCTTCTTCCACCATCATTCGAATGCTACGAATTGGGGCCTCATTGTGCATCTTCTTTCGACAGCTCTTTCGTAGGGTTAAGGCAGGTATTTTCGTCTTTTCGTCATAGTCTCAAAAACCAATAGAAGAGACACTTTTTTTCTAAACTCATCCGTACCAAATCGTAAGCTCAGGAGAAACGTTCTGCTATAGTGAAATTATGGCAAATGGACGTTGCTTTCGTTGGTTTTAGACCCTACGACGATGGACGGAAATACCTGCCGTGTCCCTATGACAGTTTGCATGATTTGCTCGTTTCGAGAAAGATGCGGTGCGAGCAAGGTTCAATTAGGGGGAAGACGATCTGCGTATCCTTCATGGTTGGCCCCATGAATTGATCCCAGATTAAAACATCAGCATAACTAGCAAATTCGAAAATGTCAAATATTAATCCGATTGGCGTCGCACAGATAAATCACTTTAGTTACATCTTCAGTGAGTAACTGAAAATAAAAATAAAACAAGCTGAACATAAACACTGTGAAGCTCAAGATGAATCGAATAGTGATTGGTGGCCGTAAATGTTATGGATGCAAAACGCCTATTAGATGGCATTTCTTAGGAACGCATGAACGCATGAACTGTAATTTTCGGGTTTCGCGAAAAATTGATTTTTGCAATCATAAAATCAATTCTTATTTGCAGCAATCGTCCCTTTTTCAAGTGAATTTATATCACAGGTGACCATTATAATGCAATTAAACTAATTCCATTCAATTGGTAGTAGTTTGTACCAAGAAAGGAGATAATTCAAAGATTTTACACTTACCCTAGGTATCAAACACTGCGGGGGAAGTGGATAATGTTCTAATTACGCAATTTTTTTTCTTCCCTCTGTGGTTTATTTCAATAGCTGTGAATCTTAATATGTTCCTTCTTTGTTATCATTGTGATTCCAGTGGTGATTGTACTAATATAAAGTAGAAAACGCCAGATTAATCCACCTATCGGTATTGATGCCTTCCACATGTTTTATATATGAAAAAAAATGTATAAGAAAGTTAAAAATAGCACTGATAGGTAAATATATTCTATTCATTACATTACATACATTAATTTTTATTCATAACAAATTGGTTAAGGACAAGTGCTTAAGAATAGCTGATAATTTTGTACGTGCTTTGCGCACACACATACATACAAATACACACATACAGACATCATCTCAATTCGTTATACTAAGTTGATTAGTTTATAACCCTGTAAGTCCCATTTTTCCTGTAAAAAGTTCATCTTTGGGCAAACATATAGATTTTACGTACACTTAGTGTTCGAGAAGGCAAAACAAGCCCTCCCCTAGCTATTACGAGAATTCCTTGAGGATCTATTCCGTTAAGGTAATGAAATTATTCCACAAAAGATACTCAGAGCAATTATCGTATTGATTTTAGTTGTATGTAACTACTCATCACTATTGAAGGTCAAGGTAACATGCGTTTTCCACTTTCCCCATCCCACTAGGGTAAGTGGAAAAAGAACACCCAACAGCAAAAGTTCCCGACTGTTTGGAAAACGTCTCATATGCGGCCAGTTTTCAAAAAAGGTGACAAGTCAAATGTTGCTAACTATCGTGGGATTACTTCACTCTCAGCTGGTTCAAAATGCTTGGAAACAATTGTGAATGATGTTATGTTTGGATCGTGTCGCACTTACATCAGTAAAGCACAACACGGCTTTTATCCTAGGCGATCTGTGGAAAGTAACCTTTGTGACTTTACATCAACCTGCATCAGTGCCATGGACAGTGGCGCACAAGTAGACGCAATATACACCGCTGCATTTGACACAGTGCATCATGGAATCCTGTTGGCTAAACTACGTCGTCTCGGGTTTACGGAAAGAGTTTGCAATTGGCTACAGTCGTATCTTAAAGATATATGTCTATGCGTAAAATTTGGTGCAACCGAATCACTTTCTTTTACGCCTGGCTCTGGAGTGCCACAAGGAAGCAATTTAGGACCTCTACTGTTTACGTTATTCTTTAACGATGTTTCCTGGCCGACGGTGGTTTACTAATTTACGCTGACGATTTGAAAATCTTCCTCATCGTACGAAGTGACGCGGATTGTAGGGAACTTCAAAAGCTTTTGGATATCTTCGCACGTTGGTGTCCAATGAACTACCTTCAAGTTTGCGTCTCCAAATGTTGCGTTATCTGATACCGTCGACGTAAGTCTTCGATATTATATAATTATTGATTACAGCATGAATGGTCAACAAATTGAACGTGTGGATAAACTGAAGGATCTTGGAGTATTGCTGGATTACCAACTAACATTTAAGCTGCATTACTCTTATGTAGTAGAAAAAGAAAATCGTCAACTAGGATTCATCCTAAAGATTGCTAAAGAGTTCAACGACCCAATATGCCTGCGCGCCCTATACTGTTCTTTGGTCAGATCCATTTTGGAATTTGCGTCGGTGGTGTGGTCTCCTTATGAAACATTATGGATCACGAGAATAGAAGCGGTACAAAGAAAATTTGTTCGACATGCATTGAGGAATCTGCCGTGGCGTGACCCGTTAAATTTGCCTCCTTATGAACACCGTTGTGCCTTACTAGGAATTGAACCACTACATGTACGTCGTAAAACTAACCGGGCAGTTTATGGCGCCAAATTAATACATAGTGATGTCGACTGCCCTGCTCTGCTGGAACGGGTTCTTTTTATGCCCCTGAACGTATCCTTCGATCGAGGCAACTGATACAACTATCAGCTAGGAACACTATTTATGGAGCTAATGACCCAATCAACTCTATTTGCAGAGCATTTCGAGAAGCATATTCTTTATTTGACTTTAATTTATCTACGGAAGCATTTCGACAACGTTTGCGTACATCACGTATATTCAATTAATTGTTTAGTATAATTTAATTAAGTATAATACATTAAGACCATGATGTCAGATGGATACAACAATAAATAAATAAATAAATTTTGAAATCTATTTCCATAAATTTAAGGCGACCAAAATGGTATGAATTTCCGCACAGTTGGTGCAAAATTGACTGTTTTGATAGCCCATTTTGATTGAACGCATTTAGATCATTTAAACTGGTTTTACACTTCCCCAGAGTACCTTACATCCAATTTCATTTAAGTTACTGCAACCAAATTGAACTGAACTGTACTGCTAGGGGTTGTTGGTGAGTACCACAAGAACTGCTCCAAATATTATGAATGTGAGCAAAGACTTTCAATTAATGGTAATAACCATCGTACTACGTGTGGTTTTGATTTTCAAGCATTATAGCTTCCCAATACGTAGTGGTCTGATCAAAACGTGAATAATGATGACGCATGCTCCCGGTTTTCCGTTTTCAAGTTTTCTTGTTTCGTAAAAGGCAAACTTGGATAATTTCCTAGGGACAATATTCTTCATTTGCCACTCTTGTGCCAGTGACGCAAACGAAACCTACGTTAAATGTGACAGATTTTGTATAAGGCAATATTTCACCATAAATGTACCGGCCTTTCTGCCAACGCGATCGAGATTGTGAAGGATAGCAATCAAGTTTTTTTTTGTTGATGAAGGATATAAGTTTCTGGAATACTGTTCAAGCAGCTAAGAAGGCTGGCCATGAACAAGCTACGAATTTTTCATGGTGACATTTTGACGGCTCTTAAGTTTGAGATACTGGCGGAGCTGAAATCTGAAATCCAGAAGAATTGCGCTAAATTAATGATTTCTAACACGCTCACCCGAAGGCAACGAACCGAGTCTTATTGGAATCACGGATTACGAAGAAATGGCACCTCTTGAGTGTAACTAATGATTCTTTCCCAGCTGCGAAACCTACTCTCCTGCTCGGAACCTTTCTCGGAGGTCAAGACCGTCTCTCAGCCCCAGTCCAAATTCTGGCTTTATTTGTCACTGATTGCACTAGACGTTTCGGCAGTTAAATAGGTGCATTATCAAAAAGCGTTTGGAAACTAACGACGTGCAAGGTGCTCGGTTGGCGCTCAAGGAAAAAGACATTAGTTCGCTATCTTTTGTGCCATTCAAAATTGGGATAAATGCCGAATTGAAAACAAGAGCACTTCTGAGTTCGACATGATTTAAAGGAATTCTTTAACGAGAATTCTGCGATGACAGCTTTAGAAAACATTTTATTGCGACCAAAACCTTCACCTGCGACCAACGATCCACAAGGAATTCCGTCGGAAACAGAAATGGTGGTCATCGAGTAATCCTAGCAACTTCCCTCAGCAATTAATTCACCGGGAACGTACACTTGCCACTAGCTACATGGAAGACCCCAATCCCCTAAGCGCAGTCGAGCCCTTCCTGCCTTCGACCTGCAGCCGTCCCGGTCCTGTGTTTGAGGCCGGAGAGGGTGTCTTCCAAAATCGTCCTTCAGGCAAGTACGCTTCTATTCCCAATATTTTGCTTCCTGATACATTCTTTACTTCCAGTCGCCTACCAACTGAAGAACTGCCTTCACTTCTCACACTTCTAACCGTGTCGATAACGGGACATGTGAACCGCAAAATCTCTACATCCGCTTCCACCGATATGTACGGATCCACGGAACCATCTGACAACTGAGCCATCAACAACTGTTTTTCTGCTGCACACCGGGATGCACTCTTGCAACTAACTATGAGGAATCTCCTATCACTCTTACCGCAGTTGAGGTCCTCCCGCCACCTCCTGGTCCTGTGTTTGAGTTAAGAGACAGGGCCTTCCGAACTCCTCCTGCAGGTAGGTATGTTGTTATTCCGAACAATTATTTCCCTGATCGAATATCAAACTGGATACCGGGACGCTTCTGTATCATAAGCCCTTAGGAAGCCCCTATTCCTCCTATCGTAGTCGAGCCCCTCCTGCCAGCGTCCAGCAGCCGTTCAGGTCCTGCGCACGGAAAGGGAGACAAGGTCTTCCGAATTCCTAGTATTAGCAAGTACGACAACCAACCATCCTCTTCCTGATATTGTCCCGATTTTCAGAGCAACAGCCCCTCGCCTGAAATTGGACGTTATTATGTACTACCAGAACGTTGGCGGAATGAATGTCCTAGTGGAAGATTATCGACTAGCAGTCATGGGTCATTGTTATAATACCTTAGTTTTGACCGAGACTTGGCTAGACTCTCGCTCAACTTCAAGCTACGTTTTCGGAAATGGATACGAGGTTCTCCGATCGAAGCTCGAATAACCGCAGGAAATCGACAGGAGGTGGCATGATGATCGCGGTAAGTTCCAAAGCAACAGTAATCGAAAATGGTTTGTTCTACACAGTGAATCAGGTTTGGGTAGCTATTCAGCTCGGAGGCCGTAAGCTGTTTATTTGTGCGGTGTACATTCCTCCAGACCGAACTCGAGAGTTGGAACTCACTATACACGCATAGCCGATCAGTCTTCTTTACCTCGGGGATCGCATCTCCTAGAGATTAAATCATTGTTTGGGCGACTTCAACGTTGAAGGCATCGTATGGATTCCAACTCACAACTATTTTCTACACCCTAATCAAGAGGATTCTTCATTTCACCCGGGAGGTGTTAGGTTACTGGATAAGGAGAAGCGTCGTTTGGCTGAAAGCCATTTGGTTGAATGCCACTAGGCCGAACAAACCATTAGGTCGAAGCCCATCTGGCCGAATGTCATTTGGGCGAACGGGTCATCCGGCCAAATAGGTCATTTGGCCGAAAATGTCATTTGGGCGAATAAGACATTTGGCCGAATAGGTTATTTGGCCAAACAGATCATTTGGCTGAATAGGTCATTTGGCCGAGCAGGACATTTTGCCGAATAAGTCATTTGAAAAGTGAGAAATGAGGTGTGAAAAGTGAGACGTCTCACTTCTCACTTCTCACTATGAAAAGTGAGAAGCGCGAAATGACTACTGAGACGTATCTCTACTCACTTCGTACTACTCACTTTTCACAGTGAGAAGTGAGAAATGAGGAGTGAGAAGTGAGACGTCTCACACTCACTTCTCACTTCTCAATTTTTACAGTGAGCAGTGAGAAATGAGAATTGAGTAGTGAGACGTCTCACTTCTCATTTCTCACTTCTCACTGAAAAAAAGTGAGAAATACGAAATGACCTATTCGGTCAAATGTCCTGCCCGGCCAAATATCCTATTCGACCTAGGTCACTTGGCTAAATAACCTATTCGGCTATATGACCCTTTTGGCCAATCGACTTTAGGCCTAATGGTCTGTTCGGTCAAATGGTATATTCGGCCAAACAACTTTCTTTTTTCTCACGTCTTGGCATATGTCAGGGATGTTCCAAAAAAGACTGATCGATCCGACTCTAGATTTCCGTGGATGTCAAATGTCGTTTGCTAAGACCGAAAAAAGCCAACCTAAACAGATTCACTAAGATCCGCTCTTTTTCCCTGTATCACCATTATGTTAGACTGAACCATGAATTTAAACGGTTAAGTCGTTTCTATTTTCAACGTCACCAGTGGAGAATACAGCGACGGCTTAAGTCCCATCCGAAGTCCTTTTGGAACTATGTAAACGAGCAGCGTAAGGAAGAAGGTCTTGCATCGTCCATGGCCTACAAGGGAGATACAGCATAAACTCAACAAGAGATTTGCAACCTATCTCGGCCAAGTTTGCTGCCTGCTTGCATGGTTTCGCTCGTACCTTTCTAAGCGCCAAATGACAGCTACTCTAGGCGACTGTTGCTCGAAAAGATTCCGTGCGTTGTCTGGCATACTACACGGTCGTCATCTGAAACTGTTTATATTCCTCCTCTACTTTAACAAAGTACATCTTACTGTTAAAATACCACGGATATCCGATTGTCGCTTGCTGCAAGACCACATCGATGCTTTCGCACATTGCTGTCAGCTGATCAGCTTAGGGCATCTACATATCCAAAAGCGTGTATTTTTTTTTGCCAAAAAATAATATTTTGAGGGGGCAACAAAATAAAATTCGGATAATTTTGAGGATTTCCAAAACATTCTTTAACAAATCCGAGGAGTTTTTTTGATTTTTTTCATTTTAATTTTTAGTTCTTATTATCCCTCCCCCCTTGACCTTTCGGAGACCAGTAGGACAAAAAGTTAATTAAATATTTGTAACGGCCTTATTTTGAATCATAATTGGGACTGTATCTAGTCCTTTGGTGTAATTCAAGAAACAAAAAGAGAAATAAGAATAACTAAATAGAAACTACTCATTCAATGTTATTGGTAATAGTTTTGACGTAAACTACGTCTAAGGGGAAGCCTCGGATACAGGGTGCCAAATGAAAATTACCAAATTGGGGACCGTCACGAAATCATGTAAGATTTCAAAAACTAATAGCGACTTTATCTTTCGATAATTTTTTGAGATTTTATTATCAATAGATTCGGAAACTTTCCACCAATTCGTTAATTGTTTTAAAACTATTGATTATCAACGTAAAACTATTGAAAATTTTTGTTCTTTCACGTCTGGTTAAAGATTCAGAACTAACCAACTCCGTTCATGCATCCCCAACACAGACATCAGATTGCTGTAACGCACGCACCTTTTGGCCCACCGCTTCATTTTCCCTGTGCATAGTCGTGTCTTGCGGCCATTGGCGGCCGTCGACGGGTAGTTGTTGCAGAAAATTATTCACAAAGATGACGTATGTAGCAAATAAGCGGAAAATCATTAAGTGGCTGTCGTCGGTGTTTATTGATCGGTTGCCATTTATCCCGGTAAGTTGGAGGAATGCCTCCGAGAAGAACAATTTGTCTGTCACCGTCAGGCAGTCATGACGGTAAGGGCGCTCCCCAATATGCTACTGCATAGGCTGCTCATCCGGCGACTGACGAGTGTTTGGTGGAGGGGCTGGGAATCGAACCCATGACCCTTTGCTTGTAAGGCGAGCGTGACTACGGGACCCCCTATTGGTAATAGCTGAGAAAGGTGATTCAAATTTGAAATTATTTAGTAGGTATGTCTACTACTGGTCCATACAACAAAAGGGAGTTACTATAGGGGAAGCAGGGGGATTTGATCACCCCTTGTTTTATCGAGAACTAAAGTAGTTTTGTTCCATCGTATTTTCCAGTATAGATCCTCTAGACAAATGACCTTTATGTGGTGAGTTTTTTTTTCATTGACAACCTTATTTATTCTGCAGGGCGGTTTGTATGTTTTGACCTTCCTAAAGTTTTTTTTATTGGCCACGCAAAATTTAAACAACTTTTCATAACAATGACCAAATGCTTTCGTGTTTTCACAGCACAAAGTCATAAACATTAGGGTGGTTCAAAAAATTGATTTTGCTCCACAGGGCTCATCTGATTCTTTACCATGTTCTGAGTGTCCTCTGAAAATTTGAGCTCATTTGGATTGAAACTGATTTAGCACAAGCCGTTTCAAGTTTGCATGCAAATTAGTATGGGGAAATTTATTTTTTCATTATACTGTTAATGAAGCTTCCCCATTATACGCAGGGTAAAAGAAAACCTACATAGCTGTAGTAATTATACTTAATATTTATTATTGTCTACTAGTTACTAAGATACTCCCAATAAGTAGGCCTTGACATTAGTATTCTGACTGACACTGACTTACATGATCATTCCGCAATAAACGTTAAAACAAGTAACACGTATTCTTACTAAACATCAGAAGTGGGATACGAATAAAGAAAAATGATTTTGAGAAGCAATTTGCGCTCGGATGTTGAAGATCAAGAGAATTTCGGAAGAAGCCTTCCTTCTCAAGATACCAATAATTCGTCCGAAGGGCCAAGTTCTGGAACAAGTTATGGCAGCATGCAAAGTCAATCTAGAAATGTGAATGACGCTTCAAGTGGATCTCGGATTTCACAAGCTGTTATTCAAGATTGCGGAAATTCAATACAAGTGAACCGTTCTATCAAGCTAGACGAATTGTCTGCATTTTTACCATGTTTTTCTGGATCGTTGAACGAGGACGCAAATTTCGTCATTAACACAGTGGAGCAAGCTAGAAAAACGTTTCACGTGGAAGAGGAAGTCATGAAGTTGATGGTGTTCAAGCATCTACAGAATAGCGCAAAAGACTGGCTATCGTCACAGCCGGATATATTTGTGAAAACATATTCTGAAGTATTGAATTTGATCCTCATAACATTCACTGTGACTACGAGTACTTTCGAACCAAGGCGAAAATTGGAGCTCCGGAAATGGAAAGCAGATGAAACATTCTTTGAATATTTTGTTGAAAAACTAAACATAGCAATGCCACTGAAACTACACGAAGCTGAACTAATTGAGTATGTAGTTGAAGGCATACCTGATCGCAATTTCAATGAAGAATCAAGCTAAAATGAGTGGATTTTCATCGTTCGGGAATCTTCTTAAGGCCTTTCAATCGATTCGATTGCCGCGTAGAGATTTTTCAAGCGCTCCTGTATGCTACAATTGTAACACGCCTGGACATATCGCTGTAAACTGCCGAAGGTCTAGACAGCAGAATAGAACCCTTTTAACGAAACTACACACAAATGGAATTCAAATAGCAGAAAAACAAGAGGAAATGAGAGATCTACGAATATTGCTGTATTCCAAAATGTTGAAGACTTGAACAACAGGACAACCGACTTAGACAGAGAGGCACTGATAGATATAAAACTGACTGATTTTAATATTAGATTGAATTGCTTTGTTTGATACAGGAAGTCCAGTTTGTCTGATACGCCTTAGCAAAAAATGGGAATATTTTTCCCTACAATGGAAATAGAAATTTTAAGGGTATCGGAGGAACTAGATTAAAAATTGTGGGTAGATTAGTAACTAAAGTAAAAATTCAAAATTTATTTTTCAGAATTAATTTTTTGGTGATTCCTGACTCGGCGTTGAGTTCTTACGATGTTATAATTGGAAGAGATGTGATTTTTGATCCCTCAATGAAAACGATAATTGAAAAACGCAAAATTTATTTATTTAGAAATCCAGTATTGAGAAGTGAAAAAAATGAGGCTGATAAAAAGGTAAAAAACATTAATGTGATTTTGGATTCTAAAAGTGTAAAAAATGTAGGTAATATTAGTGATGATCATTTGTCAACTTTAAACCATATTATGAATATATTTTATTTCAACTATCAACGACCTTCGCATCCTGAAATTGATTTCGAAATGAAAATAGTACTGAAAACTGGTGCACCATTTCATTTTAAACCTAGACGGTTATCTCAAGCTGATAAAATAAAAGTTAATAATAAAAATCGATGGATTACTGAAATTAGGGATTGTTAAAGAAAGTGATTCCCGTTTGCTAGTCCGATAGTAGTAATTCCAAAGAAAGATGATGATATAAGGTTATGCGTGGATTATAGAAAATTAAATAAAGATACTTATCGTGACAATTATCCTTTACCATTGATGGAAGATATTTTTGATAAATTGAAAGGCAAATCGGTGTATTCTATTTTAGATTTGAAATCAGGTTTCCATCAAATTAAAGTTGCTTCTGATTGTACTAAATACACTTCTTTTGTTACTCCCATGGGACAATATGAATACTTACGAGTTCCCTTTGGTTTGTGTAATGCACCTTCTGTATTCCAAAGATTTATTAATAAAATTTTCAAAAAGCTCATTGACGAAGGAAAATTAGTTGTTTATATTGATGACATTTTGATTGCTTCTGAAACCATGGAAGAACATTTTGAAATTTTGACAGAAGTTTTTGAAATGTTGAGTTAAATTTATTAGAGTTAAATTTGAATAAATGTAAATTTTGTTTCACTGAAATTGATTATTACGATAAACGAATTCGGAAGGAAACCAAACAAATCACACATTGAATCCATTTCAAGTTTTCCGATTCCAAAGAATTCTAAAGATGTTCAGAGATTTTTGGGCCTAACTAGTTATTTTAGAAAATTCATTCAGAATTTTGCATCTATCGCTAGGCCGTTGTATGATTTATTAAAGAAAAATGTTGAATTTATTTTTAGTGACTCTGAAATAAATGCTTTCAAAGAATTGAAAAACAAATTACTTTCAGCTCCTGTTTTGGCAATTTACGATCCAAATGCCGAAACACAATTACATTGCGACGCAAGCTCTTTTGGCTTCGGCGCAATTTTGATGCAGAAACAGAAAAATGGTTATTTTCATCCAATAAGCTTCTTTAGCAAGAAAACAGATGAATATGAGAACAAGTTACATAGCTTTGAATTAGAGACACTCGCTGTTATAAATTCTATAAAACGATTTCATGTTTATTTGTCTGGAATTAAATTCAAAATATTCACAGATTGCAGTGCCTTGGCACAAACTTTGTCTAAGAAAGAGATTAACCCTAAGATAAGCCGATGGGCTTTGTTTCTGGAGAACTACAACTACAGTTTGGAATATAGAAATGGATCTAGGATGCAGCATGTAGATGCTTTAAGCAGACTATCAATGAGTAATTTAGATAAAGATATCAGGAAAATATATCCAAATAATAAGTCATCGTCAGATGTATGTTTGCTAGCTACTGAAGACATCGAAAGAAATGTAATTTTTGCACAAGAACAAGATGAAAAAGTCAGAAAAATCAAATTACATTTAGAAACAAACACTTTTCCAAATTTTGAGTTAAAAAATGGAATACTATTTAGAAAAGATGACAGTAAGTTATTATTAGTTGTCCCAAAAACAATGATTGATAATATAATTCGAATTTGTCATGACAAGCTTGGTCATATTGGAATTGAAAAAACTATGACTGAAATCAAAAAATTTTACTGGTTTTCTAGTATGAGAAAAATAGTAAAAAAATATGTGAGTAATTGTTTGAGTTGCATATTTTATAGTCCATCGGCCACAATGAAAGAAGGTTTTCTCAAATCAATAGATAAAGGTCAGACTCCATTTCAAACAATTCATATAGATCATTACGGTCCGATTCAGTTGCGATCTTCGAAAAATTTCAAGTATATTTTAGTAATAGTTGATGCATTTACGAAATTTGTAAAGTTATATCCTTGTCGTTCAACAAATACAGCAGAAGTGATACAAAGTTTAACTTCATATATGAATTATTATAGCAAACCGAACAGAATTATATCAGATAGAGGCAGTTGTTTCACGTCTAATAATTTCAAAACATTTTGTTCAGATCGCTTTATAGAACATATTAAAACAGCATCGTACACACCAGAGGCAAACGGTCAAGCTGAAAGAATAAACAGAACCCTTACTCCAATGTTGGCTAAGTTGATTAATGATACTGGTCTCAAATGGGATTGTTTATTACCAAACATTGAATATATTTATAATAATACTTACAACAGAGCAATAAAAAATTTCCCAAGTATGTTGTTATTTGGTATACATCAGAACAATTTATGTGTTGGAAACAATAATAATATAGAAACATTTGTAAAAAATAATCAAGCTTCATCACAAAATCATGATCTCATTGAAATTCGACAGAAAGCAAAGCATCACATAGACAAACTTCAGGCATACAATAAAGAAATGGTAGATAAAAAGCGCAAATCAGTTCAGGATTATAAGGAAGGTGACTTTATAATGCTTAAAACTAACGCTGACAATAAACTTTCAATCAAATTCAAAGGTCCTTATACTATAAAGAAAAAATTGCCGAATGATCGTTATCTTATTACAGACATTGATGGATTCCAAATATCACAATTACCATTCAGCTCTATTTGTTCACCAAATAACATGCGAAAATGGTTATCGATTTCTAATTTAATAACAAACTATGACGTCGATGAGGACATCGACGAGTCAGGATGACCGATTTGTAGTAATTATACTTAATATTTATTATTGTCTACTAGTTACTAAGATACTCCCAATAAGTAGGCCTTGACATTAGTATTCTGACTGACACTGACTTACATGATCATTCCGCAATAAACGTTAAAACAAGTAACACGTATTCTTACTAAAATAGCTAAAAGGAATACTCAACAGCTTCCACCCTGTATTCCTTTTAGCTATATAGGTTTTCTTTTAACCTGCGCTTGATGGGGAAGCGTCATTAACAGTATAATGAAAAAAAAAAAGAAAGGAAGGAGCGACCTACACAGCTCTGGTCCTCACAAGTTCCAATCTCACGCTTCCACGGGTCTTCCGATGACAATTGACCGCCAGCTAAGGGTTGCGTACTTAGCTGGTAGTGCAGCCTGGGCACTGTTGTCCTTCTGACATCAGCCAGAGTGAGAGGGTGCGACAAACGGGACCATCATCCCTAACCCCTAATCCCAAGGCGTTAAGGTCACTCCTGACGGAATCCAAGTTCCAAAGTGCTCGCGTTTTCAGGGGTACATCACTCGATTCAGAGGCGGCGCACAACTGTCATTTTTGTTGATTTAGCTTTGCTGCGTCGCAGCATGCGTGAAAAAATAAAATGCGTGATCAAATGAAAAAAAAAAAAAAAATGGGCGACAACCCCTTCGCAAGAGGTGAGTTGTTCAGGTCTCCGCCTAGGAGGCCAGAGGCAATAGTCGGAAGCTCAGTGCGCAGCGCCAGTGTGGGTCACTTAACCATCTCCCAGACTTCGCCGGTAGAGGTTATAGACGGCCCATGGCTTGTGAAGGCGATGGGCTTTCGGCCTTCGAGGTGGCGACGGAACAGCTGGACGCCATCATCGACTTTGCGTCATCGAAGCATAATATCAGTAAGGAACTCAAGAGGAGCTTGCTGAAACTTCGAAAGTCGATGCTGGACGCCAAGCTGGAGAGGGCGGTCGGGACGGCCAAGTGTAAACCCGTGAGGCCCAAGGATTCGCGGACTCGGGCAAGGTCGAATCGACCGAGGGCGTGCCAGCGAAGACGGTGGTGCCAAAGTCTACCCAGACTGAGGCTCAAGTATTTGCGGGCACGTATGCTCCAACGGAGCAGACACAAAAACGGGGAAGACAGTTTCCAGGGGATGAGCTCCCTGGGGGCCGCTCCAAAACGCGGAGGGTTACTACCCCGAACAAGGGTAGTGGGGCTGGGAAGCTGAACCCCGGCCAGGTACCTCCAAAACCGGGGGAGGAAGGACCTGGAAAGGAAAGGCGAGACGGTCAAGGTGAGGGCACTCACGACGGAGGTGAATCTAAGGGTTAAAGACCTGGACGAGATCACCGAAGTCAAAGAGCTCGTCACGGCACTGCGGCGCCAGTGTGAAGTGGAGACGCCCACCGCAGCCGTTCGGCTACGGACAGGTCCGGCAGGGACGCAGGTAGCATTGGTTCGGCTATCTGCAGCGGACGCCCCCAAGGTTGTCAAGTTAAGGAGCGT
Source organism: Armigeres subalbatus (assembly GCF_024139115.2). NCBI lineage: Eukaryota > Metazoa > Arthropoda > Insecta > Diptera > Culicidae > Armigeres > Armigeres subalbatus. Next base: position 203,220,826 of record NC_085140.1, on the reverse strand, counting down.
CAAGCTGGGATGGTCGGTATGCTCTGTGGGCATATACGAGCAACCCGAAGTTTGCTTGTGCCTGGAACCGGGGCACAAGCAATGGGACTGCAAAGGCCCTGACAGAAGCAATCTCTGCCAACGCTGTGGATTGGAGGGACATGAGGCACAATGCTGCACGAACCCTCCCAATTGTTTAATTTGTTCCAGCAAAGCTGTGAACAGCAAGCACCCCATGGGGGTTTGATGTGCCCGGCGTTTAAGCGTGCTACAAAATTACAGTGCAGGTAACGCAGCTGGCTTGCTCGGCCTCGCCCGAATGTTTGTTGTGCGCAGGTTTAGAGGAAACGGCGGAACACGTGTTGTTCGTGTGCCCACGTTTTCGCGCAATGCGTGACCACATGCTTGCCACATGTGGACTGGACACTACCCCGGACAACCTATGTAGTTCGGAGGATGTGTAAAGATGAAGTTGGCTGGAACGCCGTTTTATCGGCTATCGCCCAAATTGTCTCGGAGCTACACAGAAGGTGGCGCGTGGACTCAAGGATTGCTAGTTCAGGCGCAAACAAGAGGTGGTCCAAGGGATCGGAGTCGGCTTCATGGGTCATACCGGTGGTCATGCTCTGTGGTCGAACTCGATCCTTTTATCGAACAAGTGGCCGCGTGAAGAACAACATGGTATCGTTGCTTTCGCGGCGTCGGTCAACCGGGCGGGTTCCGAGCCCGAGGACGGAAAGGGGTCCTCGTCAAGGCTGGGGCAGGCGCGTCGGCAAGTCCCTCTGTTTGTTGGCGAATAGACCCTGTCGCAGAGAGGTCAATTTGGGGTGCACACGGCATCATCATTCTTGATACCAGTCGTGCAGAGGGAAGCAGGCGCGAAGTCGACCCTTCCCACCTTCCGAGGACATAGGGCGTGGTAAGGCCACCTGGAAATCCGGCAATGCGCTGGCACGATACCATGGTGTTCTTCTAGAAAAGCGAGTCACGATGTTCGGTGCTGCAAGGACACGCAGCTAACCTCGAGGGTGCGTTGTGCACTGGCCCCCCTTTGAAGCATTATTTTCTGGTTGTACCAAAGGGACTATGGGCTTGGCGGCAATGGAAATGGTTTAGCGGGTCGGGGATGTAGTCCTGCCTCCCTCGTTTGCTGTTGGAGGTGGTCCCTAACCCCGCACTTCCTGGACAACCCAGGATATCTGTTGACCAGATTCCCCCTCCATTGCTAAGGAAGAAAAAAAAATACCACATTTCTTTGCGAGTCTGTGTGGAAATCGCATATGTTTATTTATTTTTGGCTGTGGTACATCGGAAATCAGAAATGGGGTTCAAGTCTCTCCAGTCTCCCCTACTTGATTGTAATCATCATTAAAAAGAATAAAAAATTTCACCTGTTACAATACACTTCGACAACCGGAAAGCAATGTTCTACAAATTATTACACAAATTCGTGCCGTGTGGCTATTAATTTTCCAATTTGTGAAGCCTATCACCACACATTTGCCTCCACCATGGTCGACCATCGACCGGTGGTTGAGTGTTTCGTGCACTGGAAATCAGGAAATTATTCTTGATATGGAAAATTGTTCATAAAGATCCAGAAACGGTGGTTGCAACCACGGCCAACAACTAAAGACAAAAAGATAAGACCCGGACCACTCGAGTGCACACGGTGGCAAAAAAGTTCATCCACTAGGTTGCACTTTAAATTATGATTTATTCGACTGATACATACCACGCCTCGTTTTCCTTCGGTAGTGGTGGCTTATGTTTGGGTGCAGCCAACGCGTTTTCAAGCATAGCTTATGTCGTCTGACACTAGTTGTGTTGTGGCAGCACAGCGGGAGGCCCTTTTTCAGTTTCGTGAAAAGAAACACTTCAAATTCCTGGAACGTCGCTACCCATTCCTACCTATTGCGCTCTCTCTGCACAATTGTTGCATGTTTCTTAATCAAAAAATAACAAATGTACGAGGCAGCAGGTGTTTCGTAACTTTTTCTTTAACTCTAAAGCAACAGTGAGTTTTGTCCATATGACAGTGAAAAGTTTTGCTATATCGTGCTCGCCCTTGGTTAGGAGGGAAAGAAAAACTAGAAAAAAATATTCAGAATCTTGCATTGTGTGATTAATGTGATCATAGCACGTGAATTTTACTGAACTGTAAGAACAGTAATTTTAGATATAAATCCGCCTTAACCTTGCTATATCACAATCTTGCCTGTTTGAAATAAAACAAAGTTTAGATGGCAAAATATTCTGTCCATGGAGGCGCGTGGTATATCGTAGATTAGTATAAACAATGCTTTTTTTATGCAAAATTGTTGAACGATTTTTCCGAATATAATTTTTTATCCCTTAGTGTAATACTTTTTTTGCATAACCTACATTACTTTAAGGTCTCAATTTATTATATCAACCATGATAAATATTAGAGAATTCTACCTCCAAATAGTGCTATGAGGACTCTTTCCCTACGTTATCCTCTCCTTTTTGGTTCCCGTGTGGTTAATTGGAATGATCATGTAAATTGTTTGCGAAACATTGCGAATTTCGCACATGAGTCCTTGATGATAAGACCAAGATGTTTGGAACCGAAACAACAAGCATCAAGGAAACATCCAGAGTGTTTTTGACATATTCAATTCATATGGTGCCAACATAAATTGTTCCAGATGGAAACAATGACATCTGTCATTGTCACGTAGCATGCCGCTGGATTCAAAGCAACTCTATCGAAATTTCTTTTTTTTTTCTCTACCACTAGGAATGAAGTTGTTAAAGCACACTTGTACGTAGGTGTTTGCGAACCCTTTTCCCAACTGGCCCTATGAGAATGTAGGTGCCCACATGGTAGGCACTGACGCAACGTCGTAACTTATTTATGCACGTCGCATAAAGATTTATTTTCAAGAAAATGATTTACGCTCGAAGTAGGCTCTGCGGAAATTGTCGTTTTTACTGTTTTCGATCATACCGTTTTGGGTAATGTTTCCATTTTACGTGCATTGTTTCATTTAAGGTAAGGTACGCACATAGTTATTCACTCTCCTAAAATAAATTTCAATTTCAGTTGTACGTTTTTTTATTTACTAATTTACTTCTGTACCGTTACAATATAATCTTAGTGCAATTAGTCGTATAGGTACCACAGACAAATTAACGTTGCTGTACCTCACTGGACCCAACATAAAAAGTTTTGTGTAGTGCCTCAGAGTTGGTCATATATCTGTAAACATCCTCTGGGTAAATTTAGGTGCTCTTCCACAATGTTCTGGCAAAGCACTCGTAAAATGTCTCTATATGATGCCGCTTGTTACCTGGCTGTGGTAGATTATGCTCATGTTTTCCCTCCACATATTCTTCGTTCATTCTCGTCAACACCCGCGGGTAGGTGGTGAAAATACGCTACCCAAAAACACGACCAGCGATGATGCCTCCGCTCGCCGCGGTGGACGATGCGTTGCAGGTCTCAAACGTGTGTGTAGCATTCGTTAGACGGGGTGGGTGGATAACATCGCGAAAGAAAATGAAGGAGCAAATTTCCGGCTTCCCATATATCTGCTGATGAGAGAATTGTGGGCCCGTACCTTCGTGTGGAGGGTACGGCAGTACGTGGATGGAATTTTTAATGGTGCTGAAATAAAAGCTTAAGGTTGTTTAAACAGCGAGAAATAAAATGTGAACGGGCAATTTTCGTTTGCATTACTCATGAGAACGCGAAAGGTGTAACATTCGCTACTGTAAGCCTGGTTATACCGTCAGGTATGATCATGATGTTCTTTCATTAATTTTCATTTATTCTCTACATCATCGTGCATTGGAAAATTTACTTTATTCAAGGTGGAATTATCCAAGTGTAAGTTGTCATTTTTCTTTGATGGGTTAAGATAATTTAAATTTAGGAAAATCTCTGAATCAACGGAGAAGCGTCAACTTAGTATGAGATTGAGGCCGTTTTTTCTTACTCGTTGGAAGCACTTTTCTGTGTTCCTGGTTTATAATTAGAAAGGTAATCATGCAGCTTTTGGGATGCTTATTACATGTTTTCAAATTATTGAAAAAAATATTGTTTGGCTCGCAGCCATGCTACGTGTTTTTAGTTTGGAGATTATGATTAGAAACTAATTGATTGAGACTTGGCTGGCTTTTAAAAGTGAACCATACTTCTTTAGAGAAAAGGGGAACATTTTACTGATATAGGCAACCTATTCCATTTTTTCTTATTGAGGCTATGCCGGGTCTGTCTTTGCTGGTTTTCAATATACTTTTTTGCAGATTTATTTCCCGCCCCTACGAAAGCTGTAATGAGTCCGGTCTCCCTTCCGTTTCCAAATTTCAGTTCCAATTGGACTCTGGTACAATGGAGCTTGATGTTTTAGTTCCAATTGTTAGGGCATCAAGCTCGAATTATTTATCGCAAGAATCTGTTGATAAATACTTGAAACAGTGGATTAGTCACGTTGAGACTGTAAATTCGTTACTTGCCTTGGCAATCCTTGAGTTCTTGTCCATACACCAATGTCTATCTTAATATCGCGTTCGGATGTCATTTGGCTGCCAAGATCTTAACAGTTTTCAAAGTTTAGGTATTGAAAGGGTCGTGGGGTCATGAGGGCACGCGGTAATTCGACGACTAACAAACTGTCTCAGAATGATTTATATTTTCAATTCTCATCATTTTTACAGAAATACTTTTCTGTTTATTTTCCTTCAAGAGAAGAAAAGAAAAGTAGCTAACAATATACTGCGTCCACTCATATGCACTCAGACAAGTGCTTAATGCATTATGCACGCATTCGAGCAACTATCTTCCTACATTTGATTCAGGTCACTCGTTCTTGGGCCGCCAGTCCCCCTGCACGCCGGCCGCACGCGCATCTTCTTCAATTGCTCACAGCCAGCGAGTTCGAGGTCGAGGAATGGTGGATATAACAACGGTCAGTAATAAGATAAAAAGACATAATCGTTTTGCATAGAGCATGCATTTTTCTTCCTCTTCAATGGCACCACATTCCAACTGGGACTTGTCTTGCTTTTTAAATTAGTATTTTTTTTAGCATTTTCACAGTCATTAATTGAAAGCTTTTCTATGTCCGCCGATTGCATGAGTATGTATTTTGAGTGGCAAGTACGATGGATTCACTCACCCAAGGTGAATCCAAATAAAATATGCTCTGCAACTAACACAATACCACATCCCAATACAATCGTGGAGATGCAGAGGTGTTCTCGGTCTCTAGTAGCAACGAGAGTTGAACTAAAAATCCTTCCTTTCCTATCTGACCGTGAGGCGTGGCCGGCGCCGTTATTGACTTAAAGTACGTGAGCTTCTGATACGTGTACATTGAGAATGGATAGCAAATCCCATGCTCCATTCACATGGTTTTCTGTGCAATTTCACAAGTTCCAGTCAATCACGGAGTAGCAACTACGAATTGTACGATCTTGACATGTCATGTACGGTCAAGACACGTCATGTATGGTTATGACAACAAAGCCCGTCAGCTTCCACCATTTCCTTATTCTGGGAAAACTTCTTTTAAAGAAGGAATCAAATAAACTATTACATTATTCTGGCCCAACGCCTACTTTTAAATCCCAGCATAATCCACCTGGCGATGATGGTGCCTTTCTCGTGCATTATAAAACAAGAAAACACATAAGAGTATCAAGAAAAGCACATAAGAGAGGTCAAATTCGCACTTTGGGGAGATAGATTCGGCCATTTTCATTTTTTCACATTTATTTGTGTTCATTTGAATGGATTTTTTAATAACTTCGGAACGTAATGGCCGATTTGACAAATTTTCAATAGCAAAAAAACCGCGTCGAATGCACATACGAACATACAAACACACATACAGTCATCACCTCAATTCGTCGAGCTGAGTCGATTGGTATATAACACGATGGGTCTCCGAGCATTCCATCAAAAGTTTGGTGTATACGATTGGATCACATCCACTATTGCCTGATTACGGACAAACACTCACTTTTGAAGATGATATCAAATACTCTATTGTTATACTCCGAGTAAACCCCTATCTTTAAGGACAATACTCACGGAATCCAAATTTAAAAGTACTCTCGTTTTCAAGGGCACACTACTCAATACGGAAGCAACGCACAACTGTGATTTTTATTATTCCAGCCTGCGTCGCAGCATGCCCGAAATAATTAAAATGACCAGGGAATCAATATTCGAGCAACGCCTAACAATATACCCTTTGTCATCAACAGAGTTTGTTACTGACAAACGCACTTCTCAACAAGCCTTTATCAGAACACAATATGACAAGAATTATTTTCCTTGCATGCTCTGATTTTTCCGAAAATACGATGCTTTTATAGTAATCAGAGTTAGATTCTCGAGTATTTGTATAAAAGCAGAAACTATGCTATCGTAGCTATAAAAGCTGAAATTTTGCTGTAGAGATAATGCAAAATAACGGGATGAAAAGTTCAACAAAACAACAAAATTGTCTTCTGTTTTGTTTATGACAAAATTTTTCGGATCTTACTCATTATTATCTTCACCAAAAAAAATCTTTGTCGTTGATTCTCTTTTGTCGCTTGTTTCGCAAGAGCATCCAAGAAAAATAGATTCCCTGAAAATGACAGTTGTGCGTTGCTTCAGTATTGAGTGGTGCGCGCTTGAGTACTTTTAAATTTGGATTCCGTGAGGATTGTTGAAAAAGAATCACATACACCATTGCATTAATCCGGGCAAGAGTCTTCTTTCAAAGGAGGGATCACATCCATCATTGCCTTAATCCGGGCAAGCGCCTACATTTATAGAAGGGATCATATGCACCATTGCTTTATTCCGGCGCGTGCTTTTAAAGAAAGATCACAATCACCATTGCCTTAATCCAGGCAAGCGCCTACTTTTAAAGATGGAATCAAATCCATCATTGCCTTAATTCGGGCAAGCGCCGTGAACAACGCGACCGTTTTCACAGAACTGGCCATATATCTGCATTTTCCTGATGGATTTTCAATCTGCAGCCAGCATTGGTCAGTAAATCAGTTCAAGTCGGGGAAATTATAAAACTTGATGAAAGTAAGCGTCACATGCAATGACAAGCAGAAGAAAAACTACATTTTTTACCATACCTTCGGAAAACCAGAAATGTCTGCGGTAGCCGTGAACTGATCTGAGATGTAAGATGAGAACAGAATACTAGAAGAGTTATGGCGTCCGATGTTCTCAGTTTCATCAAAATCCTATTATTTTAAGCAAAATAATGCTAATTCGAAATCTGACAATATTTTACCTACACAGATAAAAATATGTTGTGATTTTAAATGTATTTTCATGCACATATTTGGAGCATGCAAATAAACGTAACATTCAATCGATCTCACTATTCTTTCAAATCGAAATAAATTTAAACGGTGCTTGCTTGTAAAATTCAATCAAATTTAATTGAATATCGAATGTTAATTCGTTTGATGGAATGAGCTGCAATTTTACACGTCGTTGAATTTTCAAAATGATTTGCTGTGTATATAAGTCCCCCCTAAGGCAATACTTAAAGAACTTAATACTTTATACCGCAATTTACGCAGAGTTTGTGTTGCTTGATAGTCCAAAAACCTTAAATGCATTGGCTGCGAGTTGTCAAATGAAAATATAACAGATAACACGAAATAAAGCTTTTCTGAAAAAGTCTTGAAAACAGGTTTCAACAAGTGCTCAATATGCATCACTACAAAGACGTTTTATTATATATTTTATTATTTTACTAGCTTTATGTACCCGGCCTTGCTCTGAGTTCCAAATTTGGTTGAAATTGGCCAAGAGGTTCAGGAGGTCAACGCAGTGATTTATAATTAAGCAATAATAACAAAACAAAACAAAACAAAAACAAAAAAGCAAGTATTGCACAAAGCCGTTGATATCGTCCTGCCTACATTGCAGCGATTTGGTCAGTGAAATATATTTTCCAAAAACGCGACATGTTTGAAGATGAAAGCAATTTAATATTCAATTGCCCAACTGAGTGCTCCAACGCAATTTTTGTGGACATTAAGCAGCTTTGCGCCATAATGTGTGAGCAACCAAACATTAAAGTTACATGAAATCTTTAACTTGTCAAATTTTGGTTTTGTTTCCAATATGTAATACAGAAATATTGCCGCATTCACATGGCATGATGCTCTCACAAATATTTAAAGGTATCAACTGATTTTCAACCGTAGTTAGTTATAGTTTAGTTTGTTGGTACTAGTACAATCAATGTTTTACATTACACTTCGAACGAGGTAAAACCCAACTAAATTCATGGAAGACCCCAATCCCCTCAACACAGTCGAGCCCCTCCTGCCAGCGACCTGCAGCCGTCCCGGTCCTGTGTTTGAGACCGGAGAGGGGGTCCTCCAAAATCGTCCTTCAGGCAAGTACGCTCCTATTCAAAACATTTTGCTTCCTGAAAAAATCCTTGTTTCCAGTCAACTATCAACTGAACAACCGCCTTCAATTCTAACCGTTTCGACAACTGCACGCAAGCGTACTACAAGTTCTATGGAACAACTGTATCCTTTGGGCACTGTATGCAATCACGTGAACCGCGAAATCTCTACGACCGAACCCACTGCTGTGTGCGAATCTATGGAGTCATCTGACAAAAGAAGTTGTCTTGGACAACTGAGCAATCAACAACCGTTATTCTGCTGTACATCGGGATGCACTCTTGCCCCTAGCTACGAGGAAGCCCCTATCTCTCTCATCGCAGTCGAGCCCCACCCGCCAGCGACCATCAGCCATCCCGGTCCTGCGTTTGAGTTGAGAGACGGGGTCTTCCGAACTCCTCCTGCAGGCAAGTACGTCGTTATTACGAACAATTCCTTGTCTGAATCGATTATCGTTTCCAGTGGAACTTCGTCAAGCCGAACCAAGTCTGCTGCTAACGGAACACCGGGACTTCAGTGTCACAAGTCCTAAGGAAGCTCCTATTCCTCCCATCGCAGTCGAGCCTCTCCTGCCAGCGTCTAGCAGCCGTCCCGGTCCTGCGCATGGGAAGGGAGACGGGGTCTTCCGAATTCCTATTACCGGCAAGTACGATCAATCAACCACCGCTTCTCTTCCTGATATTATCCCGATTTCCAGAGCAACAGCCCCCCGTCCGAAATCGCACGTTACTATCTACTACCAGAACGTTGGCGGAATGAATGGTCTAGTGGAAGATTATCGACTAGCGGTCATGGATCATTGTTACGATATCGTAGTTCTGACCGAAACTTGGCTAGACTCTCGCACAATTTCAAGCTATATTTTTGGAACTGGGTACGAGGTTTTTCGATGTGATCGAAACTCGAATAACAGCAGGAAATCGACAGGAGGTGGCATCATAATCGCTGTAAGTTCTAGGCTGAAGACATCAGTAATCGAAGACGATTCGTTCAACACCGTGGAGCAGGTTTGGGTATCTATTCAGCTCGGAGGCCGTAAACTATTTGTTTGTGCGGTGTACATTCCTCCAGACCGAACTCGAGACTTGGAACTCATCGACACGCACTACCGATCAGTCTTCTTTGCGTCGGAAATAGCGTCTCCCAACGATGAAATCATCGTTCTGGGTGACTTCAACCTTGCAGGAGTCGCGTGGGTTCCAACTCACAACGGTTTCCTACGCCCTGATCAGGAGCATTCCTCGTTTCACCCGGGAGCTCTCAGGTTGCTGAATAATTACAATACTGCAACGTTATCTCAAGTTAATTGCATCGTGAATGAGAATAATCGCTTGCTGGATCTGTGCTTCGTCGGCGGTTACACCGCTCCATTTATTTCCACTGCACCTGTTCCTTTGGTCAAGGCTTCCCCTCACCATCCATCTCTTGTAATTGAAGTTGAGAATGATGACGTCCGTGACTATGTTGGTACTTCAACGGCTGTGTCATATGTTTTTCACAAGGCGAATTATTGCAGTATTGCCGAAGTGCTGTCTAACTTGGATTGGTAGAGTATCCTCGACCCGGACGATGCAAATATCGCTGCACAGACTTTTTCTCATGTCTTGGCATATGTCATTGACAGACATGTTCCAGAGAATATTGCCCATACCGACTCTAAGGTTCCGTGGATGACAAACGACTTTCGTTCGTTGAAAAGGACAAAAAAGGCCGTCCTGAAAAGGTTCACAAGGTTCCGCACTCTTCCCTTGAAGCACCATTATGCTAGGCTGAACAACGAATACAAACGGTTAAGTTACGGTTAAACGTTACCAGCGGAGGATACACCAACGGCTTAAAACCCATCCGAAATCCTTTTGGAACTACGTAAACGAGCAGCGACATCGTCCATGGTCTACAATGGAGACATGGCCTCAACTCAACAAGAGATTTGTAACCTGTTCTCGGCCAAGTTTGCTAGCGTGTTTGTCAATGAGCGCCTCTCCAATGACTCCATAACCAGCGCAGCGGGTAATGTACCCTTAACGAATCAAACGCTAAACGCTGTCGATGTAAGTACAGATGCCATAGCGAGAGCAGCCACGCGGCTAAAAACGTCGTACAAATCGGGACCTGACGGTGTTCCGTCGGTTTTCCTAAAAACGAACATTTCCTGCATTCTGAATCCACTTCATCGAATCTTCCAGCTCTCCCTCTCTAATGGTGTATTTCCGTCCTGCTGGAAGACAGCTGAAATGTTTCCTGTGTACAAAAAGGGAAGCAAGCGCGATATAAATAATTATCGAGGAATCACGTCGCTATGCGCTGTATCGAAGGTGTTTGAGCTGGTCGTCATGGATTCTCTAAATGGTCACTGTAAACATTATATCAGTACCGATCAACATTGCTTTATGGAAAAACGTTCTACATGTACGAATCTACTGTGTCTTACATCATACGTTACAGACAGTATGCTTGCTTGTAATCAAACAGATGTAATTTATACGGATCTAACTGCAGCATTTGATAAGTTGAACCACAGCATTGCGATCGCCAAGCTTGACAGATTGGAAATTGGAGGCAGCCTACTTGCATGGCTGACAGTTGCTCTAGGCGATTGTCGCTCGGAAAGCTTCTTTGCGATGTCTGGCATACCGCAGGGTAGTCATCTGGGACCGTTGATATTCCTTCTCTACTTCAACGACGTGCATCTAGTTCTAAAAGGACCGCGATTATCATTTGCAGATGATCTTAAAATGTTTTTGCGCATATGCTCAATAGCCGATTGTCACTTACTACAAGACCAGATCGATGCTTTCGCTCATTGGTGCGATCTAAATCGACTTAGAAGTTAACCCGAAAAGTGATCGATCATAACTTTTCTCGGAAGAAACAACCGATTACCTTCAACTACTGCCTGTTCCGAACGACTATTGAAAGAGTGCACTGTGTGAAAGATCTCGGTGTTCTATTGGACTCCAAACTGACATACTCGGATCACATTTCATATGTTGTTGATAGAGCATCCAGGTCTCTTGGATTTGTGATCAAAGTGACAAAGACTTTCACAGACATCTACTGTTTGAAAACACTGTATTGCTCTCTCGTGTAATCTACGTTAGAATACTGCTCTGCGGCCTGGAGTCCAAACTATAATAATGGTGTCGAACGCATCGAATCCGTTCAACGTCGATTGATACGGTACGCATTCCGCAACCTTCCCTGGAGAGATCCGCTACGACTTCCTCGCTACGAGAGCCGTTGTCAGCTGATCAGCTTAGAACCTCTGTGTATCCGAAGGGATGTATGCAGAGCATTAACCGTCGCCGATATTTTGCAAGGAAGAATAGAATGTGACACTCTTCTGCGGCAAATAAACATCAACGCACAACCCCGACAACTGCGGAGTAACCTAATGCTAAGACTTCCTTTTCGTCGCACAAACTATGGGCTGCGTAGTGCTCTCCATGGTTTGAAGCGTGTCTTCAATAGAGTGGCGTCGGTGTTTGATTTCTACTTGACACGAGATGTCCTCCGCCGGTTCTTCACATCATTTTTTACCGACCAGAACAATTGACGCACATAGACTATAGTTAATGTATTTGTGATTGTTTTGTATTTTAATCCTTGACAATGCTTTTAATGTTGTGATGTGATATTGTATTTATGTATATATTTTTTAATCCATCATTGGGGCTGTATCAAGTCTGTTGATGTAATAAATAATAAATAAATAAATAAATTCACCGAGTAGTAATATTGCCTTTCTCGCATTTAGCCAGGACATCAACCTAATCCAGCTTTCCACGCTCACCATTAGACTGGCCCAGATTACTATGGGGAGAAAAAAATGTTGTCGAATTCCACGGGGCACCCCAGAATTGTGTCTTTTGGTGAGAAAATCAATCTCTGAAAATTTCAGCTCAATCGCTTGTTGCATAAGCTGGCGCATTTGATTTGAAGTTTGTATGGGGATTTCAGCCAAAATGTATAGGAAAATACACCTCCGTCACTCATTCGATCTGGAAATTGGTTCTGATTGCTCGATTGACCTCAGAATTGCAAAAGCGGCAGTTGGTATGCTACAGAACAATTTCACAGAACATTGCATGATGATTAAATAAACTTTTGTATAATTTTCGGCTGAATTATTAGGAGCTGATTTGTGTATTTTTGGGTTTTTTGATCGAATCGCATCAGCCGAAACCCATATAAAAGTTCATTTAATCATCATACAATGTTCTGTGAAATTGTTCTGTAGCATACCAACTGCCGTTTTTGCAATTCTGAGGTCAATCGAGCAATCAGAACCAATTTCCAGATCGAATGAGTGACGGAGATGTATTTTCCTATACATTTTGGCTGAACTCCCCATACAAATTTCAAATCAAATGCGCCAGCTTATGCAAAAATCGATTGAGCTGAAATTTTCAGAGATTGATTTTCTCACCCAAAGACACAATCCTGGGGTGCCCGTGGAATTAGACAACTTTTGTTTCCTGGGCCAGTCTACTCACCATAATGACGGATCCCATAAAAAATTGACATTAACTGCTTCCCGACACTGAACTGAAATTTTTATCCTAGCAAACATTGATGTTCTCCGTTGCCAGTAACAGTCAATGTGTTGTTTGTTTTCCATCAACAAAAATGCTTCAGGGGAATTTGAAGCTTTTTGTGATCATTATTTTTTCAAGTTTAATTTTATTTTTACTCTATTTCAGATACTCTTATTGTTATTCGCCGTATATTTCACAAGTCTTATAGACGAGCATCAGATTTTCATCATGGTTGACTCTTGATTTTGATTGGCGATGTCTCTGAAATTCGAAGCGAAAGTGAAAATTTCATCAACCCTAATGGATATGTGTTGTACATTTTACTCGAAGTCTACTGGCTATCATTTTATTCCTGGTGTTAAGGAAGTGTTCGTTGCAAATGATTGATTTTTATAGGTCTCATCGACCACATGCAAGCGATAACTTGTGCACAATAATGGATTTCGTACAGCATGAAGTACACCAAATTAAGAATACTGTAAAAGATAACGAAGTGTGTTTGAATATTGGAAATCAATTTCAATATATCAATACGAAAATTGCTCAAATATAAAAAAAATGCCGTCACACTTTGAATGACTTTAAATATACCTCAAAAGTCGATATATACAAATTCGAGAACCAAAAAAATTAGAACCTTGGATTCTCAATCCTTCACGATTCCGTAGCGGAAAGCAGACCCGGTCTCTGATCGGCGGATAAGAAGCGATTACCATGCAGAGTAGGTTTAGCGTAGGCCTGCGTAGACTAAGAAAGTAAAACGAGTGTCGTAAAAGGTCGAATGATTGTAGCGAACGAAACCAGAGATTCCGAGTTTCCTGTGCTTCAGTGCGGTCATTTATTGTGTCCCGAACTAACTCTGACTCTGAGGTGTATTGTAGTCAGGGAGCATAAGGAAGGCTCACCACTGAGCAACCGGTAGTTACACTTTAAAGTGACAAGCAGATGGGATCAGCACCCCATCCGAAAGGACTTCAACGACAAGCAATCCGGAGATATCGCTTTTTCCACACATTTTTGTATCCTTCGCTTCAGTGATGGATACATGGATGAAAAATGAATAGCTTCACAATATCTGGAATAGAATATTAAATGATTAAAATGTGATGATAATATTTTAATCAATCGATACTTGTGCATATTTCGTTGTTGATGAAAAAATAACAAATTTCGAGTTGTCGTTGACGACGAATAACGTCAATGCATGCTTAGATGAAAATTTCAGTTCAGTGTCGGGAACTGTCAAACTTTTTATAGCATTCGCCATTATGGCGAGCGTGGAAAGCTGGATACAGACCCCATTCGATTTTGGCAACACGTTCGAAACATTTATGTTGCCAAAATCGAATCGTTTTTGTTTTCTCATGATACTTCAACATTTCTTCACTTTTTGTGACACTAGACACGCTGTGACCCTTTCTTATGCGAATTATGAAATCTAAACGTTCAAACTAAAAAAAATTATGTGGCTTTTATTAAGTTGTTTTTATTCGTTGGTTTCAGGGTCTAACCAATTTCTTTTACGAAAATTTCGATATTCGATATCATTTCATTATATTTCCGGAACCGTTTTCACCGGAAATGGCCATATCTCTGAGTATTCGTGACGAATTCTTGATCCGCAGCCAGCAGTGGTCAGCAAATGAGTGCTAGTTTCTGGGTGAAGCATGAAAAATGATGGAAGTAAACGTCATATAAAATGACAAGCGAAGAAAAAAAATGCATTTTGAACAAACCCTCGAAAAATCCGGAACATCTCGTATTTGGAGATGTTTTTGGTTTCAAATTTATTTGTTGTCAACATTTAGACATAAACATAGATGGCTATGTTTGACATGACTTCAGTTATGTTTTGAAAACAAATACCTCGCCATATTACGCAATTCTGTCTCTGTCTTCGGCAAATATGGACAAGGACATCACTGCTAGTCTCTTTTGTTGCTTGCTTTTTTTTTGCATATTGTCAGCGACAACCACACTCCTTGTTCTGGGGTGATTGTAGCTATTGGATCAATGTTGAACTAGCACCAATCACGAAGCCAAAAATGTGTTTGCCAAGCCTACCTACCAGTTCTTACTTGATTTCCATTTATCGAAACCCAAACTGCATCCGTTTTTCCACCGCTTGAGCACGTGTAACAAAACAAACGGTTCGGCAGAATCCTTTGATCATCAGGACTGGCTTTACTCCCACTTTTACCGACAATCAGAGGGAATTAGCATTTCATCATTTCGTAATGACTGGCTAATGCGTAGGATGAGCGGCGGGGCTTTGATGTATGAAACATTGTTGGTGTGCAGCCAGAAACCCACGCACGTACCCCCACACACACACAATGCATCCATGGCACCATTGCAGAGAGAATATCAGTCATGGAAATGTCGGCTGTTCCGGCATTCCTAAACGATCTCAAAGCTGCTTTGCTTTACAATCAGGGCGAAGTGATATTAATCATCACAGGGCATGGGAAAACAACATAATTAATTATCCTACAAAACATGCACGATTACAAATTCCATACTTAGTCAGCAGAATAGGTACCATTCTACCGATTTGCTGGTAGGCATCCTACCGATTATGTCGCATCGCTTTGTGAGCTTTGAGATTCTACAATTATGTCGCCAACGAATGCGTAGGTTCCTCTGGTTGCGTTCACCGGTGTCAACGTTTCACATATCGTGAGGCCTACCTTCATATACAGTAGGGAAGCAACATACATATTCTAATGGATTTCAAAAGCGAACAGAGTCTACACACAAAGGTAGCAATTCATCACTGATGCGAGATATGCTAGTTAACTGTTATGGCGTATCATTGATTATTTAGAGCGCAGAATCGCGACACAGCAGTAATGAAATCCTTTATTTGCAAATTTATTCCTGCTCTTCTTGACCTAACAATAGAATATTTCTCGGTAATGAATAGGATTCCCAGAACGATAATGCATGATTTGGTAACGTTTACTTATTAATCGATTATGACTTTATGAAGGCTCCAATCGATTCGACTCATCCCTAGTAACAGCGACAGATTTATCAAAGTTTTATAGCATACTTGTAAAATAATCGCTGTCTCTAAAGAATGACTAACTGACTTACTGCAATTTATAAAACTACAATTGCATTTTTAAATTAGATTGTCGTACTGTGGAATTTGAATTCAATATTTCATTAGAGAGTGTGGAGATTTCAACCGAACACATATTCTCTGTCAGAAATGATTTTAGAGAGGTTTTCATGGGCATTGTGAAGAAGGGAAAGGATTAGTATACAGAAAACGTAGAATCTAGTATAACTTCTAAAGTCTAACTTCAGTATAACATCCTTGGCCTACCAAATGTGGAACTCTTTCCTTAGGAAATAGCTTTCCACGTTTAGCATAATGGCGGATGCTTTAAATTTTTTTGACAAGAACTGTTGCCAGACACTAAACTGAAATTTTCGTCCTAGCAAACGTTGATGTACCCGTTATCAACGATGCCCAATGATTTGTCGTTTGGGCAAGATTTCCAATCCACTAAATTTGTTTAATTCATTTATTTAGTTTACATTTACAAACAGATAACACTGAATCAACAATTTGACGCCACAATACACGGTTCTAGGCCGCATCTCTCCATCCTCGAATGCGCCCCACACTCGCCAAGTCTGCCCACCTCGCTCGCTACGCTCCACTCCGTGTCGTACCCGCCGGATCGAAAGCGAACACCATCTTTGCGGGGTTGCTGTCCGGCATTCTTGCAACATGCCCTGCCCATCGCACCCTTCCGGCTTTAGCTACCTTCTGGAAACTGGGTTCGCCGTAGAGCTGGGCGAGCTCGTGGTTCATTCTTCGCCGCCACACACCGTCTTCTTGCACACCGCCAAAGATGGTCTGAAGCACCCGTTTTTCGAATACTACGAGTGCTTGCAAGTCCTCCTCGAACATGGTTCAAGTTTCATGTCCGTAGAGGAGTCCAGTCTTTTGAGCGTTTTGAAAATGACACATTTGGTGTGGTGGCGAATCTTTTTTGACCGCAGTTTCTTCTGGAGCCCGTAGTAGGCCCAACTTCCATAAATGATGCGCTTTCGTATTTCACGACCAACATTATTATCAGCCGTTAGCAAGGATTCAAGATCGGCGTAAAAAGGAAGTATCCCCGTCTATCATAACTCTGCTTCTCAGACAGGTCCTGTCGCGCTTGATTCCGCCCACAAGCATGTACTTTGTCTTCGATGCATTCACCACCAGTTCAACTTTTGTTGTTTCACGTTTCAGGCGGGTGTACAGTTCTGCCAACTTTGCAAATGTTTGGCCGACAATGTCCATGCCACCCGCGAAACAAATAAATTGACTGGATCTGTTGAAAATCGTACCCTGGCAGTTACACACGGCATTCCACATGAAGCCTTCTAGCGCAATGTTGAACAACAGGCACGAAAGTCCATCACCTTGTCTTAGGCGCGATTCGAACGAACTGGAGTGTTCGCCCGAATTCTGCACACTATCCACCGTTGCTTTGATCAGTCTGGTAAGCTTCCCAGGAGGCTGTGTTCTCGTCCATAATTTTCCATAGCTCTACGCGATCTATACTGTCGTATGCCGCCTTGAAATCAATAAACAGATGGTGCGTTGGGACCTGGTATTCACGGCATTTTTTGAAGGATTCGCCGTACAGTAAAGATCTGGTCCGTTGTCGAGCGGCCGTCAACGAAGCCGGCTTGATAACTTCCCACGAACTCATTCATTAATGGTGACAGACGACGGAAGATGATCTGGGATATCACCTTGTAGGCGGCATCAAGGATGGTGATCGCTCGTAAGTTCTCACACTCCAACTTGTCGCCTTTCTTGTAGATGGGGCATATAACCCCTTCCACTCCTCCGGTAGCTGTACAGTTTGCCAGATTCTGACTATCACTTTGTGCAGGCAAGTGGCCAGCTTTTCCGGGCCCATCTTGATAAGCTCAGCTCCGATACCATCCTTACCAGCTGCTTTATTGGTTTTTGGTTGTTGGACGGCATCCTGCCTGAACTTTCAGTGCCATTCAAATGTTCCTCGTAGTGCTGCTTCCACCTTTCGATCACCACACGTTCGTCCGTCAAGATGCTCACATCCTTATCCCTGCATATTGCGGCTCGCGGCACGAAGATTTTGTGGGATGCATTGAGCTTCTGATGGAACTTGCGTGTTTCTTGAAAATGGCACAGCTGCTCCATCTCTCGTACTCCGCTTCTTCCAGGCGGTGTTTCTTCTCCTGAAAAAGGCGGGTCTGCTGTCTCCGCTTCCGTCTATAACGTTCCACGTTCTGCCGGGTACCGTGCTGCAGCGCGACCACCCGCGCTGCGTCCTTCTTCTCCAGAATCTGTCTGCACTCTTCGTCGAACCAATCGTTCCGTCGCCTTCGTCCCATATACCGGACGTTGTTCTCCGCTGCGTCGTTAATGGCTGCTTTAACTGTATTCCAGCAGTCCTCAAGAGGGGCCCCATCGAGCTCACCTTCTTCCGGCAACGCTGCCTCGAAATGCTGCGCGTATCCAGTGGCGACATCAGGTTGCTTTAGTCGCTCTAGGTCGTACCGCAGCGGTCGTCGGTACCGAAAATTGTTGATGACGGATAGTTTTGGGTGCAGTTTAACCATCACCAGATAGTGATCAGTGGTCTATAATTTCGGAGAAGTGCTGTCCATCAATCAGAACGTGGTTGATTTGTGATTATGTCTGCAGTGGTGATCTCCAGGTGTACCGATACGGAAGGCTGTGTTGGAAGTAGGTGCTGCGAATGGCCATATTCTTGGAGGCGGCGAAATCAATTAGTCGTAGGCCGTTTTCGTTCGTCAGCCGGTGAGCGCTGAACTTTCCAATAGTCGGTCTAAACTCCTCCTCTTGGCCAACCTGATCGTTCAAATCTCCTATGATGATTTTTATGTCATGGCTTGGATAGCTGTTTCTTTCGTGAGTCTCGTTTCGACCGTCTTCCAATGCGGTTGGTTTTTGCGCTCTACTTTTGTGCGGAGATTCGCCTAAAAGTAGAACAATAGAACCAGTGCAGTGACCGCGGTCGAAACAAATGTGTAGTGTATAAAAAAGTGCTGCTGATCCTGAAGACGTGCGCATGTTCGTGCTTGCTAGGGCTGATCGATTGTTATCAAGGGCAATTCCCTTTCTTGACGATGAGACGATTTCTCATGTTGAAAAAATGCTCACCAACATTGAGCGCGGGGTGATCAATGCCACCAACTACAGCAGAACATATGGAGCAGAATTGAAAAATAAGCTCTCAGCACTTTTGGACACACCTCCCTCGGACCTCATAGTGGAAAGGCGGTTAAGTCAGCAACAACAGCAGAAAACAACAACAAACTCAATTGGCATTATTCCACAATTAATTAATGATCTCAGAAGCGACCTGGTGCCATCGTCCCTAGTTTTCAATGAATATAGAAAACTGGATGAATTATTGGATGATGAATTATATATTCTGCTGCTGTTTCCAACTTTAGGAACAGAGCTGAAATAAATGCCCCTCCTTTACACAACACATTGGCAGACGAGCTATTTGACCTTTCGATAACTGTGCTGGCTCCTCATCAACAAGAACAGCAACAACAACACTTAACAGAGCAGCAAAAGACTATCTATGTCCCAGAACATCAGCAACAAAATCAACAGTCGCAGCAAGACGTTGCTGGGGCTCACAATCCACAATCTCCACTTGACATCAACGCAAAACAGCACCAACCAAACCCATCTCCTGCCAGGCAGAAAATTGCGCGTGATGCCATTGTCGAGCTTTTCGCTGAGCGCGTCGCAAAAATGGTGAAACTAACTGCCGAAGCGCAAGTCAAGGGAAGTTGTTTTAGACATCAAATGTAGCTGGAGCCCAGACTGAAAAAAAACTGTTAAAATATCGGCAGCATGAAATTTCCAGAAACACCTTTACCAATAAAAAGGCCAATAGAAGCAAAAACAACGTCACAACTCCTCACAACAAGAATAACAACAAACCTACAGACAAACAGATACTCGTAATGGCAAAGCATCAATTTTCCGGACCCCCAGCATCTACAGTCCACCCAATTGCAGCTCTTTCTGCTCCTGCTGCAAAATCGTTCATCAATTTCAAAAAAGCCAAAAAAACTAAACCCACACCACACAACCAACACCAAATATCGGAAATCTGCAAAGCCTTCAACAACAGCACCAGCAACAATAACATCAACAACAACAGGAAATACAACTACCGAATCCTGACAGCCAATTTGAGTTAGATCCGATGAGACCACCCATCGTCCGTCTTACTCAGCAATCCACCGAAGGAGACGGCCGTTTACTTAAAGCCAGACTACGTGACCCGAGGATTATGAAGGTTGTCCTTTGGTTTTGGCATACATGAAGGACCAGTCTGGTAATGTATGCGTCGAGGTAATGACTCCATCAGGATGCTCCTTGCATCTGAAGGACTGCCGACGGCACCAGAACATCTGCATCAAAT
Source organism: Armigeres subalbatus (assembly GCF_024139115.2). Lineage (NCBI taxonomy): Eukaryota > Metazoa > Arthropoda > Insecta > Diptera > Culicidae > Armigeres > Armigeres subalbatus. The sequence continues at coordinate 203,200,419 of NC_085140.1, read as the reverse complement.
ATTCAGCCAAGTTAATCAGGAATACGAAATTGGGCCAGCTGAAGCTGCAGCTGATCTACAGTCATACCGACAATACAGTCGCGATTCACTGGTTGGGCCATTGACCCAACTAACGAATTCGGTTTTTTAGTTGGGCCAACTGACAGCCATTTGAACACGTGTATTTCGACTTGAACATCACAAATGATGTCTAGTGACACCCATTCCCGTTTTTCGTGTTTACATTGAATTTTGACGTACGGTTGCTTTTTAGTTGGACCATTACCCAACCAGCGGAGGCACGGGTCGCCTGACACCTTGGGATTCGGGGTTAGGGACGCCATATTGTCAGCTTCAGTGTTGTACTGAGCCTGGCGATATGGCCTGATTTACACCGTTATGCACTACTTCCGAGCTGGGAGGGAGCTCTCGATACTACACATCTAATTAAATAAATACTTTCATCATGCAACAAGTAAATTTTCAACAAACAAAGACAATCAACGTAGACGCCACCTGAAAAGACCAAATTTTGTTTTGCGTGTTATTGTTGTTATATTGCCTTGGAAAATTTTCTTGCCGACAGTTTTGTTTTCGGCTCACACTGACAGCTAGATTTCGGCTCGGCTTGACATTCACATTTTTCGAATCTGTTTCTCCCTCCCAGCTTCCGAGTATCCATATCCCAACGTAACGGGAAGGCGAGTATGCGTGTGCTGCCGATGAAGTTGAGAAATTTACAGTTCCACGAACCAAGTTGCCAATCGCTAGTCCTTTTTTGTCGCAGTGGTCTTGGCCGATTGTTCCGGTCCGTACTCGTTTGTTGATTATTTGTTGCGTCAGGCTTTTTAAAGGCTAGCTTGCAGGGCCTGACACCAAACCCCCTACGTTTCCGGAGGATCATTTCTCCTTATTCCCGGTGGACCGGTGGTGCACAGTTTCACTTAGAATCCCTCGATGGCGCTCGGACGATGATCAGCCGCCCCTAACATAGGAACAGACGCTGTTGTGAACCGCTCCTAACATGGAGAACAAACGCTCAGGAAGATTTGCACCTCCGAAGAGGAGCAAACCCCCCCTTCCCTATCAGCATACGACCATAGTTCCCACCAGGGTGGATTACCCGATCTTCCCTAAGGTTGCTCGTATCTCGGCCAGTGCCACGAGGAGGTAGGGATAGGAGTTGCTGGGTAAAAGGCTAAGGACCGCGTGATGGGGTCTATTTTATTCCTTCAGGTACGCGAAGTACCAATAATGGTACGCTTTATCCAACATTTGTCGTGCCGTGTCACTACATCGTAGCTGTGTCTATTTACAGAGTGAATCGAGATCCAACGATGTCTTCCATTCCACAATAGGACAGCCAATTTTCGATTTGGGCGAGTAAAATGTGATGAATACACAGCTTATCACCTATATTTCTATAATCGGGATGGTTTTTGTTGTTTAGATTTTTTAGGAAAGGGAGGGGTGCATTCCAACGAATCTCTAAGACGCAGAGATTAATAAAGTCGCCAAACAGACTTAAAGGATGAGATGGTGTATTCAACGTATAAATATGACGCAATTTATATTGGTTCTGGTAGATTATAGAGTGGAGCTATAGATATGTGCAGTTAGTTCAAGCTTATTAAAGCGTAATTCTATTACAACATTCTTGCATTCGTGCTGTCTAACTGTGACGATTCTCCCCTACTCCAATATTAAATCGCATTCTGATCGTGTGACAATCACACAAAATTTGAAACGATCTACTTATGTACGACAGACTGACACGAGAACGATGTACTAAACCGTCCCTCCCTGCGTATCAATTGCTGTCTGATTCTTCTTTGTCAGTCTTGTTTGTGGTCGTCTATGAATTTACTTTAATTGCTCGCCCCGCATTACTCACAGCATGTGTTGTGTAGAAGTGTTTAAGTTTCTGTTCTGAGTCGCGTGTCAGTTTAATTTCAACCTTGATCGTGAGCTAATCGCTCGCGCTTGGTATTTTGTGACTGGGACGGGTTAAATAATTCTTATTTAAAATGTTGACATTTTTACTTCTTCCTCTAATATATGCTTCTGTTGTTTCTGGAGGTGAGTAATTTAATTAGTGCAAACAAAACAACCTTGTGTTTTACACATGTGGATTAAACTCTGTCTAGTTTGTAGGATATATCTTCAAAGTAATGCGACACACGATAAAGCCCCACTATTCCTGCAACAAAAGGGGTCATTATATACGCTATTGGAACCTCGTGGATCACATTTTCAACTGAAAAGTGGCGGGAACGTTGCCGTCGGATGCGCGGGCTCGAAAAATAAAATGTCTGAAAGTGTGTGGTACGAATTTACTTCTCAACGATGCATAAGTAATTTTATTTATTTTTCACAGTTGCTGAAACCCTTGCCAATGTGTCTTGTGTTGATAATCAAGAATTCCAATTCAAAGGTCGTCGTTTGCGGTATACCCATCTAAATTGTTCTGAATCAATAACAAGCTCAATCAAAGCTCAAAACCGACCTTGTGCTGCTGGTCTTGGGCGGTGGTACGATCTTGGATTCGAGGTGTTGGGAGCTCCATTTATAAAATATTTTCAATCTTGTTATAATCTTGATAAATCATCTGTCATCTATAGTGAACATGACCTGCTCGGAGCTTCGATAGAAAGTATTAACGATCTTTGTATTCAATTTCAAGTAATATTTCACACCTTTTTGTAGAGGCTCAAATCGGAAACGACAGACCTTCCTTCAAAGTTGGAGGGCTGAAGGTGAAAGCACGATTATCGACGGTTTACACCCAAAACTCGCAACGCTCTCGATTGACGAATTTACTTGGTTCCGAAGAACTCGCCGGGCAATACATCTCATCATCGTCATTTTTTGCCAAAGGCCATCTAACCCCAGACGGTGACGCCGTTTTGAATAGTTTGGCAGGTGCAACATACTACTATATTAACGTGGCGCCGGAGTGGCAGGTATGTTCTGGGTGAATCATGAATGACTCAATACTGACACTGGGGTGTTTGTGTTGCATTAAGATAATTTAAACATTGTGCACCAAGACCAGAGTTAAAGGCCAGTGTTGCTTCTTTAGAAAACTAAGCGGTAATACAGTTGCAACACCATCAAATGGCGGTTATTTTAGAAGTCGAACGTTAATCATAAAGTAAAATAGTAATGTTTGGACAATGTGATCGTATTGTTAACATCGTGTGAATCATCTATTTTCTGTATAATTTACTTCAACATCTCTTATTATGTTATGCAGACCATAAACACTGGCAATTGGGTGCGCATAGAGAACGCCGTCCGCAAGGCAGCAGCCCAGCTGAACGATACCGTGAAAGTATTCACCGGTGTGTACGACATGCTCACCCTCCCCGACGTCAACGGACGACCGGTTCCAATCACTCTCGCCGATGAAGGCCAGGTGGAGGCTCCAAAATGGCTTTGGAAGATTTTACATCATCCCGCTTCGAACTCGGCAATTGCATTCGCCACACTGAACAATCCATTCGCCGCAACTGGGGAGCAGCTGTGCACCAACATCTGCAATCAGCACGGGTGGGCCCAGCAGGAGTTCCAGGATTTACGACGAGGCTACACCATCTGTTGCACCGTACGGGATCTTCGCAAAGCGATTCCATTCATTCCGACAAAGGCAGATGCTGCCAACATTCTTCGATTTAATTAAATTGTTCTCTCCCGGTCCTGTTTTGGATTATTGGAAGGTGTTGCTCTCGAATGGGAAGCCGAAATGTTGGTAAATTAAACGAATAAACGGATGGACCCTTGCACAGCAAAAATATCGTTCATGCATTCGAGGGCATATGTACATACAGTTGGTTATTCAGGAGAGCAAAAATCAGCATACGAGAAAAAAGGTGCAAAAATGCGAAAATAAAATTCAATGAATATTCATCAGAAACTGTTCGGTTTCTACTTCTAGCAGTTGATACCTATTCCCTGTGGTCAGGCGATCTTGAAAGCACTTGTTAGAAATTGGATTATTCCACAGATATTTCTACCTCGCTTCTTTGAGTTGAAGTTAAACTTCCTTTTCGTTATACTTTCTGCATCGGAAAGCAAAAAAACCCAGATTATTCTATCTAGCAGTGTTTGTACCTTTTACAATTAATTATCTCTGTTATTGCCTAATATAAAATTGTTTTTTTTTTCTGAGCAAAAAAACCATTGCTTTGCGAATTTTGATGCTTATACATATTTAGTTCTCCACTTATCGTAGATGGAGTGGTGTCTAGTAAGATATTATATAATTTTATAAACACTTAGTCATAACTAAGGCACAGTACATAGACAGAATGACTAAGAGGCACTGTTCAATAAAACAGTGTACATGGTCACGGTTTACCCCTTGGGAATGCATGTCTTATCATCATGTCATTTGCTCGCGATGGGGTTATGCCGATGAAATCTCTGAAGGTTCTTTTTTCAAGATTTATTTATATGAACTTTTAAATTGCATCAGTTCTCTACTCGTCGAAATTATTAAGGCCGGGGGGCACTTGATAGGAGGAGTAGGCAAAATTAGCCACCCTCAGCTCCAACCAGGGCACCTTCCGTAGGCAAAAAATCGTGACCGTTTACTATCAAAACGTAAGAGGAATTCGTACTAAAACAAACGAGCTTTTACTCAAACTATGTACCTGTGAATACGATGTTATTGTTACACTCCGATGTCGCTAGCTCAGAGTTCGCAGCAAACTACTCAGTTTTCCGCTGTGACAGAAATGCCGCCTCCAGCGATCTTCAGCGTGGTGGAGGTGTCTTGATAGCAGTTAAATCCGGCTTAAATTGCAATTCAGTGGAACTCGCAGTCTGTGGAAATCCCGAGCAAATCGCTGTGGGTGTTAAGCTACAGAGAACAACGCTCTACGTATGCGGTATCTACCTCCGACCAAACTCCCAGCCGGCCCTGTACTCTACGCATTCTTCTGCTGTACATCAAATCTGTGATATGGCATTGGACTCGGACTAGATCGTCGATGTTGGTGATTACAACTTATCACAGTTGGCATGGTCGTTTGTTGAAGACGTAAACAGTCTGATCCCATCGAATTCATCATTTGAACAAGGAATAGCTTTGGTTGAGTCAATGATTGGCTCTGGACTGTATCAACTCAACAATCTGCTATATATGAATGGTCGCACTCTTGTCCTGGCTCTTGTGAACGATCCGAATGCTGCTGATCTCATTCAACCACCGACGCCACTTCTTAAAATTGACAATCATCACAAACCTTTCGTCTTTCACATCGAGGTCAATGACAACAGTATGCAGCACGCTAGAGATCGTGTCTGGTCTGGTAGCTTTGATTTTGATTTCCGGCGATGTAATTTTTCTGACTTGAATAGCGCAATGTCGAACGTGGATTGGACGGAAATGATTCATGCTTTTGACTCCGATTGCATGGTAGGTATTTTCTATAAAAAAAATATTCGATATACTGCAGACCCACGTTCCGCTCAAAAGGAACGGGAGAAGGAGTAAAATTCATTCTGAACTCCACTCCCGCTGGCTTTTCCCTCTCAATAAAAGATAAAAGATAAAAGATAAAAAGGAAGAGGCGTATTGCATACCGACATCCTTGGTGGACACCGGAATTACAACATCTCCGGAATGTTGTCCGTAAATCACGTAAACGCTACTTCCGTTCCCGATCGATTGAGAATCTGAACAGTCTTCGTTCTCTTGAATCGCAATACAGTGATTGCCAGGAAATTGCTTTCCGTAGTTATATTGTTCGATTGGAGACGTCTGCAAAAGAAAATCCGGCTTCGTTCTGGTCGTATATCAAAAGTCGAAAAAGCACAAACCGTACTCCTGCCGAGATGACTTTCAACGACGCCGTTGCTGACTCACCAGAAGGAGTTGCGGACTTGTTTGCGGATTTTTTCGAGAGTGTGTATAGCACCGCTCCAACAACATTCTCCCCGGCCAGTATGAGCACAGCCCCGACTTTCGACATGCATTTCCCATCCTTAGTAGTGAACCAGAAGGATGTTTTGTCGGCTTTGCTTAATCTCGACACTTCGAAAGGATCTGGTGTGGTTAATCTGCCACCACTGTTTTTAAATGAATGTGCTCCTAATTTGCTGATGCCGCTAACGCTTATCTTCAATAGATCGATAAATGAGAGTACTTTTCCAGTAGCGTGGAAACTAGCCTCAATCACTTAGATTTTCAAGGCTGGTGATAATCATGATGTGGAAAACTATAGAGGTATTTCAATCCTGTGTTGCCTGGCCAAGATGTTTGAAGATCTGGTTCACAGAGTTTTGTACACGGCTTTTTTCCGCTGATATCGAACGTGCAGCACGGTTTTGTTAAAAAGCGCTCGACAATAACCAATCTAATGACCTTTGTGAATAATCTTTCTACAGAAATTGAAAGTCGTCGCCAAGTGGATGCCATATATTTCGATTTCTCAAAGGCGTTCGACAAAGTTGTCCATGATCTCGCAATAGCCTAATTCCGATATCTTGGCTTTCCTCAATGGCTAACTGGATGGCTGCAGTCTTATCTAAGTGGAAGAGAGGCGTTTGTCAGCATAAATGGAGTACGTTCTCGTACTATTTCTATTACATCGGGCGTCCCGCAAGGCTGCATTTTGGGACCTTTGTTGTTTATTATCTTCGTGAACGATTTGTGCTACCGTTTTAAATCACGTATCGTACTGTATGCCGACGATCTCAAAATCTACAAAGTGATCTCATCGTTTCTTGACTGCTGTGCTCTTCAAGCCCAGGGCTGGTAACGATGAATGCCGTTCAAATGCAGAAAAATTCATCAAATAGTGACTTTTGCATTAAATTTCAAACCGGGTATAGAGCTACAAGTTGCATTAGCATTGTATTGATAAATTTTGTAGATTGCAAACTAGTGTTTCATTTTTGAAATACTTATCTAGTATGCTATCACAAATCAAGAAAAGGTAAAAACAATAATAGCATGAATATTACTGCTACTGGCCACGCTCATCTTCACTGCGACACTCTCATAAGTACCACGGAGTTAGATATTGAGAATGGTATTCGTTGGATAATCGAGAAGCTGTCAATGTGACCATGATATCATATTGAGGCATCATATTAAGTAACACGAGAAGGTATCTACGCGGTTTCATGGGTACGTGTAGTGAAGTTGTTACACAAAATTATGTTGATAATTACAACATTTGTTGTTTAAGGCTCTATAAATCGTAATCAATCCGATAATGACGATGATTTTATTCGAATCCGCACCAATACTAATAAAATTTTGAACTTAATTCAATATTTTGGGGCTATTTGCCGACTTACCTCCTTCATTGCATATTCATTACATTTTCATATAAATTTTTCACTTATCCAAATTTACAATTACTGAGGAATTCGTATTTCTATCGAACGCATACTAACTCCGAACGTTCGGAGCAAACACATACACACGCACTTGATTTTTCACTTGATCTTTTCCCACTGTTTCCTTGATTTCATCACTCCTAAAACATATTCACTAACTGAGTTTCACATTTTTCTTCAATTTTGACTACCAATTAATTCACTTCGCGTCCAAAAACTGTCGAATACTGCTTTCCACAAATCGAAGTGAGAGACAAATTTGACGACCGTATTGTGAATGCAATAAAATGCGGAAGACTCAAATTCACTAGCGCAATAAGTGAAATGGTGAGTACAAAATCTACGCGATGCAACTTCATTCAATCCGAACAATACAACGAATACAGCAGCCAACACGCAAACAAAGGTGTGCATACACAAGAAAATAATCATCTCTTCACCGTTGCCAGATTTGTTTATTGGAAAAAAATCATTGCTGTTTGTCGGATTGAACAAATAAACCAGAAATAAATATTTGAACATGTTATGTAAGCTTCTGTTAAACTCCAAGTGGTGAATAACAAATTTTAAACCGATAAATACCCATATATTTGATACACCGTGAACATGTGTTATGATCTAGAATAAACATTTCGTCAAGTCTGGCAACATTATGCATCAGCTGGCATATTTTTAACACCCCATTTCCACCCACCCCAGTAGTAAACAAAATTTATCTATCGCTGCTGCACTTTTCCGTACCAATTGCCTCACTATTACAAACAAGCGATACAGTCATTAATTCTCAAAACATTGTGATGGAGTCTTGAGCCTTAATATGAGCTTGAATTTTTCTGTAAAAGAGCAAAAAAAATTATATAAAATGATCTAATTGATTCCTATACGGTGCACTATTTTGACTCACAAAGCTAATACAAATCTTTTGTAGGATCATTTGGCCAAATCACACCAAGCGCCAGCAAAAAAATATCATTTTTCTGCCCAAACTTCCGGATAGCAGATCTAATTAATCACAAAAGGTATCGGATATCACCCAGTCTCATAACTGTGGATATCCTTCAACAAATTGTCGTATGAATTGATTAAAAATGATTCCCGTTTTTGCGAACAAAATACTATAAGTCTGTCAAAAAGCCGCTTAGTGCGGTTCGGCTGAACCCCGAAAATTTGTTTGACAAATATAAAATAATGTAAATAAATAAAGAAAATTAAAATAATACGATTTTACCTGTTATTAAACTATGGTTTAATAACAAATTTAAATGAAGTTTTTGATATTTTGAACTCGACATGGCATTTTAACGAAAATTTTGAAAATCCAATAAAATCAGGGTCTTTTATTAGAAATCCAGAAATTCTAATAAACTATAATTTCTAAATGACAAACTTTAGTATTGAAGTGGTCAAATAATCTCGAGTCAAAAAACGAACAGTGGGTAATGTCTGTGACATAACCGCTAAGTGGACGTAGGACTTGACTTGACCATGCCTTTAAGATACATAATATGTCCAAATTTCTCACATCAACTATTTTGGATAAATAATCGGCGTTGCATACCATTCCTTGGCAAAATCTTCTTATCAAACCGACACAGAAATCAAATCTACCTCGAACAAGAATCATCAAAAAAAATTCAGGAAGTATCTGTCCGGTCACGAAATATTAACCTCAACAGTAGTGGCAACCTTTCCACTGAAGGACTGCCTGAAATAAACCACAAGTTGGCTCAGCAGGGGATGTAGACTGTATCTCAGCCCTTCTACTGAAGAGCCTTCTAATCCGTGCGATAGCGACTGAAGGAGAACATTATTTTTAACTCTTAGAGCCTTGAAAAAGGCTGTTTGCTTCAGCTAAGTGCAAAAAGTAAGAAACGATCTTTTCAAATAACCGCGAATTTCTAGTGATGGTATAAAAAAGACTGAATGCTCTGCGAGCGAATGCACTTTTCTTTTATACCTTATTTTGAATCTTCTCTGCTTCCCAATTGGTGGGCCAATCAGCTAGTGTCTTGTATCCCGCTTCTTTGTCAGCCAAAGCGTCATCATCATCAACGCGTTCGAGAAGGGCTTCTTCTTTTTTACGCTTGTTGTTCGCTGCTGGCGTCTATTTCTTAACGGGACTTTTCGCTTGATACAGGCCAATAAGCCGGGCAAGCGAGCTTAGAATTGCAGTTCAGGTGGGAAGTAGGGTGTTCTTTTCCTAGACAACATTGTTAGTAGTAGAAGGAAGGAAACACCCGGACATGGGATTTCGGGTGATAAGATTTAGAATTCATAACATGGGACGATCATTCAGTCACGTTCGCTTTGTGTGCGGTCAGTATCAAACAATGTTTTTCTACATATTTTTTTATCAATGTCAAAAATCCAACATTTGATGAAAAATCGATTGATAGTTTATTATCGGTGGTTTTTTTATCCAAATAAAATTATGTGAAAGATGTTTTCGAGAACAAAATTAACGTTTGTAGTTATTTACTAACTTTACTAACAATTTTCGGATATTAACAAACCCTGTTTGAATTCCATGGTTACACTCTTGAGCATTGATTAAACAAATGTTATGAGGAGAGGGGCGCCGCTTGTTGTCATTTGAAGTATGAAGCATGGCGCATTCAAAACATGTCTGTTGAAGGACATGAACACCCGTTTTTTAAGTGCTTCCGCAGAAATTGTTTTTGACGTTGATTTTGAAAAAAAATTGTTGAAAATTTAAAAAAAAAAATGTTTTCCCGGAAGAGTTTTTGCAGAGATTCCCGAGAAATTCCCGCAAGAATTCACGTTGCGATTTCCTTCGAAGTTTATTTAGCTATGAAAACAAGAATTTCTGTGAAAAATCCTGAAAATTTAACAACAGATTTTTCGGATTTTTTTCAGTAGGAAGTCACCAACCAATTTATGTTAGAATTTCCCAAGCGATTTCTGTAGGAATTAATTAGTGGTGTCCACATACAGTTTCCGAAAACTTCCTGCATGTTGTTTTTGAGGAATTCACAAAAATTATGAAAAAATGAAATTCCGCATAAATTTCCGGGGAACCTTTTGCAAGAATGGAGAAATTTCCACAGATGTTCTCGGAGAAACACCCGCAGACAATTTTGGAGCGACTTTTTCAGAAATTCCAAGAAGGACCATCTAGATGAGTTGTTATATCAACTGCTTTTTGTTTTCAATTTTGTACAAACATGTGTAACGTTGAAGTTAAAACATATACTTAAAATCAGTAATATTATAAAAACGAACTCGAAAAAAGACGTTCACTAAATTGTTGTAATGTTCAGCGTAATATTTAACGTGTATTTGCTTAGAATTTAGTTTTGGGTCGCGCGGATTTGGCGCAGAATGGACTTTCATGTCGCGCGGAAATGGCGTGGATTTGATTTTAGTCGGCGCGGATTTAGCGCGGAAAATATTTCAGGATCTCCGTAACAACCCTGCAATTTCTATCCCGAAGGGAATTGTAAGCTTTGATATTGATTTCTATTATTGGCTCTCTGAAGAACCGTTTGTTTTTTGGACATACATGCTGCATCATGTGGCTTTTCTTCAGCCTGTCTCGGCTCATCACCGATGCCGGCCGGTCTCGGCTCGACTCTGCTGCTGCTGCCGGTATCTGCTCAGCATTGCTGCTTCGTCGGGTCTGTAGGGTGGACTGCTGCTGTACTGGCTAGGTTTCGGCTGATGATGGTGGCTTCGATGACTTCATTCCCTGCTAAAGGTGTGAGTGCCGTTCAATCGATGATGCGGTTGCTTCGCTTGTCCCGGTCAGAATGAAAGGAAAAAATCGCGTTGCGCTATTTTATGGCTTCTCGGCAGACCCAGCGGCTGCTCATTCGCTGGTGTCTGCACCAATCAGAACGTGGTAATGGAATGATGCAAAAATTATGCGGTACCCATATTTATAGGTTCCCTTCATCTCAATGTTTTTCATTGAAAACAGTTTCATGCCTATTGAAACAAGTTTTTCGGGTCTTATCAAGCATGGACATGAAAGGCATACTTGAAATCTGTAGGTTGAGAGGCTTACCGCAAAAATTCGTCCTTTGAGACAAACGCTATTAACGTTTAAAATCTTTCAACACAGCGTAACGCGGTCGATTTGAATATTTTGAAATGACACCCGGTATAGTAAAGAGAGACGTAAGTCCTACGTCAAAAATCTTTTAAATCTAATTAGTTTTGCTGTTTTATTTTAGATTTAAAAAATCCGACTAATTCATTCACCTCCAAACTAGTTTTTTGGGTATTAAAGCCCCAAACACAATGTCAGCGGAACGGCAACGGAAACGGCAAATTTGACAGTTAGCCCATATATTTTCTGTCAAATTAGCTTGAACTCTATAGTTCGGTACTCTGAACTCGAGATCAACCTTTCGCATCAAATTCCATTCGTGAAGAAAAAGATCATTGTCGATATTAATCGGAAATAACCTCACGATTCCACAATTCACAAACCTCACAACACACTTGGAACTTTTCCCGAGTAGACGAAAATAGCTCATTGATATCAAATGTTGATAAGATAGCAAAATGAGATATGGACATGATTGATATAAGAGATAAAAGATCAGACGATAATATCAAAATTTTGCACTAAAATATCATGGGAAGATCAAGTTATGCTATTTGTAATAAGTGATCGATATCATGTGCCATTAGTTTGTTCTTATCCATAGCATATATTGATATATAAATGATATTTCGGTGCAAATTTTTGATATTGTTGCCTGTTCTTTTATCTCTTATATCAATCAAGTCCATATCATGTTTTGTTATTCGGTTCATGGCTTCTGCCCGGGTTTTGGTGCATATTTTTCAAATTTTATGTATTGCTACCATTTCACCATTCACATTTGATTTGGTTGATAATAATAGTAGGTACAAATGATTTTAATTTTTTTACAATAGGCAAAGCAAAAATAGTGACTTTAGTGACCATTTTGCGAAAAATAGTGACTTTAGTGCCTTTTGAATGCAAATAGTGACTTTTTAGTGACTAGACTCAAAATAGGGAGGTTCCAGAATTCGTCGATTCTTTCAGCAGACAGACAAATTAATTTGTCAATGGTCAGCTACAAAGCTGTTATAAAATGTTTATTAAATATAAAATTTACATTAATATACAACTTTGATTTTCACTTACTTATTCGGTGTTAGAATTACAGAGCTCAATTGACTCCTACTGTTTAGATACCTCCTCACATAACAACTATCGGTGTCTGTATGAAATCACAGCTATAAAGCTTGTTCTAGGGGTATTTAAGTTTTTTGGCATACTAATTCAAACTTAAGATGCGATATAAAGCGCAACACTCCCCCCGTAACACTTCTACTTCATATGTAGATGATTTACAGATTTTCTTAATTTTTGAATACAGATTTGATTACTTAAAAAATTCCTTACACAAAACTGACATCAAAGTATCACTGACTCATACAGACACATTATGACATATTATGTTTAAATATCTTAGGGGTCATTCAAAAATGATGTCACAAGTTTTAGGGGGGGTCTAAGATTTTGTGACAGTACATGTCCCAAGCAGCACGCGCAACATCTTTCAAATAGGTGTTTGTTCCTAATAAATTGCATTGAAGACACTGGAAATACATCGAGTCACATTAAAGCCACTTCCCTGTTTCAGAAAATCACAATGTTTCATTTCCGTTTAAGTGGCGTTGCAATATTCTACCCATCTGACTTCTTGGGTTGTTTAAAATTCGATGTGTTTCATATCAGAACCAAAACAGATAAGTTGCAGAATTAATAACACTTCGGTTTATTGCTGTTACGACAATGTTTCTGATATGTTGCAAAACACTTTGAGCTCAGCTGAGCAGTATTTTATTTTTGACAGTCCCCTGCATGTTCCGTATAAGGTACAATGAAGTTACAAATGACTTTGTTGTTTATGTAGTGCACTTGAAGAAGAATCTCAAAATAGAATTGTTGGTGTGATGGTTATAGTAGAAGGTTGCAAATCTCAAGGTCCATGGTTCGATTCCCGGTTGGTTTTTGTGTTTTTATTTTCATTGTAGCCGCAAGATGTTGCAAATAGGCTCCACCTCTTGCGCTTTTTGTGTTACAAAGGAGTTCCAAATACGACGCGTTGTGCATAAGTCAGACCTTTAGTAAGTCACACCACAGTTGTTGTTACTCACTGAGAAACAAGAGGTGTTGCTTGGGGTACTAGGTATACAAAAAAGCGTGACAGAGCTCGCTTATCCCGTCGACATGAGCATTTTTCTTCCTTCCCAATAGCCGAGTATCGATGACAGGCTAAGACATTGGCTCCTCTGGTTTTTGATTGTTCTATTGCGGCTTTGGCTTCTCTTCGCTCCCCTATCTTCCTCCAGGTCTCATCGGTGATCCATTGTAGTCTCTGGGTGCGCAGTTCGCCCCAGATTGTTCTCGCTGGTGGCGATGAAACATTCTTAATGGCAGTCCATTGGTCTTCCACGGAATATCTGCAGCAAGCGTTTCCAGTTCTTCAACGAAGGCCCGTTTCACCGTGGCATCTTCCAGTCGGCGTGTGTTGAACCCTCGTCCAACTCTCTCCTCTTGCCGACGAATCCACGCAATGCGCAGGCGTATTTCGCCGATGAGGAGGTGATGATCAGACGCGATATCGGCACTTCGTTTATTCCGTACATCAAGAAGGCTCCGTTTCCATTTTCGGCTGATGGAGATGTGGTCGATTTGATTTTCTGTAGAGTCGTCACGGGAGACTCACGTGACCTTGTGAACCGCTCGATGAGGGAAGAGCGATCCCCTGATCACCATGTCGTTAATACCACAAAATTCTGCGAACAGCTCTCCGTTTTCGCTTATTTCTCCGAAACCATGGCGTCCCATAATGCGCTCATGGTTCGAGTTGTCGGATCCGATCTTCGCATTCGCCCAAACAGATCTTGTTATCACCCTTCGGAATTCTATTTACGATGGCATTGAGTTGACTGTAGAAGTTCTCTTTATCTTGCAGATCGGAAGCAATGGTTGGCGCATAACATTGGATTATAGTAAGGTTTCGGACCCGTGTTCTAAATCTGGCAACAATTATCCTTTCACTTATAGGTTCCCGCTTCATTAGCGCAGAGTGTGTCTGAGCGCTTAGTAGGAAGCTAACTTTGCGATGCCGGGGAGCGTGTTCACCTCGTAAACCAGAGTATAGCAGAACTTGTCCGGACGGCGTTCTGTGTTCTTCAAAGTTTGGCCAACGGACTTCACTCAGTCCCAGGATCTCAAGCTTCATGCAGCGTGCCTCATTGGCAAGTTGTTCCAATTTACCCTACTGGGCTAGGGTTAAAACGGTCTATGTTCCTATTCGTCTGTTGTTTCGTGCTAAGAGTTTTCGCCGTAAAATCAGTCCGTATTCATTATCGGATTCTCAAACAAATTGATGTTTCGGGAACAGTAGGTTGTTGGCGCAAGGATCCCTATCCGCCGGGATGGGCTGGAATCTTAGGTATAGCTTCCGGGGAATAGCATTTCATACACAGCCGCTGGATGCCAGAACAGACGCTGTTGGAGCCGCACATCCTTGGTGGACAGACGCTCGATCAGTCGGGTCAAATTTGTTTAAAGTCCCACCCAATACCAGGGCTAGGCTTTGAGCGGCACACGGTCGCTTTATAGGGCCTGCTTGGGGACACGTGCAGCTTTTTATAGAAGTTCAACAGAGCCCACTGTCGCACCCCACCACATCCTAGGCATACCCCACAGGACGCACCCTCACACTCTATCTGATGTCAGAAGGACAACAGTGCCCAGGCTACACTATTAGCTAAGTGTGCAACCCTTAGCTGGCGGTCAATTGTCGTCGGAAGCGTGAGTTTTGGAACTTGTGAGGACCAGAGCTACGTTAGGCGCTTCTTCCCGGATGTCAACTCATCATTCCGTAGCCGGCTACATATACTGATTCTTGGAAAATTTCAAAACTTTTGTGAGCTGGATTTTGCAAAATTCGATTTCTTTAAGTCTCAAATCATTGGAGAGTTCTGAGACGCAAAAATTTCAGTTGTACAATACTTCAGTATTTAGAGCTTAAATCAAATTTGGAAAATAGTAGGTTCACGAAATTTTCTAGGAACCTTTCCCTAATAAATTTCAAAAAGATTAGAAGAAAAGCGAAATTACTTTCCAATTCCGAGTTATAGATAGTTTAGTTCGAAAACAGCGCTCTACCGCGAGAGAGCTTCCCTCAGACCTTAATAGCAAGCCGCACAAAATCGTAAAAATTAGACTAAAACTTGACGAAGTATTTTTCTAGGCTGTCGTGGAATGGTCGGTTTTGAAAGTCCTGGAATGGTGGACTCTTGAATATTCAATACTATGTTTGAATGAATTTTCCCAGTTTTATAAAATAGTTTTGAATTGAGTTGGTGCATTCAGAAATCCGTTGAGCAAAACGACTTTTATATGGTAACAAAAACAGTGTCATACCTTGGTTCAATTAGCAAGCACTGTTGCTTTCATGTTGGAATGTAAATTTGAATTCAGCCTTAAGTATCACAAAAGACTTGTGCAGAACATAGTTTTTATATTTTCTGGTTTGTTGATTTTTATCGGTGATGAAAAATACACAAATTTCCGTTTTTTAATAACGTTTCGGCTTACTCCATTCAGCCATCATCAGATCTGTGATCAAATTTTATTAATTAGTTTAAAATATTCAAATACAATTTTCTTTTCTCCCATTTACATTGAAAAACGTTCACTTGCCACCAGTGTGGTTCAATAACTAACCCCTGGTCTAATACTAGAATCCCTTCTATGTATTTGTACCATGTGCGTCATCGTGTCTACCGAGTTGCTGTTCGTTTGTGTAACGATCGGATTTTGCACACTAGTGCGTTGTACACCGAGTCAATTCCACCGCATTCTCGTTGTAGGTTCACCGTTGCATCGTTTCCATCATCTTTATGTGGAAAGGCCTCTCATGATCCTGCTCTCTGGTTTCTATCCGTTCTAAAATTTCCAGAGTTTAAAATCAAAATTGTGTCCTTCTGTCATATAATGTTGTTGCTTCCTTTTTTCTTGCTGGTTCTATGTTCATTGATTCGTGTTTCCAGCAATGAACATAGAACCAGCATAAGGAAAAGGGAAGCAAAGACTGGCCTGGCACAACATTATATGACAGAAGGACACAATTTTGATTTTGGAAATACGGAAATTTTAGAACGGATAGAAAACCAGGAGAGCAAAATCATCGCAGAGGCCTTCCGTATTTCCAAAATCAAAGATTGTGATATAATGTGCAACGGTGAACCTTTTCCAATGCTGGTTCTATGTTCATTGATTCGTGTTTCCAGCAATGAACATAGAACCAGCATAAGTGTGCAAAAACAACATCGTATATGACAAACGAACAGCAACTCGGTAGACACGATGACGCACATGGATCATCGCAGAGGCCTTCCATAAAGATGATGGGAAACTGCAACGGTAAATTGAGGTTAGTTATTGAACCACACTGGTGGCAAGTGAACGTTTTTCAATGTAAATGGGAGAAAAGAAAATTGTAACCAATTAATGAATTGAATATTTTAAACTAATTAATAAAATTTGATCACAGATCTGATGATGGCTGAATGGAGTGTTGAAACGTTATTAAAAAACGGAAATTTGTGTATTTTTCATTACCGATAAAAATCAACAAACCAGAAAATATAAAGTTTTACGATGACCGAAACCCCACCAAATGAACATAGTTTTTGTTATACATGGACGTTAGGAACACATTTTCATTTGACCATTCATTGTTTAAAAGTGTGCTGAAACTTGTGCTCCACTATGAAATATATTGTGCCCGTGTCGAACCGATCTCCAGCTGCCATGAGTGAGGGACGATTCTATGGTGGCGTTGTAGGAGAATGGAATGTGTACACGTTCTTTAACTGTTCGTTTTGCAAAAATTCCGCAAGTCAAATTAAAATACACCTAGAGTCAAGACTTCCCCTACAGTTCCACCGTACTCCACAGGGTTCGCGGTGAAAGCGCTCGGCCTTTCGATTCTCGAACTCATTTCTCATCAGCAAGATTTTCCGACAGAGGCATAGAGGTATGCACCGGGCCCATTCAGAGTCAACATTCCACAGAAGATTCTCCTCACACATACACGAGAACGAGAGAATTCCATTCACGGCAGCTTTCTTTCCAATTTAAAATATTTAGTTCAGAAGACATGAATGGGTATAATTTCAATTGCACACTTGACGGTAGTGCAGATTTTTCGCGAGGATTCACAAAATTAATAAGCGGCTTGCCGGGGCAACTGGTGAGGTGAAAGAGGCTTTCACAGCTTCCACGCGGCTGTATATAAGTTTGGTGTTATGCACATCGGGATTTGCCAGGGTATTAATGGGCATTTTTTCAGATTGAAATATGAACTCATTATTACAATTCGATACTCTGTATTTTGTGACATGTACAACTAAATATAACACTTAAATTGAATACTTGAACAGGGTCTATCAGTGCTGATATCAAATTTTAGGAGATTCTTATATGAGATTCGTGGTTATCCATGCAGAAGTTACAGGTGAAGAAAAATGTTTACTGTAAGTGAACCACTCATTAAACGCAAAGCCAGAAATCAAATGACATAATGACAATCCCAAAACATTAATTTTCTTCATTTCAAGAATTGCTTTTGTACCAGTGTGTAACTTGAACTCCACACATAGTCACATCAAACTCAGAGGTGACAAATAGCAAAGACTTTGTATTCAAAGCATTTGTCAAGAATGTGATTCAATGCTCCCAATTCTATCGGAGGGCCCATTCATTGCTGCTTTGGGACCACATAATTATGGTAATGAATGGGGAAACAACGGATGAATGTTCTTTAGTATTGTCAAAGAATGGTTGCTTTGAATATGTACAAAATGCAATGCAGTCTGAGTTGTTTTTGTCAAGGTTTATTTGCAATACACAGGATTTTGTTTTTACACGATTTTTTTCGCTCGTATTTTTGATCGTGTGACTTCAATTTTCCACCAAACTCTTCGCAACATGTTTCAAAATATCCAGAACAAATAAAAAAAAAATCAGATGATAATTAATATACGTTAAACATTTAGGATGAGCGGAAAATTGAGAAAATGTAAATCGCGTAAAAAAAAACCAGTGTACAAACTTTGCACCGAATCTATTCATTGGACATTGAACAATAATTTTCTTTTCCATATATTCTAAGAAATATTTATTTAAAAAAAATCTATCTGAAATTTCAAAGGCTTTAAAACACCTTCTTTTCCCAAGTAACACTTTTTGTCATTATGTGGAATTTATTTGTTTAAAACGTAAGACTTGAACATCCCTCCCTCTCGCTACAGCGTGGCTTATTTTCTGAGAAGTCCAAAAGTTTTTTTTTAGAATATCCAAGAATAATCTCCGGGAAACTCACAGAAAATTCTCCAGGAATCTCGAAGAAAATCGTTAAAACATTTCAAAATATTCCCTTATGAAATTCCAAATAAGTTCGTTTCAGAATTCCAAAGAAATTCATTTAGAGTTTCAGATGAAAATCTAGTTAAACACAATTTCGACTGTGATTTTGGCACTTTGGGATTCAAAAACGGATTCTCTAGGAATTCAGCAAGAAATTCGTTAGGGATTCTAGATTAAGCGGTCCTTTGAGGTTTAAAAAATACAAAACCTCCACAGAGCTCTGTCGATCTTATTGCATGAAAACAATTCAACCTTTTTTTAAGGCTTTCCTCAAAATGTTACATAATAATTTAAAAGTAATTAGAAACATTGAGTGATAAAAAAATATTGCCACACATTCACAATTAGCAAAAACTGACTCAGAATGTCCGACAATAAAACCTATGCATCACGTCACCATGGCTTACGAAGTGAGCGAAAGCTAACCATACAACTCCATTCCCGGGTAACAATAGATGAACTCCTTTTGTGCAATGTAATAATTTCACTTGGCAGTACCAAATTTCCGGCTGAAAGCTAAAGTTCAACATGCGATGAATAATTGCAGTTCAACAAATTAAAACCCGGTCCAGATTAGCATTTATTATCCTTTCCATAATACATAACATAACAGCTATTATGAGCTCATAAAAATATCCCGCGCTGCTGCTGGTGCTGCTCGGGCCACCAACAAATCAGGGTTGGTTTGGTTTTGGAGAGGACCTCTCTGGGAAGAGGATGCTGTCATAGAGCTACACGGTATAGACATCACCAAGGAACGGTTTCTGCCGCGCCAGAATTCATGGGTTTTAAACTCTCGAGAGCCGAGAAGCTGAATCTGCAGCGCCGCAATAACTGAAGTGGTTGTTGTAGAATTCACCAAGCGGAAGGTTATTTGGAAAGCAAGGATTATTTCATTATTATTAGCATCGTACAACTGGTTTAGGTTGGGGGAGAGCGAAATAGAACATTTAAGCGTCATCCGGTACGAAGGGTTTCCATGGAAGTTTGCTCAAACTCTTCAAGCTACAAGCACTACAGCGAGCCGGGAACTGGAAAGACAAATAATGAATTTTAACGAGAATGTTTGAGTTGTACTCCAGGCTTATTTTTAATTAAATCAAGATTGAACCTCCACAGAGAGTGTAGTTCAGTGCAGCGGATAGTTTCGGTTTTTGGGAAAGGAGTAAACTGACTAAAGCAGTGCAAACAACTCTATTGGAGTACATAGCATAGTGTCTAGTTTTGCCGAATTAGGGCTCATGCTATAGCAATGTAACCCAATGTTAGCTTGAAGTGGAAACTAAGCAAGTGGAAAAATGATTGTAATGTGTCTTATTAAATTCGCATTTTTATAGTAAGCTTTCAGTGTTAGAAGGATTGGAAAAATCATAATCATAACCATAACCATTGTCATAATCGACATTCTTGATCATCACAGGCTGGAAAATAAGTTTGCTTTATTTTATTTTAATTTTTAATTTCATTTTCCAAAGCAGAGTTTATTCTATATCTTAAATTAATATTTACCCTAAATTAATATTTTAATATTTGATGCTCACAGTGTTTACTTAAAAGTTTTTAGGGGGTCGTTTTTTACGCGTTTTGTTTTTGGTTGTTTCTGGCTATTGGATTCACTAAAACATTGAGTTGATCACATGGATAAATCCACAAAAAATGGAAGAAAAATCAGAATGTAGGGGAAATGTTCCGATCTCCATCTCATCGCTAAACAAATAAATACGGCACCAAATTCGTCTCTTGTTTTTGTCAACATGCGTGCTCACTGCTGAAAAAAATCACAAAAATAATAAACAAACCAAATTCTTTTTCATTGCTTTGTTTTTGATGGGATTGAAATAGGAGCTATGAGATGAAGTGGCGAACCGTTCCCCTATCTAAAAAGCTAAAAAGGTAAAAAAGGGAGATCAATAAATTAATAAAATCTAACCGCGTAAAATGTGACCCCAGTGTATTAATGTAGGGGCGACAAGAGGAATAAAAATCGAATTCAATTGCACATGGATCTATCTATCTATCTACATATCTATCCATATATCTATTCATCTATCCATCTTTTTTTTTTACAAACGTTGAAGGCCATCAAAAATCTGCGCGTCAGACACCTTAAAGGCGAACAGGGCTAGGCTCCTCCCGACCTGCTAAAAATGTGCCTCCCGGATAAACCGGATCCCTTATCCTCCTTGCCTCGATCCCCCCGAGACCACGGAATGCTGCGACTACCCGGGGGGGTTTGGCTAATCCACTGCTACTCGATCCCTCGGCGGTCGTGCCACAAACTTATCCGCACTGATGGTGCCCTGACTACCGGCGGCTATCGCATGGACGCTTTCGCGCATTGCGCCTACTTCGGGTTGCAGAGGAAGTCCGACAGTTCCGGTGGTGGATGACGTCCGCACTGGCGGTGCCCAACATACCCGAAGCGCTTTCTTCTTCTTTCTTCAGCAGGTTGGCTGTTCGAGTGCCAAGGTCGGTCCAACGATTCCGGTTCGCGGATGCCTTGACGACCCGAGGCCAAACACTGCTCACTGGCCTGGATTTTCTCCCGAAACTACGCTTATTCGCTAGATACTTCTCCATCTACGCTGCAACTCTGACAGTATTTGCGTCACGACAATGCTGACCGCATTCCACGTGCCTGCTTCGTGACACATTCGCTCTACGATGTTGTCTGCCCGTAGGGCAGGCATTCCTCTACGTACTTCCGCAAACCTTGGGCAATCGAATACCACGTGTTCTGGAGTCTCTTCGACATTCTCACACTCTGGACATAACGGTGAATTAGTATGTCTAAACCGATGTAAGTACTTCCGGAAGCATCTGTGATCCGACAGAAACTGCGTCAGGTGAAAGTTCACTTCACCATGCTTTCTATTTATCCACACCGACAGGTTTGGGATGAGCCGATGGGTCCACCTGCGTTTCTCCGTACTGTCCCATTCTTGTTGCCATCCCGCCATCGATCGGATTCTCACCTCCTTCCTTACGTTTCTGGTGTCTTTTCGCCGATAACACTCGATGTCTTCCTCCAGGGTGATGCAGATGGGTAGCATCCCAGCAATAACGCATACTGCCTCTGACGAAATCGTTCTATATGCGCTCGCGACTCGAATGGCCATCAGCCAGAACACACTTTTCAGCTTTCCCCGGTTCCGCTTGGTTTGCAGTGCATTGCCCCAAGCAGGAACCCCATATCGCAGTATCGATGACGAGACACTAGCTAGCAAACGCCTCGTGCTGCTTTTTGGACCGCCTACATTTGGCATGATCCTCGCTATTGCGTTCATTGCCTTCGCCGACTTTTCACATCGTCGATCGTCGATCATCACTCCCAAGTGCTTCAGTGATCGCTTCGAAGCAATCGCATGGCCTCCGACGACGATCTCCATCCGTTGGATAGCTTTGCAGTTGTTGACTAATAGCACCCCAGTCTTCCCACGAACATGTGTGATGTCCAACACAAGTACATTTTCATCAACTCGTGTTGAACACTGAACATGGATTATTGACGTACTCGAGTACAAAGGGATACCCAGTACCTACCTAAACGAACTTGTACTTAAGTACAAAACACATGTACAAACTTGCTTTCAGGACCGAGAGTCGACCGGCAAGAGACAAAGAGAATGAACAAAATGGAATTCGAAAACTGTGCACGCTGAAATGAAGATGCACAGTGATGGGTGGATCTAGAAGACTTTTTCAAATAATTTCTAATGTTGCAAAACTTTTCACGACGTTGGTAACCAACTGACATGGGCTTCCAACATCACGTAAACAATAATTAAGTTTACAGAAGATGTTGATAAATTTGACTTCGATTCACATACCGCTATATAACTTTTGTTGAGCGTGTACATTCAACAGGGAAGGAATAGAAAGCGCATAATTATAAATACTAGTGCTGTCCATCAGACCGCATCGTGCTTTCGTGCTGTGCGGTTCTTTCTCTCTTTGCGGAAGGAAGTTTTTAATACTACCCGAAGCTATTTTAATTTCAACGGTGCTTCTTAGCGCTATTTGTACCCACTGATCCCGTTACGATCTTTGCAAGGACCCGTGCCTTCGTTTTACGTTGGACCCGTTTGCGGAAGTAAAATTCCGACAAGCGGTGGTAATCCTGCAGGGACACCGTTCTGGGAAAAACCTCTTAGAAGGTCACGTCTCCACGCTCAGCAATGAGTATTAACAAAAACAAGAGGAAGGGGGAGTCTCTGAATTCTCCACTTCCTTCAAAGAAACAAGGTTTCAAGACCGTCCTGCCCAAGCGCGGAAAAATAGAAGGAAGCTGGAGACTTCAGATATTCCTTTTAAATCTAACGTTGACATTTTTTCTTCTCCTATCGAACTGAGCAATCCTTTAGCCCAGGTGATTCGATTCATGCGAAGAAACAAAGGATTCCGCCAATTGTGGTATCTGTTGCCGAGTTTTCTGGCTTTCGGAATGAAATCTTGAGTAACCTTCAGGGGATCAAGGTTTCATTTCAGATTGCTAGGAAGGGTGACTGCCGCGTTTTGCCGGGATCCTTTGACGATCGCAAACGTCTTCTTCAGTATTTAACTGAGAAGCGCCATAAATTCTTCACATACGACGACAAAACTGAGCGATTGTTCAAAGTCGTCTTGAAAGGTCTCCCAGTGATGATAAATCACGGGATGAGATTAAATTGAAATTTCTCAATTACTTGGATTTTCACCAGTCCAAGTAATTAAGATGAAAAAGAAATCCCATTCTGGTACTTCCCAGAGGGCATTTCTCAAGAATTTTATTTAGTTCATTTTAACAAAAGTGAACTAAATAATATGAAAAGTTTGGAAAAGGCCTGTATTATGTCTCATGTCCGTGTTACATGGGAACATTTCCGCAGGCCTGGGGGAAATTTCCAAAACCCTACCCAGTGCCGTAAGTGCCAAAAGTGGGGTCATGGTACCAAACATTGTCACATGGATGCTAAATGCATGATTTGTGGTGGAACCTCTCACGTCAAGGTCGCATGTCCTGTGGGGGAAGATTCAATAAATTTAAGTGCGCAAACTGTGGGGGCAATCATAAATCCAATTTCTGGGAATGCCCTTCACGCAAAAGTTTTGAATTCCCGTGCAAAATTGATGACGGGAAATTCCAATCGGATCCCAGATTCGACGGGTAGAAATTTTTCAAACGCTCAAATTTCGAAACCGGTTACCGGTCGAGCAATTCATACCCACCACAATTCACAAACAAATTTTGCCGCTCGTCAACGGGTAGCAAGCACTTCAGTAAATTCCAATTTTTCGAATGTACCTACGTATGCAAACATCGCTGCTGGTAGACAAAATTTCTCTTCTCAAAATGAGGTTTATACCCATGTCCCAACGGAAAATAATGGTCATGTTGCCGATTCAGGTAGCATGACTGCTTCCGACTTTGATTTTTTAACTGAACAATTGCATCACATGATTGATGCAATGTTCAAAGCAAATACCATACCAGAAGCTGTTCAGGTTGGTATAAAGTACACACAAAAAATTGTTATCGGACTCCGTTTTAATGGATCTAAATAATTGTGTGAAAGTTCTAAATTGGAATGCCCGCTCTCTAAAGGGTAAGGAAGATGAATTATTCAACTTCCTTTCAGTTCATAATGTGCATATTGCCATTATAACTGAAACGTATTTAAAACCAGGACTCTCCATTAAAAGAGATCCAAACTATTTTATCTACAGAAATGATCGTCTTGACAGCGCCTGTGGTGGGGTCGCCATTGTCATTAATAGACGTATCAAACATAAATTATTTTCTTCGTTTGAAACCAAAGTTTTTGAAACCTTGGGAGTTTCTGTTGAAACAAATTTTGGACAATTTTCCTTCATTGCAGCCTACTTGCCTTTTCAATGCAATGGGCAGCAAAAGAATTTGCTGAAAGCTGATCTTCAAATTCTGACTCGCAACAAATCAAAATTCTTCGTAATTGGTGACTTCAATGCCAAACACCGTTCATGGAATAATGCTCAAAGCAATCCCAATGGTAAAATTTTATTTGAAGATTGTTCTGCGGGATATTATACTATTCAATATCCCAATGGCCCTACTTGTTTTTCTTCCAGTCGAAATCCTTCTACAATTGATTTAGTTTTAACGGATTCAAGTCAGCTGTGTGGCCAATTGGTAACTCATGCTGACTTTGACTCTGATCACCTTCCTGTGACATTTGAAATCTCACAAGAAGCCATTTATAATCCAATCAGCTCTACTTTTAATTATCATAGAGCTGATTGGGATTTATATAAAACTTATATTGATAGGAATTTTGATGTTGATATTCCTCTCGATACCAAAAGTGATATTGATAATGCTCTCGTATCTTTGACAAATTTAATTGTCGAAGCCAGAGGCATTGCAATTCCTAAATGTGAAATTAAATTCAACTCCATTATTATTGACGACGATCTTCAGCTACTGATCCGTCTTAAAAATGTGAGGCGAAGGCAATACCAAAGAACTCGCGATCCCGCGTTGAAAGTTATTTGGCGAGATTTGCAAAATGAAATTAAAAACGTTTCGCTATTCTGAGAAATACCAACTTTGAGAATAATGTCACGAAGTTGAATCCCAGTTCGAAACCCTTTTGGAAATTAACAAAAATTCTTTAAAAAAACCTCAAAAGCCAATTCCAGCGCTTGAAAATGGAAATAAAATTTTATTAACAAATGGCGAAAAGGCTCAATAACTTGCTCAGCAGTTCGAGAGTGCCCATAATTTTAGTCTAGGTCTCACTAGTCCAATTGAGGATCAGGTTACACGGAGCTTCGAAGACATTCTCAATCAAGAGAATGTTTTTGACCCTTCGTTGGGAACCAATTTGGATGAAGTGAGATCTATTACTAGAAAATTTAAAAATATGAAAGCCCGGGTGATGATGGTATTTTCTACATACTTATCAAAAAACTTCCTGAGAGCTCTTTATCCTTTTGGTTAATTTATTTAACAAATGTTTTCAATTGGCATACTTCCCAGATAAATGGAAAACGCCAAAGTTGTTCCAATTTTGAAGCCGGACAAAAATCCAGCTGAGGCTTCTAGTTATCCTTAATCAGTTTGCTTTCTTCAATAAGCAAACTGTTTGAAAAGATTATTTTAAATAGAATGATGGTTCATATTAATGACAATTCTATTTTAGCTGATGAACAATTTGGTTTTCGCCATGGGCATTCAACCACTCATCAGTTATTAAGAGTTACGAACTTAATTCGGCTCAACAAATCTGAAGGATATTCGACTGGAGTTGCTCTTCTTGATATAGAGAAAGCATTTGACAGTGTTTGGCATGAAGGTTTGATTGTTAAATTGATGAATTTTAATTTTCCTCTGTACATTATTAAACTGATCCAAAATTATTTATCAGATCGCTCTCTGCAGGTAAACTATCAGAATTCTAAATCTGATAGATTACCTGTAAGGGCTGGTGTCCCCCAAGGCAGCATACTGGGGCCCATTTTGTATAACATTTTTACTTCTGACTTACCTGATTTACCACCAGGGTGTCAAAAATCTTTGCTTGCAGATGACACGGGCCTTTCAGCCAAAGGGCGAAGCCTTCGTGTCATTTGTAGTAGATTGCAAAAAAGTTTGGATATTTTCTCCACTTACTTGCAAAAATGGAAAATTTCCCCGAATGCTTCCAAAACTCAGCTTATAATTTTCCCACATAAGCCGAGAGCTTCTTATTTGAAACCTTCTAGCAGACATATTGTCACTATGAATGGGGTTCCAATTAATTGGTCTAGCGAAGCTAAATATTTAGGACTTCTGCTAGATCAAAAATTAACTTTTAAATATCACATTGAAGGCCTTCAAGCCAAATGTAACAAATATATTAAGTGTCTATATCCACTTATAAACAGAAAATCAAAACTTTGTCTTAAGAACAAACTTTTGATTTACAAACAAATTTTTAGACCTGCCATGTTGTATGCTGTGCCAATATGGACTAGTTGCTGCAATACCAGAAAGAAGGCACTTCAGAGGATTCAAAATAAAATCTTGAAAATGATTCTGAAGTTGCCTCCGTGGTATAGTACCAATGAACTTCATAGAATTTCTAATATTGAGACATTGCAACAAATGTCCAACAAAATAATTTCCAATTTTAGACAAAAATCGTTGCAATCTTCTATTGCAACGATTAACTCCTTGTACCCTTAGTATAAAATAGGTTAAGTTTAGTTTAAGTTGAAAAATTTGTAATTCCTAAATGGTTAAATTCAACAAAAGGAAAAATTCTAACTGCCAGAGGCAATTGAAATGTATTAATAATAACTAAAAGCGTAACATAGCAAATAAGGATGATAGTGTTAAGAAAACACGGAACACCTAGTCTAAGAGATGAATGCATGTATTAGATAATTAGCAAATAAAATTAGTTAAAAAAAAAAAAAAAAAAAAAAAAAAAAAAAGTGCTGTCCAATGAGCAGCTCGAAGTAGCTCGAAGTTGTTCCCGTCCTGCTCGTTCTTTTTTGTCAACAAACGGGCCTGAGCGTGACAGGAACAACTTCGAGCTACTTCGAGCTGCTCATTGGACAGCATTACTGTGTATACTCATAGATCAGTGGAACAATTTCTCGACTCTCTGTTAATGTATTCCTAATAAAACTAAATTGTGTTTTGTCACGCTTTTAGAAATGCTCCATCGGGAGAGAGCATTTCGTGTTGCACTATGCACCGCTCACAAATTACGTAACATAAAATTGGGCGAATCCAGTCCTCTTCTTTGTAGCACATTATGTATTGCCAATTTAATTCTTTTGTCTGAATCGTAACCCTTGAGGTATCCCCTTAATCCCTATATAACGTCACGTAATTCATCCACAGCCCCCATGGATGCACAGCATTTTTTTGTCAAAAACCGGCACTACCAGCTCTTTGATTTAATGATATCAAAGATCACACATCTCATTTTATTTTAAAATGATATCAAATGACTATACTCGTAATCTGTACAGACTATAACCTAGGAATGTAGAACTGAACCATTCCGAATGACAACAACATTGTCCTCTCAGAATTGTCCTCAGAATTAACTAAACATGCAACAAGCAACTGACTATGACTTTGCAACAAAATAGTGGTGGTGGCCATTTTACTGAGCCTTCTAAAGTACAAAACCTCATGAAAATATTGATACATAATAAATTTGCTTATATTCGCACATCTATGAATTTGTTCACTGTCTACATTTGCTTTGTTTGAGAAGCTTCTGGAACGCTATTCAACAGCAAATTTTGCAGCCAGAGTGTACATGTGTACTGTACAGATGTACAGTACATCGGTACAAAATGAAACTCGAACGCAAGTTCGGGTACAAGTATACATTTCGTGCGTATACGTATAAACACGAAGCAAGGGTACAAATGGAGTATACGGACAGCTGTACTCAGCGTGTTTGATGTTCGTTTGGGAAGACTGACTGTAGCTTAACACCGCTCATCCAGCGCTCGATCATGACGATAGCCATCACCAACACCTCCACTTTTGCAAGTCTCGCCAATCACCGCTAGTGACACGTCGTCCGCAAAACCCACGATTTTCACTTTCCTGGGTAGCTGCAAAGTCAACACTCCGTCGTACATCCCGTTCCAAAGATTTGGACCAAGTATGAATCCCTGGGGAACACCCGCTGTAACGCGCATCGATTTTCGTATCGTACATCAGAACTCTATTTTGAAAATAACTTTTCAGGATATTGCACAGATAGTTGGGGACCCGCCGACGCGATGGCTTTAAAGCTGGCGCTGTTGAACACGTTCTTCACGTCTATCGTGACCACTGCGCAGTACCAATCTCCTCGTCTCTTCTGCTTGGACGCCTTCTCAGCACTCTTGAGCACTGTTTGAATTGGATCCACCGTCGATACTGCTCTACGGAATCCATGCAGTTCGGAAATTCGACAACCCGCGTTCTTCCTCTGTACATTTCGTCAACCTATTGAGGATGATTCTCTCAAGAAGCTTCCCGAGCGTGTCTAACAGGCATATAGGCCTGAACGCGGCCGGATTGCCGGGTGACTTTTCTGGCTTAGGCATCAACACCAGGTTCTGGATCTTCCACATTTCTGGAAAATTGCCTTCGTCCAGGCACTTTTGCAGCGCCTTCCTGAACATGTCCGGGTATGCCAGGATCGCAGCTTTAAAACGTAATGTTCGGTATTTCATCCGGACCCGGAGCTTTCTTCGCTTTCAGGCGTTTAGTCGCTTCTGCAAGCTCACTATTGGACACTTGTCGATCTACGGGGTTTGCTTCTCCTTCTCCGTCGTACGGTGTTGGCGGCCACATGATCGGATGTTTCGGGAAAAGACCCTCCACAATTGCCTTCAACTTGTCCGGGCACATTTCAGCTGGCGTCGATGGGCCTTTGATCTTCGCCATCACGACCCGATAAGCGTCCCCCCAGGGGTTGGCGTCTGCTTCTCGGCACAGCTCCTTGTAGCAGTCTGACTTGCTAAGTTGGATAGCCCGTTTCAATGTGGTCCTAGCTTCCCGGAGCACCGCTTTGCGTTCTTCTCTCTCTGGTTCCGTCCTTGCTCTCTGTGCCCGCCTCCGAGCTTTGAGGCAAGCAGCGCGTAGCGTACTGAGCCTGTCGTTCCACCAGTAAGCTGGACGCCGATTGCTTTTCGGTTCTAGTTTTCATGGCATTGTAGCGTCGCAAGCCCTTACCATCATTCTTGTTAGCTCGGCCGCATCAATGATCTCGGTACTGCTGTCCGGTCGAAGTGCCTCAACGAATAGGTCTTTGTTAAAGGCTTTCGTTTTCCACCTCCATTCACTGGTTATCCTTCTTCGTGTTGCACCAGGATTTCGTTGGTCAATACGGTAGCGAATCACCTGGTGGTCGCTGTGAGTGTACTCCTCGCTGACTCTCCAGTCCATACTTGCCACCAACGAAGGACTGCAGAACGTGTATCGATGATAGACTCCCTCCCATCTCTCCGAAATGTGCTCACCGAGCCTTCCTTACACAATCGTACATCTAGCTTCGTTAGAGCTTCCTGCAGGATATATCCTCTTGTGTTGGTCACTCGACTTCCCCATTCCACGGCCCAGGTCACCTCCTATGACTACCGACCTTCGTCCGATCAGCTTATCGGTTAACTGATCCAATATCTGGCTGAACAGATCCACGGTCCACCTTGGAGGTGCATAGCAGCTGCATATGAAGACGCCGTTAATTTTGGCAATCACGAAGCCTTCGCATGAACTCTCCACCACTTCTTGAATAGGGAATTTGCCCATGACTTGTATTGCAGACAGACCCGCTCTATCTGTCACCCAGTTGCCGTTGTCAGGGGGAACTCGATACGGCTCTGCAATTATCGCGACACCGCACATCGTTTCTGCCGTAGACTGCTATAACAGTTGCTGTGCGGTTTCACAATGATTCAGATTAATCTGAGTTATCTTCACTACCGCTGGCCTGCAATGGCGCTCTTGTAAGCTGGGCATTTGTAGCCACCCGTCTGATGGTCATTTCCGTCCTCTGAAGTGCAAAACATACACTTCGGTCTTTGCGTGCAGTCTCTCGCAAGATGACCTGTTTCCCCACATTTCCAGCACATGTTAGATCTGTCTGGACCTTTACAAGCTCCTGCCCGGTGTCCAAAGCCCAAACACTTGAAGCATCTCTCCGCAGATTTGCTCACTTCTGGGGCGGCTTTCAATGGGCATTTCGACCATCCAACCGTCAGTTTGCCTACTTCCAGTGCCTTATGAGCAGCGGTTACTGGCAGACGAATCATCGCTGTCTGTGTGCCTCCGTACGCCTTCCTAATCCGGATCGACATTTGCACCTCGCCTAGATTGCACTGCGCCTGTAGTGCACCCCGCAGCTCTTCTTCCGACGTGATCTCGTCTAGGTCTCTGCACAAAATCACCATCTCTGGAGTTAAGGCTTTGACCTCCGCCTCTGAGCCCAATGATTTCGCATAGCGCTCCTGCATAACCGAGCTGTGAACCGCAGGGTCCTTCTTCAACTCGAAGAGCATCTCTCCGGTTTGTGTGCGCCTGGTCCTTATCACGTTTTCGCCCAAGTCCCTCAACTCAGGATATTCTCTAACTTTTTTGAGAAGCGCAGCATACTATTTTCGGCTTTTGTGGGGGCTTGTCCAGCTCGCTTTGCCCTGGCAGCTGCTCCTGCAGCTGCATTTGTTCCTACTTTTTCTGCTCCTTTTGCTCCTGCTTCTGCTGCTGTCGTTGCTGTAGCACTTCTTCTATTGACGGCGGTGTTCTCACCAACCCACTACTGGCGAACGGGTTCGCCGCTCCTGCATCTGCTTTTGCGTGATTTGTTGAATTATTCATTTTATACGGTCCCCCCTCCAAACCGTTATTTCTACCCGTCGTACGTAGTCATCTATGATCCATGGATTATCTTTGCAAGCAGTGAGGTCCATGCGAGGGTTGACACGGACGCACTTATATGGCCGTGTTCAGAGCCGATCGCGCAATCGGGAAAATCTCAACCGAGCCTAGTACTCACCAAGAAACTTGGTGGACGAGTATTGAACGTATTCGGAGGACTGCTAGTTCTTTACCGGGACGGTGGCGGCCGTATTGTTGGCCGACTCGCCATTTCAAGCCGGTGTAACCCTTCCTTACTCAGGGAGTAGAACAGCACGACCGTCAGCCCAATGTCGTCGTTTCCAATCCACTATCCAGATTCTGTCCGTTGTCGTAAGCCGTGACCAGTATATCGTAATTAGGACCTTACTGGTATCGATCCTAATGTGCCGGTTGGCACTCCTGTTGATGGGGCTGAAGTGCTTTGGAAGCGGCACGGGTCGCTTGTACAGAGCTGCTTGTAGACATGTGGTTTTTTTGTAGAGATTCAACAGAGCCCACTGTCAAACCTCCGCCACGTCCCCTAGGCAGATTCCGCTTGGGCTGGCTGGGAACCAGTGAACTGGTACCAGGGCCCGGTCATCTCCCGAGCGAAACGCCGATTGGTGGTTTTTCATTGGCGCTCAGGAGCAAGTCCCGAGCTCCCACCTCATCTATCTATCAATCTATCTATCTATCTATCTATATATCTATTAGAGTGGGGCGCAGTTGTATGGAAAAACGCAAACTTCGTCCGATCAAGTGAGATCAAGGTTTTTCTGAATCGTTTTGGGACCCCAATCAATTGCACTACCGGACGACCTATAGATATCGAAAGGCAAAACCCATCTTCCTTCTTGTCGGATTTTTTTCTTTGTGAAATGATTCCGGATAGCTCATATTAGCTCTAAAGCCCTATAAGATCAATTATTTTGAAATAACACTCAGTTCAATTATTGGTCTACGTAGTTCGGCAGTGCTGGCAGAATAAACGTTTTTTTGCATATGGTTTGAACACTCAATCTTTGAAGCGTTATAACTTTTTTCGTGGACGTTCCAGCAACGTGCCTTCTTCAGCAAAGTTTTTCGGCATCCTTTGGGTTATACTTTAACGCAATGTGCCACTTGGTTTACGATGAACTGAAACCTCTAGTAGTAGAAATGCAAAAATATACGTTCTCCCATACTAATTTCCATACAAACTTCAAACGCGATGCGGAAAGCGAGGAAGCAACCAATCGGTCCCAAATTTTGCACAGTTGTTCAGGACCCAGAATGGCTTCGAAAAACCATTGATTTGAAAAAATGATTATGACGCCCCACTCTAATATCTATCTATCTATCTATCATTCTATCTATCTATCTATCTATCTATCTATCTATCTATCTTTCTATCTATCTATCTATCTATCTATCTTCCTCTACCTTTTGTTTAGATACTTGCAAAGTTATTTTGTTATTTATTGATGTTGACAAATTCTTACGATTGTTTGTCATCATCATCCATCAAAATAATAATGTAGGCTACTAATGATTCAGACCCTCCGCAGACTGCGTGGTTGGCGAAGTGCAGCCATGGACCGAGCTGAATGGAGAAGACTTTCGTGTGCAGCACAGGCCACTCCACCCTTAGTCTGATAATAAATAAAAATAATGATTCAGAGTGATGAGCAGCACTGGTGGATGGAAATTCCAAGAATTTCTTCCTAGAGTTTTGGAAGGGTTTTCTAAAGGATTAACTGAAAGTTTTTTCTTTGAGCAAAACCTAAAAAAAAGTAATATAATCCATAAAAATAATAATCCTTAAAAATATTGAGTTCTTATTATACCTTCGCAGGAGAATGGAAATTCCTTCAGGAGTTTCATCGGATTGATTTGGTGATTTTTTTTTTCGGAATGTATTTTAGGGATTCTTTCAGTAATTTCTCAAGAAATCCGTTCAGACTTTAAATTCCTTCGAAATTCCCTTTAGGAATTACTTTAAAACTGCCTCCAAGGGTTCTTCCGAAAAACCTTTTGGGAATTCCTTCGGTCATACCTCAGAAATTTATCTAGTCCTTCGGAGAATCATTTTAAATTGCTTCGGAATTTCATTTGAGCATTCTTTCGAGAATCTTTTCAGACAATCATTTAAAAACTCTTCTTTCGAAATTCCTTCGGGATATCCTTTGGAATTTCCGTTAGAAATTCCTCCGAAAATTCCATTAGGAGTTCCTATTTCATTCTTCAATTATTTTTCGGA
Organism: Armigeres subalbatus; assembly: GCF_024139115.2. Taxonomy (NCBI): domain Eukaryota; kingdom Metazoa; phylum Arthropoda; class Insecta; order Diptera; family Culicidae; genus Armigeres; species Armigeres subalbatus. The sequence continues at coordinate 203,167,041 of NC_085140.1, read as the reverse complement.
AGAATTCTTTTAACAAAATTTCCAGAATAATTTCTGCAGGAATTTCGGATAGAATTTTATATTGTTTTACTAAAGGATTTTCTGGAGAAAATTACAAAGGCCTTTCGGACGTTTCTCCGAAAGAATCCCTGGATGGAAGTACGTGGGGTTCCTGCGGAAGTTTACCAAAGAATTTCTGGATAAATTTTAGAAGAAATTCCTGGAGAAATTTCCAAATGTATTTCAGGAGGAATTTCCGAAAGAATTGAAATAATTTCCAAAGAGCAACCTGAATAGATTTTTAAATCAAAATTTTGAACGAATTTCTGAAGGAATTGTTTAAAGAATTTTCAATGGAATTTCCGCGCAAATAACCTATTGAAATTTTCATATTAATTTCTAGATTTCTAGAGGAAACCCTTTGAAACCCTTTTCTAGAGGAAACCCTTTGGAAAGTACATCAGCAACTCTTAGAAAAATTCTTAGAAAGGGTATAAAATATGCAAAAAAAGAAAACAATGTGGTTACTGAGTGGCTCCATAAGTGCGTCACCTCCCACCTATTCCACATTGACCTCTCCGTGTTTCTAATACTTATATCTATCTCTTTTTTTTCAAGTTCGTTATGTTCCGTTTCCACAACACTGGTTTAGAGGTATTTATTCCTACGTCTAATGTTAGAAGGGTTCACTTGTATAGGCCTAACATAAGTAAAGACAAAATTAGAATCAGTTTTTACATTTCCGGTTCGTTGAAAACATGACGCAAGATTTATGTCTACTATACCATTCCTGTTAGGAGAAGGAAGGGCAATATGCCATAGCTAAGCATAGACTGCTTTTATGCCTTAGCTATAACGATTTTCATGGTGTTTTTACCTCATGCAACAGTTGAACAATAAAGCTAGCTGATGCCATCTTAAAATTGGAGAAAATCTCAATCATATTGACAATATTTAAAATAAAAAAGAAAGTGGTTATGCCGGCAGCTTTTAGATGACAACGCACCACGCGTCGGCAAATCAGCATTCTGGTACGGGCAGTGCGTGGAGACGCGTAGTAGATTGTAGGTTAGTTCTACTAGGCCGTTTTGCCTCGCCGAAATTTTAGATATATTTACATTTCTATCTATTATTCTGACACTGTTTTCGCCTAACTTACCTAATTTTGCGTCTAGTTTTGTTAAGGCTATAAACATGGTAAATATAAGTGAATACTTGAAAGTCGTTTTGCCTCGGGGAGCGTTTTGGGGCCTCTTCCCCTACCTTCTCTGTACCCTGCCATATCATTCAATCTGATTCTTGAGACAATTTACTGTTACTTGACGAATGTTTCGAGTTACACACAGTTAGTTCTATGTGCCTACTTGAGTCTAACCTTTCCGCTCCGATGGTCCGAAATGAAATTTCCTCCTGCCCGGGATGGCAATTGTGTACATGAATTGTAAGCTGGTGGACGACAATCCATGGGATGCTTGTAGAGGTTGAACTACATATATGCATAAAGCGAAAACACTTGACATATTTATCATGTCAGGATCAAAGAAGTTACATTTACTGCGGAATTAAACGACAACGATACATCGCTGCAAATAGAGCTATACTGCCCACAATCGCATATTTGTCCCATATGAATAGTAAATCCAGCAAAGATAGGACTGATATTAGATTATATACAGTATAGAACTTTCCACGGTGATACAGGCTCAGTAGGAGGAAGGCATAATCTTGATTAATATGTCCGATTTAATGCTGAGTGGCGGTGTGATTTTTAGCTGCCTGGTATCGCTTTCAAATCGGAATCTCCACAGATGTGACACAACGTAAGACGACAATACATAATTCATAGCATTTGACATGATGGGTGTCGGTTTCGGAACGATGGAGGATATTACCGGCTTAGCTTATTATATAATTGAAATGATTAATTACCATCTGCTCTAAGCACCTGCTCATTAGAATATTGAAAGGCAGGGCTTTGTAATCCAAGTGGGATATTGTGAACTCTCAGGTACATTATTTCAAATGGCATTGGATCTTCAACAAACCTGGATAATCTTAATTACTCTACATTTTTTTAAATTACTCTACATTATAGCTGTTGATTGTTTCATAAAGGACAATCACGTCAGAAGCTAAAAATGGCTATAACGATGGTCGCCCTGACTCTCCCCTCGAATTTTTGGCTGCACAAACGGCAATGATTCGACGGTCAGCCAATTTGGAAATCATTTCTGTCGGGCATGCTACAAAGGAGCAAATATGAAAAAGGAATTTCCGCTGTTGCCTGTGGCTTGCTTTTGGGGGTCGTTTGACCAAAACCCATTCGGCCGAAAGCCATTTGGCCGAATGCCTCTAGGCCGAACAAACCATTAGGCCGAAACCTATCTGGCCGAAAGTCATTAGGCCGAGACGGTCATTTGGCCGAAAGAGTCATTTGACCGAAAGGGTCATAAGGCCGAAAGTGTCATTTGACCGAAAAGGTCATTAGGCCGAAATGGTCGTTTGATCGAAATGGTCATTTGGCCGAAAGGGTCATTAGGCTGAATAGGACATTTGGCCGAATAGGTCATATGAAAAGTGAAAAATTTTCACTGATCATTTCTCACTTCTCACTGTAAGGAAAGAGGAGCGCGAAGTGAGTAGTGAGACGCATCAATACACACTTTGCGCTTCTCACTTCGTACAGTGAAAAGTGATGAATGAGGAGTGTCTCACTTCTCACTTTTCATTTTTCTCTTCTCACTTTTGACAGCAAGCCGTGAGAAATGCGGAGTGAGTAGAGAGACATCTCACTTCACACTCCTCATTTCTCACTTAGCCAAATTGTTTTCGACCGAAAGACAAAATTGTTTTCGGCCGAAGGACGAAAGATGTTTGGCCGAATATACCATTTGGTCGAACAGACCATTAGGTCGAAAATAATTAGGCCGAAAGTCATTTGACGGCCTTTTATCCTCAGCTTGCAAATCCTTTTTATTCTTTCATTTACATGTTCTATTTTCTAAGCGCAGTATGAACTTGGCTTCTTAGTTGGAAGCTAACCTTACGATGCTGGGAAACGTGTTCACAGTTGATTAAACTGAGGTTTATTGCAGGCTCATCAACGTATTTGTCAAATATTATGTAAGCGATTTGGTAGATTTTACTTAGTTGCGCTGACGATGCTGCAAGGTCTGCATGAGTTTTATGTTGTTATGACAGCTGAAAAAAACTTTTGATAGAAGGCCCGGAGACCCATAGTGTTATATACCGATCGACTCAGTTCGACAAACTGAAGTGATGTCTGTTTGTGTGTATGTGCACAAATTTTGTAGACACACGTTTTGAAACTTAGCATTATCAGATTTACTCACAATAAGTTGCATTCGATGGTGAATGCGTTCCATTGTTTGCTATTGAAAATTGACCCGATTCGACATAGCATTTCAGAATCATTGAAAAATCTTTTTTTCAATTTTTTTCCAACAATAATGGTGGCAATGTATTTTAATCAATGAAAAAACATGTAAAATGGTCGAAGAAATGTGATCTATTCCCCTGAAGAGCATTTCGACCTTTCAAATGAGATTTTTTCAATATATTTGATAATGCACGAGAAAGGCATAATCACTGCTAGGTGGATTAATCCGGTTTTTTTAACTTTATACTTGTGATTTTTATATCTTATAAGTTCACCACATATAAAACTCGCTTTCATTCCGTGCCGATAGTTCGAACTAGCCAGACGTGTGTGCTGTGTCTCATCGCGGATTGTATTCGGTAGTGCGAGTGCTATTGTGTGGTACGTATCCTACCTACGGATCCAAGGCGATCACTGTCGGCGAGGGGAAGTAGCTGCTTCTGGCGACGCCAGTGAAGCAGGCTATTGTTACTGCTGCTACCTACAGCAGCAGCCGCAGATAAGTGGCAAAGATTGTTGTATTGTTCTCCCACAGAGTGGGTCTGATTAGAATAGTTTGAATTAGTTTTTTTATTAGTTTTTTTCTAATTAGTTAATAGTTATTAGTTCTTAGCTTGTAATAACTATACTTCCAACACCTTGCGAGGTGATAATGGAGGCGGAGACTGCGGAGGGCAGTGGGCCTCCCAAAGATGGTGGTCGCACACGATTCTACCATGCATCTTCTCCTGGGCCTTGGGTTGTTTACTTTTGGCAGAAAGTGAAAAGCCTAGATTTTCTCGGCATTAAGCGAGATTTGACGCGTCGTTTTCCGAAAACTGATTTCCATCAGGTAAATCGGAACAAACTACGCATAACCGCACCTACATACAAGGATGCAAACGAAATCGCTAAAGACAAGGCCTACAATGTTGAATATTTGGTTTATATCCCCTCGCGGGAGGTCGAAATAGAAGGTGTGATCAACGCAGCGAGCCTGACTTGCAAGGATGTACTTGCGGGAAAAGGCCGCTTAAAGAATGCAATGGAGTCTACTGTGGATATTTTGGATTGCAAGGAGTTGCATTCAGCTACCATGGTAGATGGTAAAAGAGTGTATTCTAAGTCAGGTTCGCTTCGGGTGACGTTCGCCGGTTCGATTCTCCCAAAATATGTAGATATTGAAAATATGTTATTTCCGGTGCGTCTTTTTGTGCCGAGGGTGTTCAATTGTACCAACTGCAAACAGTTGGGGCACACTGCCGAGTTTTGCGACAACAAGCCCCGTTACGGCAAATGTTTTGAAAAGCATAGGGAGGAGTCCTGCCAACAACAAGTTACAAAGTGAGCTTATTGTGGAATGAATACTCCCCATGGTTTGCAAGAATGCCCGGTGTACAAAAAAACGCACCCAAAAAGTGAAACGCTCTTTGGTACAGCGCTCCAAGCAGTCGTATGCGGAAATGGTTAAGTCGCAAGACACATCCGCCACAACCACCGCCACGGCTGCTATTTCAGCTGCCGTTCGAGTAAGTGATTACTACGATTCTATTGCCACTGATGAATTGGACTCCGACGTAGCTGATATGGATGATTCTTCGGAGGTACACGTGCCCGAAAAGAGGAAGCAACCGTCTTCCCCGGGATCGCGCCGTAAGAGAACAAAAGTCATCCATAAAAGCTTGCCAAAATCTGAAGGTAATGGAGGATTATTTAAAATCCCGAAGCAATCTGTCTTCACTGCTCCTTTGGATCCTAGTTGCAGCAAGACATTCCCGCCATTGCCTAAAACCGATGTTTCCAAGAAACATCCGGTTAGGAGAATCAATGAAAGAAAAAATGCAATTCGCACTTCCAGAAAAAATATTCTGTCCAAGCGAGGATTGATCTCCTTTAAGGACCTCGTGGGTCGTTTTTTGAATTTGTTCAATATTCCGAATTCATTGAGGCCACTCATTGACCTCTTTATACCAACAGTAGAAAGTTATCTGAAGCAATTGACTGTTTCATGGCCCCTTCTTGCAGAAATTGTATCTTTCGATGGATAATACGGCCATGCAAGATACAATCACTGTGCTGCAGTGGAACTGTCATAGTCTGAAAAATAAATTAGACGTGTTCAAGTTTTTGATTCGCAATTCCGATTGCGATATATTTGCACTCTGTGAAACATGGCTTTCTTCTGAAGATGAAATCAACTTCCACGATTTTAATATCATTCGCCAAGATCGGGATGATCATTATGGTGGCGTTCTTTTGGGGATAAAAAGTGCTACTCCTTCTACAGAATTCCCATTCCGACTGTTAATGGCCTAGAGATCGTCGCTTGCCAAATAAATGTAAAGAATAAAGATCTTTGCATAGCTTCAGTGTACATTCCTCCAAATGCCTCTATTAATCGTCGACATTTTTGGAGCGCGGTCTTCCTCCTATCATCTCCAGTATTGATATTGGGTGATATGAACGCACATGGTATTGGATGGGGCGAAAGATATGACGATCATAGAGCGCCTATTTTCTATGATTTGTGTGACGATTTCAATTTGAATATTTTGAACACTGGTGAAGTAACTCGAATAGGACCAAATGGTCAACAAAGCCGTATTGATCTGTCTTTATGTTCAAATTCACTATCATTAGATTGCACGTGGAAGGTAATTCAAGATCCCCATGGTAGTGACCATATGCCGATAGTCACCACAATTAAGAGTTGCTATCAACAATCTGAGCCAGTTAATGTTCCTTTCGATCTCACGAAGAACATTGACTGGCAAAAATTTGCATCGGCGGTAAAAATTGGTATTGAATCAACTGATACTCTTCCCCCTTTGGATGAATATCGATTCCTTACTGAGTTGATTCAAAAAAGCTCACTGGAAGCTCAGAAACGACGCGTTCCAAGTACATCTGTCATCAGAAGACCAGCCACTCCTGGATGGGATGCAGAATGTACTAAGTTGTATTCTGAGAAATCTGATGCCTTCAAGGCCTTCCGTAAACACGGAAGGTCAGAGCTTTTTGAAGAGTATTTGAGGCTCGAAAGAAAACTCAAAAATCTTCTCAAGGCAAAAAAACGTAGCTACTGGCGACGTTTTGTCGAGGGACTATCACGAGAAACCTCAATGACAACACTTTGGAAAACGGCTCGCAACATGCGGAACCGCATTTCCACCAATGAGAGTGAAGAATACTCCAATCGATGGATATTCAACTTCGCAAAAAGGTCTGCCCAGATTCCGTACCAGCAGAACCGCTATTTCGAGAATCAGTCACTGATCCCGGTTCTTTGGGTGGACCATTCACAATGCTGGAACTTTCTATGTCTCTTCTTTCATCGAATAACTCTGCTCCGGGATGCGATAACATCAAATTCAATCTTCTTAAAAACCTCCCAGATATCGCAAAAAGACGATTACTTGACCTGTACAACTGTTTCATGGAGTACAACATTGTGCCACCTGAATGGCGACAGGTCAAAGTAAAAGCTATTCAAAAGCCTGGGAAACCAGCGTCTAATCACAATTCATACCGACCGATTGCCATGCTATCATGCATGAGAAAATTATTGGAGAAAATGATCCTTTCAAGAGTCGACCATTGGGTCGAAGAAAATGCATTGCTTTCAAATACTCAGTTTGGATTTAGAAAAGGGAAAGGAACAAACGATTGTCTAGCGTTGCTCTCTTCAGATATACAGCTGGCCTTTGCGCACAAGGAGCAATTGGCTTCAGTATTCTTGGATATTAAGGGCGCTTTTGATTCAGTTTCCATAAAAGTGCTGTCAGACAATCTGCACAGTAATGGATTGCCCGTTATTTTGAATAATTTCTTGTACAATTTGTTGTCAGAAAAACAAATGAACTTCACACTCGGCACTCTGACAACTTCCAGAACTAGTTACATGGGCCTTCCCCAAGGTTCATGTTTAAGTCCCTTGCTTTATAATTTCTATGTCAAAGATATTGACAATTGTTTGGAAGGACAATGCACGCTCAGACAACTTGCAGATGATGCCGTGGTCTCTCTAAGAGGTCCATGTGCAGCTGTCTTGCAAGGACCATTGCAAAGTACCCTGGATAATCTGACTGTTTGGGCCAGACATTTAGGGATCGAGTTTTCACCGCAAAAAACTCAGTTGGTTGTGTTTACTAAGAAGCGGTACCCTGCTCAACTGAAACTCATGCTGTTGAATGATGACATCAACCAATCTATATCTTCTAAATACCTTGGGGTCGTGTTTGATTCCAAATGTACCTGGAAACTCCACATTGAGTATTTGATACAAAAATGCCGGAAAAGGATCAATTTTCTACGTTCTATCTCCGGAACATGGTGGGGTGCTCACCCGGAAGACCTCATCAAACTCTATAGAACGACTATTCTCTCTGTTTTAGAGTATGGCTCCTTCTGCTTCCTCTCAGCAGCTGATTGCCACCTGATCAAATTGGAACGAATTCAGTATCGTTGTTTGCGTATTGCCCTTGGCTGCATGCATTCAACGCATAACATGAGCCTGGAGGTGCTTGCTGGAGTCACTCCTTTAAAGCACCGTTACTGGGAGCTCTCGCTTAGAATACTCATCAAATGTGGAACAAGTAACACACTTGTTCTAGATAACTTTGATAATATGCTTGAACTAACTTGTCGTTCAAGATTCCTGAGAGTTTATCTCAACTACATATCATCAGATCTTTGTCTTCCGTGTTATAATCCCCCTCGAGTTCACTTCACCAACGACAGTTCCTCAATTGTATACGATCTGTCCATGAAACATGCTATTCAAGGAATACCAAATCATCTTCGACAAATATCTATTCCCTCACTTTTTTCTGAAAAATATGAACATGTCAATTGCAACAACAGATATTTCACTGATGGTTCTCGCATCAACGGATCCACTGGCTTCGGTGTTTTCAATGTAACTTCAACCACCTTCCAAAAACTTCAGGAACCGTGTTCGGTTTATGTTGCTGAGCTGGCAGCAATTAACTTCGCTTTGGGGATAATTTCCAATCAGTCCGTAGACCATTATTTCATCTTCTCGGATAGTCTTAGTTCTATCGAGGCACTCCGGTCGATGAAACCTGTTAAGCACGCATCTTACTTTCTTACAAACATAAGAGAGCAGATGCGTGTTTTGGTCAAAAGATCATTCAAGATTACCTTTGTTTGGGTCCCATCTCACTGCTCAATCTACGGCAATGAGAAGGCAGACTCGCTGGCAAAGGTGGGCGCACAGGAAGGTGAGGTTTATGATAGACAATTCTCGAGTAACGAGTTTTTCCCATTAGTCCGTCAGAAAACTCTTCAAAGTTGGCAAAGGAATTAGACACACAATGAATTCGGACGGTGGCTATTTTCCATAGTTCCAAAAGTTTCTGGGCGAGCGTGGTTCAGAGGTGAGGACTTAAGTCGAGGCTTCATTCGCGTGATGTCGAGACTTATGTCCAATCACTATTCACTAAACGCACATCTGTACAGAATAAACCTTGTCGATAGCAACTTATGTAGGTGCGGAGCCGGTTATGATGACATCGATCACGTAGTTTGGTTCTGCTCGGAAAATGACGCCTCCAGAGAGCGACTATTGGATACCCTAGTGGCCCGAGGTAAACAACCCTTCAGGGAAATTCGAGGTGTTTTGGGGATCGTGATGCGGTCTATATGCAGGCCATTTATAGTTTCATTTGTGATTCTGACATCAAAATCTAATTTTTTTTTTCTTCTGTCAAAGTTTTTTTTGTACTGTCTCTGTCTCTATGTTCCGTAGATCTCCGTTACTCAGGCCATCCGGAAGACGCTCCCAGTAGAACCAATCCTCGAGCACGACGACACGCCACATCGTCCCTTACGCCAAATGCCCGGATGAGCAGCCGAAATTCCTTGATTCCGAATCCTAAGCCTCGTCCATCCTTTAATATTGTAAACTAACCTCGAGTCACCACGAGTACGCTGGCTCCTATCCCTTTCTTATTAACTAAAAAAATGACATTGATTGTATATATCACAAAGAAATATGGCTCCGTAAAGTGTTATACACGCCTGAGCCTACCAAATAAACGAACTTGGAAAAAAAAACTCGCTTACTGCCCTGACGATTGACGAATTAATCTTTAATGTATAGTACTGAGAATAATAGGGTTGTTCAAACAAAAGTATGATTATTATTGAAGATGAAACCAAGCAAGGTGCTGAATAGAAAATCAACTCACAATTTTGCAACCCAAAATGTCATTTGTAATGACTGAGTTGGCTTATAAACAATCTCATTATTACTAAGTCATATTATTGAATTAGATTCTTGCAGTTTTTTCAACCCTACATGCCTCTTTGTGTAAAACTTTATAAATATTGTAGGAATATGCTCACCGGAGATTCACAAAAAAAAAATCAAAATTGAAAATAAACCATCTACTTCCAGAGCAAAAAAAGTGTTTCTCCTGTGCTCCTGAATGCGGAAAGCCGCAACGTGGTATACATTCATTCATACTAGGACAAGTGGGTCTAAAAGCACCAGTAGAAAATATTATCAGTGATATTTAATATTGTATTGTATTGTTCCAAATTGATCTATTGCAAAAGAGAAATAACACGCAATGTTAAACATTATACTCTCACATATATCGTGATTTATTCCTGTAATGGGAATGATGTTTCTTTCCCTCCGTAGAGTGCAACATCAATACAGGAAGTGTGCATATTGGATCAACTCTCCCCATATGCTGCAACCCAGTAGTACCAAAGGCTGGTGGTTTCTGGGGACAGCCATGGAATGTGAAAAAGATTTTCTTGGCAGCCGAACGTTCACCATCTGTGTCCCGTCTAATGAGGAAAGTATTCGTCTTAATTACGTAATAATACTATTCTCGGTCTTGCTACAAGCTGCTGCCACATCATAGGGTTCTCTAGGTTGTGTTTCCGAGTGCGGAGAACCAAAAAAGGACTTGAATCACTGACTACTGACTGTTGGGGACATGTTCCTCCTGGCTGGGTCTAACCCCAAATGAACAAAGCTTGTTACACTCCACAAACTGTTAATATTTGGGTGAACTTCCTCAATGACAACTCGGAATACATGGTTGGCATTTTTCCCCAGAGCAGTAGATGCAGAAAGAGTAAATTTATAGACCTCTCAAGGAATAAATGTAAATGAGTGCAATTTGCATAGCAGCAGTCAGAGTTCAAGTGTTGGAGGTGCCTGCCGCAAAGATGGCGAAGAAGCTACAGGATCTGTGTCTGAATCTGTGCCAGTCACTCGAGTGGAGGACTTGAAATTTGCGACATGACATCGTTTGAATGTTCTTTTCTCCTCGGAAAGCTCCCATGTGCTTCCGGCATCAAACAACATAGCCAGCGTGTGTAGTGCCATTCTACAATCGGACAGTTTATTTCTTTTGGCCGACTGACAAGTTGATTAAAATCTCGTTCTGTGCAGCTTGCGCCATACTGCATTAGATGAATCCATTGTGCACGATATTTTTTTGGTCTACGATGGGATTCTCCTGATAGGTCATAGTCATAGACTAATCATATGCAACTGTTGAACATGGTAATCATTTCGGTGGCTAAAGGAGCCGATTGATAATGATAGAATGATAATGCCTTTATCGTGCATTACAAAATGAGAAAATAACAGTAGAACACATGTTCCGAGATCATCCAAATCGAGCGCTGGTGCGTGTAGCTCAGTACACTGCAAAGCTCTATTTCGCTTAATAAAAAAATCCGTGTTATATCGAGAAACCGTGTAAAAAAAATTCGTGCTATTTCGAGAAACCGCGTAAAAAATCTGCGCAAAAAATATCCGTGTAAAAAAAAGTAACCGGGTCTTTGTTAATATGGGGATGCGTTCCGTGTAAAAATAAATCCGTGTAAAAAAACCCGTGATATTTCGAGAAACCGTACAAAAAAAAATCCGTGTGAGAAAAACGTTTAAAAAAAGTATCGGGTGTATATAAAAAAATAAACAAATTACATGAGGCTGCGTAATCCTACCTCACAATCCGGTTGGGCTGCACCTTTGAGTTTTTTCATCTTCAATGTCTCTACATTCCAACTGGAGCATGGCCAACTTTGCGACTTAGTGTTCTTCTAGCATTTTCAAAGCTATAAATTAAAAACTTTGTTTATGCCCGCTATTGCATGAATATGTATGTATCTTGTGTGGCAAGTTGTGTGTTGAAATACCAATTCTACGCCTTTGCTCGTAAGCAAGATGAATACACTACTAGGTGCTCCAATCGTCCAAGTTTATGGAAGAGAAGAAGGCGGGGGTGAAAAATTCATTTTCAGTGCAAAACGAAAACAAACCCGCTGGCTTTCCCATACTAAAATCCAAGATGGCTGAATCGTGAATTTGGCAGATTGGAACACCTAGTGGTGTATTCACCTTGCTCGAAAGACTAACTGAAGAACCAATTTAATTTAATAAATAATCACGCGAGGTTCACTAATTCACTTGTCATTTGTCTCAGGAATCCATAGGTCACTGTGCATGAAGACTGTGTCTTATAAGTATATGTATAGGTATTGTACCGCTCATGATAAAATCTACTCCAGAAAAAAACGCTATTTTGATGTTTTTAAAAATTTAGCCGCCACGTGGTGGATTTTGACGGTGAATGCTTTGATATAACGTGCTATTCGTACTGCGGATAAATTTTACACATCTATGAGAGCCTTGAAAAATGATCACAAAAGTTGTCATTTTATTACAAGGCACAATACTCGCTTAACTTTTCAAAAGGACCTAAGTAACATTTTATTCATCAATTAATTTGAATAGCGCAATCAACAGAAAAACATGAAAGCTTTCGATTGCAGTACTCAAATTAATTCATTAAAAAAAATTACTTAGGTTCTTTTGAAAAGTTAAGCGAGAATACATAAAAACTTATTATATACATCCGTTGTCGTCAGACGAGTTTGTACAGTCCCATTTAATTCCACCACTTAATTGTACCTTGACAGATACGTATTTCGACCTCAACAGTAAGGTCGTCTTCAGTGTCTCGTACTTGACAAGTCGAGTCAAGTACGAGACACTGAAGATGACCTTACTGTTGAGGTCGAAATACGTATATGTCAAGGTACAATTAAGTGGTGGAATTAAATGGGATTATACAAACTCGTCTTACGACAAGTGAATACATTCCACTAAAAAGCTCAAAATAATTTTCTTAATTAATGTACATGAAAAAATAATAGGCGGAGACGCCAAAAAAGTGCTGTTTTTTAGGTTAGGCCTAAAATCTACCCGATTTTGAATACCCGAAATTGAATCTACCCGAATTTGAATCTTGAATCAACACCAGTCTAATACTTCAGGTCGGTTCACACGCGCCTAAGTAGAATATTAATTAAGGTAGATAATCTTCTCAACGGGGATAATAAGCTTATCATGCTTTAATAGCCAATCAACAAATCAATAGCATTTTATGCCATCACTTCGTTATTAAAATGTATTGTTGGTAAAAATAACCGCATAACAAACGGCTCCTTTGGTCCTTGCTACCCTGTCTACCAAATTAATACATCTTGCTAAAACGACCGATCCCCAAAGCCCTACCGTTAGCCATTCATTCGATGAAGATGCTCCACTTCAGCATCGATATTTGTTGTCATCATCTCTCTTGCTTCATAAATAAAGATGTATTCATTTAATAACCTTCTTCTCAACCCAAGTTCCCCCTTAGCAATGCTCTCAAGAAACAGCTCAGGTCAACTGTATTCGAGCAGCAGAGAGTCTTTTTGTGTCGGTCTCGGTTCCGTCGTATGATGGTTCATTCTTGCCTACCATCTACTTACTGCTGGTCATGATTTTCCTTTGTTCGCAGAAGCAAGTGTTGGTTGGGGTGAAGTAATTTTAAAGAAATCTAAAATGTTTCAAGTGGGTCGCAACCCTATCTCGGTCCAGTTCGATCAGAACAGTATCCGAGAAAGCAGTCAAGTGGGCCCTTTTGCCTATATTAAAAGTGGAGTTAGGCTATGTGTGTCTACATTGTTTTCTGTATAGGTCCTGTTAGTGGATTGCGGATGCGAAATTGCCCGAAGGAGGTAATTCTGAGATTTCACGCTCAACTTGTGTTTATGCCACTTTGCAGAATCAGTGTAGCATAGCGAATGTCATTAACATTCACTGAACAAAAAGAACTAGAGAAAGGAAATGACGTTCTAAAGTAAGGTTGTGGCACGTGGCACTATCAGTGGCTAGCCGTGTGTAATCCAATACTGCAGATTTAGACATATTGGTCTTGAAGGTTAGTTCAGTTCGAATAATATTCTGCATTATATTCTGTTACTAATATATTTTCTTCATGGGGTCATTCTTGTGTTTGAACCTGTATCCTGTATGCTGCTTAGGTCCAACAGAAACTAAACCTTTAAAAATTATTTCATATAGGAAATCTTCAAAATTTGTCTTGGTTTCGCCCAAGGTGATTTGAAATTATATACCCATAAAATAATTGTTCTCGCTCTCTGAGGAAGTCATAGGCTCCGGTGTCAACGGGGTCTTGTCCAATTCCATCCGTGACGCAACTGGTGTGAAGCAAAGATGTGCTCTATCACTGCTACTGTTCGTAAGCGCTGAGATTCTAGTAGCTGCGATGCGAATGACCGTTAACCAAATCGTGGGCTGCTACATCAGCCTACCTTTAACCAAGAAGCACTTGGTCAACTTCGAATTAGCTGATGACGTTACACTCCTCGCTAGTCCTATGGAGTTAAGCACGAGTTCACCATTTTGATGTTTAGGAGCTGCCGATTTCATTTGAAATGAACTTATTATATGAAAAGAGTTCACTCCAGCACCGCTCAAAAGTCAAAAAAAATAATTTTTGCATCACTCCATAGCTCAATGACAGTATACCCGGGCAGAAGCCATGAACAAAATATCAAAACATGATATGGTCTTAATTGATATAGGAGATAAGAGAATTGGTTACAATATCAAAACTGTGCACCGAAATATCATTTAAATATCAATATATGCTATGGATAAGAACAAACTAATAGCACATGATATTGATCACTTATTACAAATAGCATAACTTGATCTTCTCATGATATTTTAGTGCAAAATATTGATATTATCGTCTGATCTTTTATCTCTTATATCAATCATGTCCATATCTTATTTTGTTATCTTATCAACTTTTCATATTAATGAGCTATTTTCGTCTACTCGGGTATTGTATTGTTAATGGCGCCATAAATCATAATTAACATGTTTTATTCAAGTCAAAGCTTTATGTGTGCAACCACTAGGTGGATTAACCTGTTTTTTTTCTCTCATTACGATATCAGGCTTGACTCGGGTAATGGGCCATTCCGGGAAATTAAGAGGATAACAATTTTGTCATCAAACTCATCCAAAAATAACTTACGTTCACAGTTTTGTTACAAAATTCAGTTATTTTACATCCTGAATCATGTGTATAACTACCATTGTTAGAAAAACTGTTTTACTCAGCACAATATTAAATCTGTTATTTTCTCCTGCTTGGGTAAGAATCAGGTGTTGACCTTCTTCAACGCATCGATTCATTCCAGGCACAAAAAGTTTTTACGTATTATTCGTCAAGCGTTTTCAATCCAACCCACCACTAACCACAGCCTCAACATAAATAAGCCAATCAGAGATATAAATTACAGCCCATTACCGTTGGAATATTTCATCCCGAAATTAATTATAGGCCATCATTCTGAGACATGGCAGAATAAACAGCCCGAGTGATGGCTTGTGTCTTATCTATTTCGTAGATTTTGTCACCTCTTTTAGCCTTCATTAGTAGACTTAACCCAGTACAGAGCAGTGGGGTAGCAACACTTGATCTTATTCGTATGATAACGTCTACCGCAATCCATCTAAAACATTCGCCTGATAGTGGTGCTGGATAATGGATATTTGGGTTATCAAAAGGAATGGCGGTGGATGTTGGAGACAAAGAATATGAATATTCTTTGGTAACAGGTTTAGGGGGGGGTCTAAGATTTTGTGATAGTACATATACTAGGGTACAAAAAAGCGTGGCAGAGGGGGGAGAGGTGAACTAGAAATATCAAAAAGTAGTGGAGAACATATTTGAATCGTCACTTATCCCTTTCTCATTTAAACAGGATCTTTTTAACTTTTCCGTCCCTCACGTTTGTTTTAAAGGGCTTTCAAAAATCTCAACTGCTGTAAAAACCGCATTTCTTGACCGATTCTTTCGCTACAAATTGCATTCCATTTGGATAGATCCCAATTCTCGATTTATACTTGAGTCTATCCACGGTACGGTTCCAGATTCCATTGGGGTCTGTTGTCCTCGGAATAAGTGGCCATTTACAAATTTAAATCAGAACAGGTCGTGTGACACTTCAAACTTCATGATTTCACAAAGCAATGACAAGAATGATATTTTTAGGGTTCTTGGCCCACTCGGATCCATTCCGGCCACCATCCGGAGGACCTACGTAATGGCCAGAATTGATTCAAAATTGGTCGTGTGACAACTTAATCCTCACGATTTCACAAAGCAATAATGAAGGACAATGTTTAGAGTTCCGGCCACATCGGTCACATTCCGGATGACCTACGAAATACACATTTTCTAAATTGATTCAAAATATGTCGTGCGCCGTCTCAATTTTCATGATTTCACAAAGCAATTATGAAAGTGATGTTTTTGTAGTTCCTAGGCCACTTCAATTCAATCTGGTCACCTCGACCACAATCCGGATGACTTATGTAATAAACATTTACTAAATGGAATAAAATGGATGTTTGTATTGTTACTAGTTTTATGTAATAAAAAAAATGAACAATAAAAATACACTCAACCCTCTTTTTACGGCAGTTTTTATATGTCACTTCGTTTTACGGCCTCCTTTTTACGGTACGTGACGTAAAAAGATTTTGAAACATTATTGACATGCAAAAGAAAGCCTATAAGAAGGCACTCTTAGAAACCCAAAGAACAAAATAGATGCTTTGTATATTCATCATTTGCCTTCATCAATTGTTCCATTCCTGGTCATCCAAGAATTTCCTGGAGTCTACACGCGTAACCAAGGACCTAAAGTCTACAAGCGTAACGAAAAAGCTGTTATCTCTTTATAAAAATGATTCATGCCCTATTTGATATATTAAACAAAATTCCGTTCCAGGTCATCCATGAATTCCCTAGAGTATAGGTCTTGAGGTCTACCCGCAAAACCGAAGGGCATGTTCATGTTCTAAGATCTCCAAATTGTCCTAGAGTTTGAATCAAATGGTCTGCCGAATCAACCATGGCCTTCATGATGTCCCCAGCCGCGGTATCAACCTAATTATGCCCTCCTAGTATTTTTTTTCACTTGCGTCTGTCATATGAGATGAAGTAAGATCTTCAAACCGTCCTGGAATTTGAATCAAATGGTCTGCCGAATCAACCAAGGCTTCCATGATGTCCCCAGCCGCGGTAACAACCCAATTATTTCCTCCCAGTATTTGTCGTTCACTCGCGTCTTCTAAGATCTCCGAATTATCCTGGAGTTTGTATCAAATGGTCTGCCGAATCTACCAAGGATTTCATGATGTCCCCAGCCGCGGTATCAACCAAATTATGTCCTCCTCCGAGTATTTTTCTTTCACTTGGATCTCAAATCCAGACATATAAGATGTTGTAAGATCTCCAAATTGTCCTGGAGTCTGAATCAAATGGTGTGCCGAATCAACCAAGGCTTCCATGATGTCCCATGCTGTGGTAACAACCCACTTATGTCCTAAGAGTATTTGTCTTTCGCTTGCGTCTCAAATGGAGGCATATGGGTTGTTTTAAGATCTTCAAATTGTCCTCGAGTTTAAATCAAATGGTCTACCGAATTAACCAAGGCTTGTATGATGACAACGGCTGCGGTATTAACCCAATTATGTTCTCTGAGTATCTGTCTTTCACTTGCGTCTCTAATCTGGGCATTTGAAATGTTGAATCAAATAGTCTGCCGAACCAAGGACTTCATGATGTCCCCAGCCACTGTAACAACTCGAGCAGCACAAGTTAGACAAAAATGGTTGTAGCAATTTGATTGTGACTAAATCCGGTCACATATGCATTGGGCTGTGCCCTTCTTGATCCATAGATCCAAAGTGAATACGGCTTCAACTATTGTTCCATTGCAGATCATCCATGAATATCATCCATCCCTGAAATATAAGCCTTACGGTCAACACGCGTAACTAAAAGGCTGTTATCTCTTAAAAAAACTTGCTCATACCCGTTTTGATCCATAGGACTAAATTGGATACCTCTTCAACTATTATTGTTCCATTCCAGGTAATTTAAGAAAGTCATGGAGTACATGGCTTAAGGTCTACAGGATTATTATTTTTAAATGGTTCATCCCCTTTAATTCATAGATCCGTATTAGATACGCATTCAACAAATATTCGATTCCAAGTAATCGAAGATTTCTCTGGAGTGTAGGCTTCAATACACGCATAACCAAAGGGTTGTTATCTTTTTTCAAAAATGGTACATGCTCTTTTTGATCCGTAGAACCAAATTTTAAACATCAGAACCAAATTGGATACATCCTCAAAAATCGTTGCATCCCATGTGATCCAAGGATTCAGTGGATCATGTAGCTTAAGGATTACACGCGTAGCCAAAGATCTGTTATAACGTTTTTAAAATGGTTCCTTCCCGTTTAATCCTTAAAAACATGGAAATACCTTCAAAAAATCTCCCATTTCAGTTCATTCAAGAATTTCCTTAAATACAGTCGACTCTCTACATCTCGATGTTCGATATCTCTCCCTATGTCGATGGTTTCTTCAGTCCCTTCAATCCACATACATCTGGGCTTCCTACATCTCGATAACCTCCCTATCTCGATATCTCTCTATCTCGATGAGTTAGGATCACATTTTGTTTAGGATTCACTCTCTATATGTCGATATGTTCAAATTTTTAGGCTACTAGACCAAGATGAATACACAGAAAGGTGTTTCAATCTGCCAAGCTTATGGACGAGAAGAAGGCGGGGGTGAAAAATTCATTTTCGGTGCAAAACATAAACAAACCGGCTGGCTCTCCCATACTAAAATCCAAGATGGCTGAATCGTGAATTTGGCAGATTGGAGCACCTAGTGGTGTATTCATCTTGTACTAGACCATCTTTGTACAATAACAAATACATCAACAACAGGATACGACATTTGTGTTGTTGTCGTCTTTCATAGCAACGAGCTTTTTTGGATCTAGTACCCATTTCCATTTTACTTCCATTCGTCGATCTCTCCTTATCTCGATGGTCCCTTCAATATCAAGATGTGGAGAGGCGACTGTATATGCCTTAACGACTGTTCGATCGTCTCAAAAATGATTCATGCTTTGTGATTTACAGAACCGAATTGAATTAGCCTTAAACAATTGTTCCATTCTGGGTCATCGAAAAATGCTTTAGAGCAAAAATGCATAGGCCATCTTCAGTGTCTCGTACTTGACTCGACTAAATATGTGCATAAGCTCGGTGCACATGATTGGGTACATACCTACGCTGGGGACATAGTTCCAGATGAGGTTGATTTGGTAGACTACTTGATTCACACTCCAGGACAATTTGGATGACTTAGAACATCGCATCTTCATGTATAAAACATGTGCATGGGCTCTGAGGACGCGGACTAGAGGACTGAGGACTATTTGTCCCCACTCCAGGTCAATTTGGAGGGCCTAGAATATCGCATCTCATGTACAAAAAATGTGCTTGGAGGACGCGATTGGGTGCATACCTGTGCTGGGGACATAGGGCAGTTTGGAGAACCTGGATCATGTCATCTTCATGAATAAAATATGTGCATGTGTGCGGATGACATAATTGGAAACCGAGTCAGCCTAGGGCTGAAAGCCTCGCTAATAAAGATTTAAAAAAATGGGAACACACCTTCATTGGGGACATAGTTCCAGGCGAAGTTGATTTGGTAGACTATTTAGTTCATACTCTAGGGCAATTAGAAGGATCGTAAGTGAATTATAAATACTGGGAGAACACAATTGGGGTGTTGGGTGACATCATGCAAGCCGATGTTCATTTTTTAAAGTAATCTAAATACACTTAGTGGACATAATGGCGTTGATATCGTGGGACATCATGAAGGCTTTGGTTGATTGGATAGACCATTTGATTCAAACTCCAGGACAATTTGGAGACCTTAAAACATCTCATATACCTGAACTTGAGATGCAAGTGAAAGACAAATACCCGGAAGCCATGATTTTGATGATACAGTGGCTGAGGACACCATGAAAGCCTTGGTTGATTCATTAGACCATTTGATTAGAACTCCAGGACAATTTGGAGATCTTACAACATCTTACATGCTAAAATTTGAGACGCAAATAAAAGATAAATCCTCGGAGTATATAAATGAGTTGATACCACGGCTTAGGACATCATGAAGGCTTTGGTTGATTAAATAGACCATTTGATTTAAACTTAAGGACAATTTGGAGATCTTTCTACATCTCATATGCCTGTACTTGAGACTTAAGTGAAAGACTAATACTCAGAAGACTTGCGTCTTGTTTTGAGACGCAAGTGAAAAACAAATCCTCGGAAGACATTCTTTTCATTTATTTAGTCTACATCTAAACAGATAACACTGAATCAAATATTTGACGCCACAATACACGGTTCGAGGCCGCATCTCTCCATCCTCGAATCAAGGATGTTAACGATCATTCAGTAATTTGCGTTCGATCATTTAGTAGTTTGTCAATAACACATTCCAGAAGCCGAATTTCAAAATATGTTGTATGGTGGACTTCTAGTGCGAAGGTTTTTCTACAACTCTGCCTAATGGTTCGTTGTTTGAATTCCACTACATGACATTTTTTTGACATTTCCCATCTCTGTCCACTAGTAACGGAGTTATAGCTATAGTTTCAGTAACTTAGACTAAATGATAACAAAATTCCAATCATTTAGTTTAAGTTACTGCAACTAGCGCTCCAACTCCGTTATTAGTTGAGAAAAACCTTCGCACTAGAAGTCCACCATACAACATGATTTGAAATTCAGCTCCTGGAATGTGTTATTGACAAACTACTAAATGATCGAACGCAAATTACTGAATGATCGTTAACATCCTTGCCTCGAATACGCCCACGCTCGCCAAGTCGTTTTGCATCTGGTCTGCCCATCTCGCTCGCTGCGCTCCACGTCGTCTCGTCTCTGCCGGATTGGAAGCGAACGTCATCTTTGAAGGGTTGCTGTCCGGTATTCTTGCAACATGCCCTGCCCATCGTACCCTTCCGGCTTTAGCTACCTTCTGGATACTGGGTTCGCCGTAGAGCTGGGCGAGCTCATGGTTCATTCTTCGCCGCCACACACCGTCTTTTTGCACACCGCCAAAGATGGTCCTAAGCACCCGTCTCTCGAATACTCCGAGTGCTTGCAAGTCCTCCTCGAGCATTGTCCATGTATAAGACCCGTAGAGAACTACCGGTCTTATTAAGGTCTTGTATATGACACAATTGGTGCGGTGGCGAATCTTTTTTGACCGCAGTTTCTTCTGGAGCCCGTAGTAGGCCCGACTTCCACAGATGATGCGCCTCGTATTTCACGACTGACATTGTTATCAGCCGTTAGCAAGGATCCGAGGGTAGACGAATTCCTCGACCACCTCGAAGGTATCCTCGTCTATCGTAACACTGCTTCCCAGCCGGGCCCTCTCGCGGGCGGTTCCGCCCACAGGCATGTACTGTGTCTTCGATGCATTCACCACCCGTCCAACGTTTGCTGCTTCACGTTTCAGGCGGGTGAACAGTCCTGCCACCTTTGCAAATGTTCGGCTGACAATGTCCATGTCATCCGCGTAACAAATAAATTGATTGAATCTGTTGAAAATCGTACCCCGGCTATCACACCCAGCTCTCCGCATAAAACCTTCTAGCGCAATACTCAACAACAGGCACGAAAGTCCATCACCTTGTCTTAGTCCCCGGCGTGATTCGAACGAACTGTAGTGTTCGCCCGAAATCTTCTCACAGTTTTGCACACCATCCACCGTTGCTTTGATCAGTCTGGTTAGCTTCCCAGGGAAGCTGTTCTCGTCCATAATTTTCCATAGCTCTACGCGCTCTATACTGTCATATGCCGCCTTGAAATCAATGAACAGATGATGCGTTGGGACCTGATATTCACGGCATTTTTTTAAGGATTTGCCGTACAGTAAAGATCTGGTCCGTTGTCGAGCGGCCGTCAACGAAGCCGGCTTGATAACTTCCCACGAACTCATTCACTAATGATGACAGACGACGGAAGATGATCTGGGATATCACTTTGTAGGTGGCATTCAGGACGGTAATCGCTCGAAAGTTCTAACATTCCTGCTAGTCGCCTTTCTTGTAGATGGGGCATATAACCCGTTCCTTCCACTCCTCCGGTAGCTGGTCAGTTTCCCAGATTCAGACTATCAATTTGTGCAGGCAAGTGTCTAGCTTTTCCGGGCCCATCTTGATGAGCTCAGCTCCGATACCATCCTTACCAGCTGATTTATTGGTCTTTAGCTGTTGGATGGTATCCTTAACTTCCTGAAGGTGGGGGCTGGTATTCTTCCATCGTCCGCTGAACTGACGTAGTCATCTCCTCCGCTGCCTTGACTTTCACTGCCTGTACTCTCTGCGCCATTTAAATGTTCTTCATAGTGCTGCTTCTACCTTTCGATAACCACACGTTCGTCCGTCAAGATGCTCCCATCCTGATCCTTGAACATTTCGGCTCGCGGCACGAAGCTTTTGCGGGATGCATTGAGCTTCTGATAGAACTTGCGTGTTTCTTGAGAACGGCACAGCTGTTCCATCTGCTCGCACTCCGCTTCTTTCAGGCGGCGTTTCCTCTTCTAAAAAAGGCGAGTCTGCTGTCTCCGCTTCCATCTGTAACGTTCCACGTTTTGCCGGGTACCTTGCTGCAGCGCTACCGCCTGCGCTGCGTCCTTCTCCTCCAGAATCTGTCTGCACTCTTCGTCAAACCAATCATTCCGTCGACTTCGTTCCACATACCCGACGTTGTTCTCCGCTGCGTCGTTAATGGCTGCTTTGACTGTATTCCAGCAGTCCTCAAGAGGGGCCCCATCGAGCTCATCCTCTTCCGGCAACGCTGCCTCGGAAGACATAATTGAGTTGATACCACGGCATGAGACATCATGAAGGCTTTGGTTGATTCGATAGACCATTTGATTCAAACTCCAGGACAATTTGGAGATCTTACAACATCTCATATGCCTAGATTTGACCATACCTCATGTAAGACTCAAGTGAATGTATTTAAAAGTATCTAACGATCAATACATTAAGTGAAATACTAGAAATTTTACCAAAATTTCTTTTTAAGTCATATTCGGTTTACGTCCCCACAATAAGTGACGTAAAAAGAGGGTTGAGTGTAGAACAATTAAAATATTTATTAAGACTACGTTTATAACGATAAATGACCATGCACTTCCGCATTGTGGAGATAAAATTTGTCATCTATCAACAGAAGCATTATAAAAACACACATTTCCATTCAAATTAAAACTAGAACAAATAAAAGGCTCTAGCATTCATAAATACACGCACAGAAAAGAATTTCTATTGATGTACATCGGTATAATCGTTATATGTGGCTGTTTTCAATGAAACATGCCATGAACATATGAATACACGAATAATGTGAATAATGAAAATGTAATGTGACCTAATAATTTATATTACAATTACATGTGTATATAGGTTTGAAGAGAAATTCAATGCATAAGTTAACAATAATAGTATCAAATGTGTACACACTTCGTAATATACAATTACGAAAAAGAAAAAAAAAAAAGTTTCACATTATTTGTTTTTACTTTCGAAAAAGTCACAGAATTTAAATCACAAATGAATTTTATTTAGAAAATGTGTAATTTGTATGATTCCAGTTAGCCATGCGAGCAAAGGCGTAGGATTGGCAATCTGGGTGAGTAACATTCTGAACATACTGGTCATAGTATAACCATTGTACTTTTCACACAAGATGTTAATGTGTTAACTACTAGCACTCACTCCCTATGCGCTCCTTAAGCAAATTTCTCAGTTTAATGGTGATTTCATTCGAAAAAATGTATTTTCGAAGTGTTTCTAACATATCGTATGGTCCAAGAGTTTTTACAAAATAACAACAAAATTACATACAAGAAAACGATTTTTTTCTGGAATAGTATATTTCCATTCAAAATTAACGACGCTGGGCAATATACGCTAATCAAAACGATAATCAAAATATTCCAATATTTTTTACTGAAATAGTCACACTCTTTTGCAAAATATTAGTGTCGGTCTTTTACGTTAAGGTAGTCAATATTTTAGACAAAACGTGTTTCGTATATATTGAAAAATCATAGTTGACGTAAACACCGGAAATGCATCGGAAAGGACAAAAAAAAACAAATTATTAAAAAAATGCAGAGTTTTTGACAAAGTTTTTTTTGTGTAACGACTTGCAAATCTCGCTTAACTTTTCAAAAGGACCTAAGTAACATTTTTTTCATGAATTAATTTGAATACTGCTATCAATAACTTTCATGTTGTTCTGTTGATTGCGCTATTCATATTAATTCATGAAAAAATGTTACTTAGGTCCTTTTGAAAAGTTAAGCGAGAAATGTTTATTGGCTTCAGCCGCTCACGATTTTGAGACAAAATTTGGGTTAATAACCAATAACGTGGTTGCGCATTTTATACATATCTCCTCTGTGTCAAAAGCAATCAATTAATATTCACCATTTAATGGGGCAACTTTTGTTAACAATTCCTTGACCGGTATCAAACCGGTAACTGGTCAAAAGCTATTGAAAATTACTCGTAAATGTTACTTGAAATCATTCTTTGCGTTTGTCGATGGATATGAGGTCATGCATAAATTTTGGCATGAAATTTGTCAACCCAAGTATGGCCGTTTCAAAATTTATCTCAGCATTGACAATGCCACAACGACTGCCAAATAGCCAAGTGAGTCAACTCCCTGAGCTGCCCCAAGATAATAATGACATCTGAGGTTAGTAAATTCTCTAATCTAATAACAGCAGCTTGTTTCGCTCAGCACACTATCGTGCTTCTAGGTACGTATATTCTTCGCACTGTGCCAGTAGATAGTGTGAGGAAAAAGTGTGATTCGTATTAAGTGGATTCCTAGCCCTTCGACCACAGTCGTACTTTCACTCGAGATAACACCAACTGCGGACTCCCGTGGAGTGCTTCTTATATCTTTCAAGGCAGGATTGCCTTCGTGTTTTCTTGTGCTTACCTCTCTCTATATGTAAGAAGCAAAGTGTGCAAACTGAAAGATACAACTCCTCACAGCAAAAAGACACTTTCACTCCTCTGGATATGTCTTATGACACCCCGAAACTATCTGTTCACACCCTACGAGCGGAATGGATACCTCACACAGAGCTGGAGATCTGCCACTCCGCAAATACAAACTGATGGAATTTATCATCGCTGATCCATTTGGTCCCCGCTTTTTTCGTCGTGTTAGCTCCGTAAGCCCGGAATGGTCGCCGTCGTCGGTTGTCAGCGGCAAGTACGAATAGGGCCCGGTGCACGCCGGAGTGCCTCACAGTGATACATTAGCTTTGGCTATGAGAAATTGCTTTGTGAAATATTTGACAATTAGATCCGGCTGACTGATTGCTGGAAGTACAGTGAAAGGATATTGCAATTTTTTTTCGGACCGTAACGGGTCTGCTTTTTTCATATCACCAACGTCCCAACTGACTGACTGGCTGACTGACTGATTGTGGATCTCTTCGTCGTCATCATCGGTTGGCCAGAGTGAGAGGATATTTGACAAATTTAATTTCAGCTAGGTGTTTGGCACAAAGCAACGTTGCATTGTTAGGTTAAATGACAAAGACGTAGCTGACATATCAGTAATACGTATTTATTCAAGGGTAGGGGAAAAGTGGTTAAAACCGACACCTTAAGCAACTTTACGGTTCTCCAATCTATGAAGCAATTTTCCGGTCTAGAAATTTCATTCAAACATACTTTGGCTCTTCATGCATCAGTCCATGTGGTTTCAGGACAATATTTCTTGATAGAATTTGATTTATGATGAAAACGCGAACAGTCCATCTTCCAGTCCAAACAGCTGGGGTGCGGGTAAGATCGACACCACATGAGGGTAAAACCGACACATCAAGTCTTTATGGAATCGAACATCATAACAATTCTAAATGATGTTACAACATAATAGAAAATGTTTAACAACATTCATTTTAAATTTTGTGTATGAAATTCATGTTTAGGGATCACTCATAAACGATGGTTGAACAAAATTTTATATATTTAAAATCATCACCACATATCATACTTTATTTAGTTTCTTTAGCAGGTCGAGTGAAAAATATATAGAGTATAAGAATGTTAGTAACAAATTTACTAACTACTGTAAATATTGACCTACATTTAAATTTCACTTATTTTAAAAGTTGTTTATAACGGCGCTTTAAAATAAATGCGTATGGTGCAGTTATGACAAGAAATGAAAATGACCAGTTCCGTGACAAGCTACATGTTTACAGGGGTGAAAATGGATCACGAAAGAACAAAACTAGAGAACGGGTTGAATATATCTAAGAGCAAAATAAGCCTAAAAATACGGTTATTCTTTGAGCGCTATTGGTATCCGACCTGCAGGCTTTCCTTGATGACCCAATATTACCCACTAGACCTATTGTCACGCCCAATGATGATATGGTATGTACTCAGTCTATGATTAAGTTATACTCCTCGGCGCCTCGTTTTCCAATACATGAATGATATTATGCGAATGATAAGTCTAATAAATCAGAGGTATTTCGTGATTCGATGGCAGGTGTCGAATTTACCCCAACTGATAACATAATAATGATGAGATACACGTGGATGTTTATAATTAGAAAAGTACACAAAATGATGTTCAATTATGGAACAGAGATGAATTAAATAATGAAAATTAACAAATTTTTGTCGAAAAAGCTTACACACCGATGCCAAAATTTTACATAACTTATCTCCTCAATGGTGATGCTAATTGTCTGTTTATTATGACTCTTGCACATCTCCGTCAGTTACAAAATGACTAGAAATACAAGAAATCAAACGTTTATTCAAAGTGTGTTGAAATTCTGTCCGATAATCACTTGAAATCATAGATTTGAAGTGGTGTCGGTTTTACCCGCAGTGTCGGTTTTACCCACATTTCCCCTAATATAAATTGCATATCATTGTACAGATCAATGGATTGTTTTTGATGCTTCAACATTTACATAACAAATCTACGGTTTAGTTTCCAAAAGGACTTCGAATGAAAGCTTTCTTCTTTTTTGATGTCAAAATGATGCTAACGCGCATACATTTCTATAGCTGCATATCTGGGTCGAGCTTTCGGAATGGAAAAGATTTTAATTAGCAACAACGAACCGCTACTGAGGTTGCTGCCTGCCAATTTCGTTTTCTCTGTAGTTTCGTAGAAAAGTAGGAAAAATTTCACAAAAAAATCAAAGATAATTCAGATGATATTTGAAAAGTTGTGAAACTTTAGGTCCAGCTATCTTCTATCAATGCTATGTCAGTGACATTCAGAAGATAATAAACATTATAAAATTATATAACACTAAATATCAAATATTTATTGGCTCGTGAGCATGGAGGTACCCCAGCCCTCCTTAGCCTAGCTGTAAGATGCGCGACTATAAAGCAAGACTATGCAGAGGGTGACTGGGTTCAATTTTCGGTGCCGGTTTAGGCAGTTTTCGGTTTGGAAATTGTCTCGACTTCCCTTGGCATAAAAGTATCATCGTGTTAGCCTCATGATATACGACAGCAAAAATGATAACTTGGCTCAGAAACCTCGCAGTTAATAACTGTGGAAGTGCTTTAATGAACACTAAGCTGCGAGGCGGCTCTGTCCCAGTGTGTGGATGTAATGCCAATAAGAAGAAGAAAAAAAGAAAAAAAGAAGATGGTGTAGAACTTCATGAAGCTGCTCACTGCCATGTTTGAGAAGTTCAGCCGGGAGCTGGTCCTTCCCCGCAGCCTTATTGTTTTTAAGCTCTTTAATTAGGGTAACGGTACCAATAGTGGAGGTATTAGTAGATCGACAAAAGAAAATATTTTGTAAAATTTGATAATTATGGGAAATTTACGGCTTTAATGCCTTAATCAATAGATAAACTAATAAATTTGGTAACAAAAATGAGATAGATGTCATTTAACATCAACATTTACCAAATATTGCTTGCACCACTATGGGTACACTGTTCCTTTAGTGGCGGTAAAAATTAATTTTGGTTCCCATAGTGGTGCTATCCATTGGTTTCTTATGAGACTCGCCACTATTGGTACAGTTGCACCACTATAGGTGCAAGGGAGTCAATTTTGTTAAGGAAAATCATTGTTTTAAATAGTTTTTCAAGCGAAATCTTAAGATAAGTTGCATTTAACAGGATATTTGAAGCACGACGAATCAACTGAAACCATCGTAAAGTGTATAAATATGATAAATCTCATTAAAACCCCACTACCTCCACTATTGGTGCTACCTCCACTAAGGGTACGGTTACCCTAGTTTTTCTAGTCTCGAAGTGCTGCTTCCACATGGCAGCCACTTGGGTTTTATCTGTCAGCAAATTCCATTCTTTGTCTTTGCCATTTACAGTTTCATAAAACCTCTGCATATCATTCTGCTGCATTTTTTTTCCTGCGCCTCACTATTTACTTGTTCTTCATACTCTTTTTTCTTCCTGCAGTGAATTCATTTTTCGGCTGCTCTTGCTTCCTTATACCGATCTCTATTCTATCGGGTACCCAACACCAACATCTGGCTTCTGGCAACGCTCTTCTCGTCTGTCACTCTCTGAGTCTCCACATCGAACCAATCCGTTCTGGGTTGCCTCGGTGCAGTGCCTACCACTTCTAGTGCTGTTGTGCTCACCGCTCCATGGATCGACTCTCATAGATCTATGATGTTGTCGCTAACGTTGATTGCGCTTATCCGTTCGTCGAGCTTCTGGCGGTACTCAGCCGATACTCCTTCCGCCGATAATCGCTGAATACTGTAACGCATCGTTCGCTATGATCTTATGATCGATACAGTTGGCAATCGTGATCCAATTTTACTGACAACGAGGACTACCTAGATCAGAGTCAAAGTTCGGACCTCTGAATGTCCGCACATCGATAACATCCGATAAATGGCGCCCATCCACCAGAACATGGTCTATCTGGTTGCAAGTTTCAACATTTGGGTGTCTCCAGGTGTGCTTTCGGACGTTCTATCGTGCAAAGTAGGTGCTACTGATGGCCATCCCTCTGGCAGCAGCGAAATTTACTAGCCGTAGGCGGTCGTCATTGGTAGCAGAGTGAAGGCTTTCTCAACCGATTATGGGACGGAAAAAGTCCTCTCTACCGACCTGAGCGTTAGCGTCTCCGATAACAATTTTCACGTCATGCTTTGGGCACTCTCCATAGGCTTTATCAAGACATTCATAAAACGTGTCCTTCACGTCGTCGGATTTATCGTTTGTCGGTGCGTAAACGTTGATTAGGCTGTAATTGAAGAATTTGCCCCGTATCCTCAATACACAGATTTGTTCGCTAATGGGTTTCCACCGCATCACTCGGTTCATCTACTTGCCCATCACTACGAAACCAACTCCATGCTCTGCTTTTCCAAAGCCGCTGTGATAGATGCTATATTTGAATGCAGTGTTGGTCGTGGGGTCCACGGCTCGGAATTCGCGTTCTCCGGATCTAGGTCATCGGAGTTCTTGAATTGCAGCCTCGCTCACTCCATCCTACTGCAGTTTATGAGCTAGAAGGCTCATTCGTCCATGTTCATTTAGGGTCCTGACTTTCCAGGTACCAAGTTTGCAGTGATAATCTTTATTTCGTTGCCGGCTCGGTTTCCAATGTGCTCTGGAGTTTGGATCAAATGGTCTACCATGTCAACTGCGCTCGATTTCTGTCTGAAATCGACCAGTCAAGCCCATACAAGTCTTTAGAGCCCACGAGTATGATTTGCAGCTCAGATATACCCAAACCAGATGTTCTAGGCTCTCCGATCTGCTCTGGAGTTTAGATCAATTGGTCTACCAGGTCAACTGCACTCGACAGTTATCTGAGATCAACCAGTCATGACCATACAAATGCGTAGAGCCCGTTCTCAAAACGATTGTAGACTTTGAATATATTGTTCTACCAGGTCAACTGCGCTCCATGCAAATCTGACAGCAAACAATCATATCCATACAAATCCTGGAAGCACACGTGTATTATTTGAAACTCAGTAATACCCAAACCAAATGTTCTAGGTTTTCCAACTGTTCTGAAGTTTGGATCAATTGGTCGCAAGTTCCTCCAGGAATTCATCCGGAAGTTTTTCCGAGAATTCTTCTCGAAATTCCTGCGGAAGATCCTCCTGGAGTTTCTTTGGAAGTTCCTCCAAGAGTTCCTCCGGAAGTTCCTCTAGGAATTCTTCCGGATATTACTCCAGGAGGTGGATGAATTTCAACTGTAAATTTTGTAGTTCTAATTTCGGAGTGGCTTTCAGTCGTGAAATAAAGCGTTGACAATTTTATTTCGTCACCGACGTTTCGATCCGGGGATGGGATCTTCTTCACGGCTCGATGGCAGTCAATTTGTTTATTACCGCTATACTGCCACTAACCGCAAGTCGAGCACATCTGTATATGAGCCTCCATATACAGATGTGCTCGACTTGCGGTTAGCGGCAGTAAATTCGTACGGAGTTTTGTCACTTGATAAGTAAAAAATTGTTTCTGGCCTCATTGGACAAAATATAGTTCACTTCGAACACTTTTCGACACTAATTTAGCAAAATCGGTCCTCAAATGATTGTGGAAAAAGAAGAAATAAAAATATTAGGTTTAATGGTATCAACTAGTTGGAAAGTAATGGTGGACAAAAATTTCAAAAATCTGATAGCTAGTTTGAAATTTTCCTCTCATCAATTCTCTGCGAGAAGATTGAATTTGATAGAGAAAATAATTGTTTTAAATACTTTTATGTTATCAAAACTTTGGTACATAGCACAAATCATTCCTCCAGATAGTAAACACATTGCTGAAATAAAAATGATTTTTTGTGGAGCCACCATAATATGATTAGAGTGCAAAGGGATCAGTTGTATTTGGATAATATTCAAGGAGGTTTGAAACTCATGGATCCAGAAACACAATGTCATTCGCTATTCATTAGGAATCTTCTGAATAAAAATACGATTAAAGTTATTAATCCGTTAGTTATGCAATACAATTTAAAGAACCTTACTATCAATACAAGGAAGATGCTGAGTCTCGCACAATCCGTAAACTCATTAGATCACTTGATAAGTAATAGACAAATCTACGACTTTCTACTTTCAAAGAAGACCAATGAAGTTAAAATAATACAAAAGCATCCAAATTTGCCATGGGAAAACATATGGGAAAATATAGCAAAACCGTTTCTAACCACTCAAGCTCGATCAATTTTGTTCGAGGTTTTTAATGATTCATATCCAAATAAAGTGAAAATGTATAATCACAATTTTACACGAATTGAAAATTTGAAGTGTGTGTGGGAAAGAAGATACAAATATACACAGAATAAAAGAATGTAAAAATTCCAAAATTGTATGGGACTGGGTTACAAATATTGTCAAATCCAAACTATGTCAGAGATTCGAATCTGTAGAAGAAATCTTGTATAAAACGATCAATGATAAAAACTTAAGAGCGAAAAGCGCATTGTGGCTTACAGCAGAAGTAATAGCATATAATATGACCAACTTTAAAAACGGCAATTTGTTTTGTTTCAAGAAACGTATTAGGACATGTAGATGGAATAACAGAAGTTTATTCGACAAACACTTTGATAGATTTCTTAATATATGTTAAGAATGCCCGAAAAGATGGATGTAATGAAACTTAACGAACATCATAATTGTATTTAGAATACAAAAATGTATGCAACTCTAGGTTAAGTTTGTAAATTGACGAAATAACAAAAAAAAAAAATAAATAAATAAATTTGGTCATACACTATACTGCCGCTAATCGCAAGTCGAGCACATCTGTATATGGGCCTCCATATACATATGTGCTCGACTTGCGGTTAGCGGCAGTATAGAAGGTTTGCAGCCAGAGGATGGGTGTTTACATCCCATCCCCGGATCGAAACGTCGGCGATGAAATAATATTGTCAACGCCATTATTTATAACTGAAAGCCACTCCGAAAACTGAATTACTCTAGGAATTCCTCCGGAATTTTCATCAGGAATTCCTCCTGAAGTTTCTCCGGAAGCTCGTCCAGAAGTTCCTTAGGAAGTTCCTTTAGGAATTCTTCTGGAAGTTCCTTTAGGAATTCCTCCGGAAGTTCCTCCATAAATTCCTCCCAAAGTTCTTTCAGGAATTCCTCCGGAAGTTCCTCCAGGAGTTCCTCCGGAAGTTCCTCCAAAAGTTCCTCCGGAAGTTCCTCCAGGAGTTCGTCCGGAAGTTCCTCCGGAAGTTCGTTTAGGAATTCCTCCGGAAGTTCCTCCAGGAATTCCTCCGGAAGTTCCTCCAGGAATTCCTCCGGAAGTTCCTCCAGGAATTCCTCCGGAAGTTCCTCCAGGAATTCCTCCGGAAGTTCCTCCAGGAATTCCTCCGGAAGTTCCTCCAGGAATTCCTCCGGAAGTTCCTCCAGGAATTCCTCCGGAAGTTCCTCCAGGAATTCCTCCGGAAGTTCCTCCAGGAATTCCTCCGGAAGTTCCTCCAGGAATTCCTCCGAAGTTCCTCCAGGAATTCCAACGGAAGTTCCTCCAGGAATTCCTCCGGAAGTTCCTCCAGGAATTCCTCCGGAAGTTCCTACAGGAATTCCTCCGAAGTTCCTCCAGGAATTCCTCCGGAAGTTCCTCCAGGAATTCCTCCGGAAGTTCCTCCAGGAATTCCTCCGGAAGTTCCTCCAGGAATTCCTCCGGAAGTTCCTCCAGGAATTCCTCCGGAAGTTCCTCCAGGAATTCCTCCGGAAGTTCCTCCAGGAATTCCTCCGGAAGTTCCTCCAGGAATTCCTCCGGAAGTTCCTCCAGGAATTCCTCCGGAAGTTCCTCCAGGAATTCCTCCGGAAGTTCCTCCAGGAATTCCTCCGGAAGTTCCTTCAGGAATTCCTCCGGAAGTTCCTCCAGGAGTTCCTCCGGAAGTTCCTCCAGGAATTCCTCCGGAAGTTCCTCCAGGAGTTCCTCCGGAAGTTCCTCCGGGAATTCCTCCGGAAGTTCCTTTAGGAATTCCTCCGGAAGTTCCTCCAGGAATTCCTCCGGAAGTTCCTCCAGGAATTCCTCCGGAAGTTCCTCCAGGAATTCCTCCGGAAGTTCCTCCTAAAGATCCTCCAGGAATTCCTACGGAAGATCCTCCAGGAATTCCTCCGGAAATTCCTCCAGAAATTCCTTCGAAAGTTCCTCCAGGAATTCCTCCAGAAGTTCCTCCACGAATTCCTCCAGAAGTTCCTCCGGGAATTCCTCCGGAAGTTCCTCCAAGGATTCCTCCGGAAGTTCCTCCCGGAATTCCTCCGGAAATTACTCCAGAAGTTACACCGGAATTTTCCCCAAAAATATCTCCGGAAAGTCCTTCGGGAATTCTTCCGGAACTTCCTCCAGAAATTCCTCCGAAAGTTCCTCCACGAAGTCTTCTGGAAGATTCTTCTGGAATTCCTCCGAAAGTTCTTCCAAGAATTCCTCCCGAGATTCTTCCAGGGATTCCTCCCGATGTACCTCCAGGATTTCCTCCGGAAAGTCCTCCAGGAATTCCTCCGGAAGTTCCTTCAGCAATTCCTCTAGAAGTTCCTTCAGCAATTCCTCCGGAAGTTCCTTCAGCAATTCCTTCGGGAGTTCCTTCAGCAATTCCTCCGGAAGTTCCCTCAGAAATTCCTCAGGAAAATTCACCAGGAATTCCTCCGGAAGTTCCTGCAGGAATTCTTCTGGAAGTTTCTCCAGGAATTCCTCCGGAAGATTTTCCGGAAGTTCCTCAAGGAACTCCTCCTGGGGTTCCTCCTGGAATTTCTCCGGAAGATTTTCCAGGAATGCCTCCAGAAGTTCCTCCAGGAATTCCTCCGGAAGATCCTCCAGTAATTCCTCGGGAAGTTCCTCCTGGAATTCCTCCGGAAGTTCCTCCAGGAATTCCGCCGGAAGTTTCTTCCAGATTTCCTCCGTAAATTTTCCAGGAAGTCCTATGGAAGTTTCTTCAGGATTTCCTCCGTTAATTCCCAGGAAGTCCTACGGAAGTTCCTCCAGGAAGTCGTCCAGAGATTCCTCCAGAAATTCCTCCGGAAGTTCATCCAGGAAGTCAACCAGAAATTTCTCCCTGAATTCCTCTGGAAGTTCCTCAGGAAGTTCCTTCAGGAGTTCCTCCAAAATTCCTCCGGAAGTTCCTCCAGGAATTCTTCCGGAAGTCCTCTGGAAGTTCCTACAGGAATTCCTCCTAAAGTTTTTTCTGGAATTATTCCTAAACTTCCTCCTGGAATACTTCCAGCAGTTTCTTCCGGAATTTATTCAGATTTTTTTTTCTTGAATTCTGCAGAAAGTTCCTACAGAATTGATCCTTAAAATCCTTCTGAATTCTTCCGTTATGATCTGGTTAATCTGGTAGACAAATTTATTCAAACTTTAGAACAGTTTGGAGAACCTAGAACATATGGTTTGGGTATATCTGAGCTGCAAATCATACGCATGGGCATTACGGACTTTTATGGACATGACTGGTCGATTTCAGATAGCTATATCGAACGCAGTTGACAATGATCCAAACTCCAGAACACATTGGAGATCCTATAACATCTGGTTTGGGTATATCTGAGCTGCAAATCATACGCGTGGGCTCTACGGACTGGTATGGACATGACTGGTCGATTTCGGATAGCTATCGAGCGCAGTTGACTTATTAGACCAATTTATCCAAACTTCAGAACAGTTTGAAGCACCGAGAACATCTGGCTTAGGCAAAACTGAGTGCAATATCGTACATATGGCCATTATAAACTGGCATGGACATGACAGGTTTCCATTGGCATGGGTTTTTGTAGTTTTCTTCGGCAAAATTTGCATATCATTTTTCGTCAGTTATAGAGGTAGTTTTGGAGTCGCTAGGGATGTCCAGAAGAAACATATTGTTCACACATAGTATAGTCAATGTTAGAATAGTGTTATAAGACATTTTGGGAACATGTAAGTGTTGTTCACACTGAAATATGTCATGTAAAATTAATTATACTATATTTTGGAAAAACCATCCTTACGCTTCTCTAGGGAAAAAAATGAGCATCCCTAGAAACATAACTCACCAGTATGGTGAAACTAGATGAGATGGGTAAGACATCCGTAAAAAATTGTGAAAGACGGAGAACCAGCTGTTTGAAAATTTTGTACCCATGATTTTCGGATCACGGAAGTCCGCGTTAGTAATTTTATCACGGCATTCGTAGTGTTCATTACCCTTATTCGGACAAATGACCTTTGTTCGGTACAGTAATTTCATCTACCAAATGACTTATCCGACTGAATCTAATTATAACTTTTTTTTCTCACACAGTCCCTTTGTTTATTGTTTGCAACGAATCAACTGGCGTTTTTCGGATTAAGATTACTTAGAGTCCGGTCTTTAGTTGTGATGAGCTACATGATTATGAGCACTTTGATGCCATTCTTATTTGTCGCATGTTGGCTTGGATTCTTATGTACATTGGACAGTTTTGCCTATAATGGCAGTTTGTGGGTTGAAAGGTAATTTTAAGATTTTAAGATATTCAAAAAACATACTTTCTTATACATACCTGCAGATTCCACATTTTAAGTACCCGTTTTTTCGTCAATGACGAACTGAGTTAGCTGCAACAAGTTTCATTTAAAGCATAGGGGAGGTGGTTCGGTTGTGGGCACCGTTCAGTTGTGGGCACCCCCACGTATCTTTTGACAGAAAGCAGATACTGTTATTCTGATATCTGTCATTCATTCGCTATCGAAACACGATGTTTTGTGCAGAATACCAAACTAGATAGATACCTCTACTTTGAACTATGAGCAAATAAATTTCTAATAAATTATTTAATCAACAAGAATTTTTTTTGACCTTTTTCAAAGTGTCATAAAATGGTGTGATTGAATTGAAAAAGTCAGTTCTAATGCGTATTCATACGGTAAATTTAGTCTATTTTATGGTTCAATAACGATTGCCATCAAAATTAGTAGCTCGAAAATTTGTATCATCTCTTTCCTGAAACGCTGCTAAATTCGGTTGTGGGCTCCTTTATTGGTTTTGATTGGATTATTGACAAATCGTTCAATATCACTTAGTTTATCAATAAACATATCAACAAGCTTATTTTTATGCTGTCTTTATGCATTTTCTTCGCATTATTCACTCATAATTTATTGTAATAATATGTTTTATTATTTATTTGTTTTTTAGACGCATCTAACCATTGTATGGGCTGCAAAATGGTGGGTTGACATCAAGGAAGGAGCGCCCAACAGAGCTCTGGTCCCCACAAGTCCCTATCTCACGCTTCCACGGGTCGTCCGATGACAAAAGACCGCCAGCTAAGGGTTGTGTACTTAGCTGGTAGTGCAGCCTGGGCACTGTTGTCCTTCTGACATCAGCTAGAGTGAGAAGGTACGCCTCGAGCGTCTGTTCACCAGGAGGTGCGGCTCAAACAGCGTCTGCCTGGTACCCAGCGGCTGATTAACGAAATGCTGTATCGCGTCAGCTATACCTAAGGTGGCAGCCCCATCATCGCGATGTAGGTAACGCGACCCCGGTAAGGTAGCTTACTGAAGCCTCTCAAATACCACGAAAAATGGAGATAGAAGAAAAAGAGAACGTTATTTTTGGCAACCGACCCGGCAACGAAATAAGGACTATGATTGGAAACTCGGTACCTGGAATGTCAGGCCCCTTAATGAACCTGGACGAGTGAGCCTTCTGGCTCGTGAACTGCAGAAGGTTGGAGTGAACGTGGCTGCTATTCAAGAAGTCCGATGGCCTAGATCCGGAGAACGTGAATTCCGAGCCGTGGACCCCACGACCAATACTGCATTCAAGTATAACATCTACCACAGCGGCGGTGAAAAAGCAGAGCATGGAGTTGGTTTCGTAGTGATGGGCAAGCAGATGAAGCGGGTGATGCGGTGGAAACCCATTAGCGAACGAATCTGTGTGTTGAGGATACGGGGCAAATTCTTCAATTACAGCCTAATCAACGTTTACGCACCGACAAACGATAAATCCGACGACGTGAAGGACACGTTTTATTAATGTCTTGATAAAGCCTATGGAGAGTGCCCAAAGCATGACGTGAAAATTGTTATCGGAGACGCTAACGCTCAGGTCGGTAGAGAGGACTTTTTCCGTCCCATAATCGGTAGGGAGAGCCTTCACTCCGCCACCACGACAACGGCCTTCGGCTAGTAAATTTCGCTGCTGCCAGAGGGATGGCCATCAGTAACAATCCAATATCCGAAAGCACACCTGGAGACACCCAAATGGTGAAACTTGCAACCAGATAGACCACGTTATGGTGGACGGGCGCCATTTCTCGGATGTTATCGATGTGAGGACATTCAGAGGTCCGAACATTGACTCTGATCACTATCTCGGTGTCAGTAAAATTCGATCAGCGGAGGTTTTATGAGTCTGTCAATGGCGTGCGGAGAAAGACAGCGCCATCTCCCGTCATGTGCAACGACCAACAAGGGAATTTGCTGACAGATAAAACTGAAGTGGCTGCCAGGTGGAAGCAACACTTCGAGACTTTGTTGAATGGAGGAAGTGACGGTGCATCGGTGAACAGAATAAATATTAGCGACGATGGACAAGCTGTGGAGTCACCTACACTAGATGAGGTTAAAAAAGCTGTAAAAGAGCTGAAAACAATAAGGTTGTGGGGAAGGACCAGCTCCCGGCTGAACTTCTCAAACATGGCAGTGAGCAGCTTTATGAAGTTCTGCACCATATTATGTCGAAAATATGGGAAGACGAGGAAATGCCTGCTAGCTGGTTGGACGGCCTCATTTGCCCTCTCTTTAAGAAAGGGCACAGACTGGAGTGCGCCAATTACCGAGGAATAACCCTCCTTAATTCGGCGTACAAAATTATGTCCCGTATTCTGTTCAACAGATTGAGACCGCTTGAAGAGTCCTTCGTCGGCGAATACCAAGCAGGTTTTCGTGAGGGCCGATCAACGACGGATCAAATGTTTACCCTGAGACAAATCCTTGATAAATTCCGGGAGTACAACTTGCAGACACATCATCTGTTTATTGATTTCAAGGCGGCGTATGATTCAGTGAAACGGAATGAATTATGGCAAATTATGCTTGAACATGGTTTTTCGGTTTTTCATGGCGAAACTGATACGGCTGATTCGTATAACGTTGGACGGATCGAAATCAAGTGTAAGGGTTGCGGATAAAATATCGACGTCATTTATTACCTTAGATGGATTAAAGCAGGGTGATGCACTCTCGAACCTACTGTTCAATATTGCGCTCGAGGGAGCGATTAGGAGAGCTGGTGTGCAAAGAAGCGGTACCATTATCACAAAATCGCATATGCTCCTGAGATTTGCGGACGAAATCGATATTTTCGGGATTGATCGCCGTGCCGTGGAAGAAGCTTTTGCGGCTTTCAAGAGGGAGATAGCGAGGATTGGACTCACGATCAATACCAGCAAAACGAAGTACATGGTCGCTGGCAATCAACGTGGGTTCATTAGTGGTGGTGGTAGCGAAATAGTGCTGGATGGTGAAAAATTTGAAGTGGTAGAAGAATTTGTGTATCTTGGAACATTAGTGACGTGCGATAATGATGTTACCCGCGAGGTGAAAAGGCGTATTGCAGCTGCAAATAGGGCTTATTACGGACTTCGTAACCAGCTTAAGTCCCGTAGTCTGCAAACGAAAACAAAACTCGCGCTGTATACTACTCTGATTCTTCCGGTGGCTTTATACGGCCGCCATGAAACATGGACGTTAAAGGAGGCTGATCGAGAGCTCTCGGAGTGTTTGAGCGTAAGGTGCTGCGGACAATACTCGGCGGTAAACAGGAGAACGGTATCTGGCGGCGTCGCATGAATCACGAATTGTGCCAGGTGTATAAAGGGCTGGATATGGTCACGTTGTTCGTATGCCGGAAGAACGTCAAGCAAAGATAATATTTAGTAGAGAACCCGGAAGAGGCCGCAGGCTTCGTGGAAGGCCGCGTACACGATGGCTTTTTGCAGTTGAAGAGGACCTGAGGGCGCTCAATGTTCAGGGCGACTGGAAGCGATTGGCCCAGGATCGAGTCCAGTGGAGAAGGATACTCCATTCGGTGTAGGTTCATCGAAGAGCTGTAGCCCATCAAGTATCAAGTAAGTAACCATTGTATATGCGCTTTTTGGAACTAAGCGTTGACCGATTTACACACAACAAGTTGCATTCGACGGGGTATTCAGTCTTATTGTTTGCCATTTAAAATTGGACCTTCTAGAGACCCTCATTGAAAAAAAACACGAAATAAAAAAAATGCCTGCGATGTATATAAATGAATGCAATATATGTAATTTAATGGAAAAAGTTAAATCCAACTTAATAAAGTGATATTTCTGATCTTGATTGTTTTCGTTACCTTCTTCAATGCATGAGAAAGGCATCATCACTGCTAGGTGGATTAATCTAGGTTTATTATTGTTTCGTGACAATTGAAAATAATAAAATACTTTTTTTTGGAACTGGGTGGATTTCATTTGTTATTCTTTATTATTAGCCGGATTTTCAAGGGTGTCCACAACCGAACCACAAAACCAATTTTTTCTCTAGCAGTAAGGTTGTACGTCTAGCTTTCCACAATCGAACCTCCTCCCCTAATAAATATGCTTTTGGTGTTATGTTTTATACATGGTGAGTAATCTGAACAATGCCATGTTGATCTACAACTTCACACTGAACACACATGTGGGCACATGTCATGCATATAAAATTGGTAAAATTCTCCCCAATTTTCGAATTTATTTTTTCTCTTCATTATCGCAAACCGTAAAAGAATTCATAAATATATTGATCAATATGGAGGCGCATGGTATTTGAAGTAACTCATTAAGAACATGCAAATTAAATGTGCACTCCCGCGAGTTGAACAGTTGAAGATTTACTTATGAATAAAGACGATATTAAATAATGTGTGCATGTTTTTTGTGAATAAATTTTATTAGATACATATTAAGTAACTGGAACAGTGTGCATTTGTGATAGGGGTATTCACTTGACGGCGTAAATTGCTGCGTATCTGTTTATAGAAATGTTTCATAGGCGATTGGAAATATGTCCCTTGTGATTGTGTATGAAACATTTCAACAACTGCTGTTGAGTGAATACCCTTAATATTTTTTTAGATTCCTGGTCATAATACCTGGTTTATAGTCCAAGCAAATTGAGCTAAATGTGATCATGTAGCTACTGTTCTAAGGCTGGATTCCCATTATAGCACCCAAATGAGTGCTGTCATGGTTTTTATGGAACCCATTTGAGTATGCAAAAGTAGTCCGCTTTATTACTCAACCGCCAATTGTAAACTTGGTATTATGATCGGGAATTGCAAAAAATCCATTATAACGCCCATTTTGTCGCTAAAATAAAAAAAAACAACATCAGAATAGTAGCTACATGACTAAATTTTGCTGAATTAGCTCAAATAGTGTATTCTCTGCGTCGTGTAGTAAATAAATTAGTTTGATGGACACGACACAAGGTAAGTTCATTTATATTTGTATTTCATATATCGCAAGTTCATGTACCGCTTTATGATTTGTCGAGCTATGCAATGTGGTACGATAACATTGAATCTGATTGTTCTCGGCAGCAACATGATTTATTGGCAAGAATGATCTTTTGAAGTAAATTAGATTGTACAATTTTTGTAAAGAATCATCATATTGAAGCACATTTTTCGTCATTGCCAAAAATAGCACTTGTTGAAAAAATCATCTTTTTGCAACTAGTTGCACAATCTACTACATATTACGGCACTTACTAAATTATAAAATATTTCGGTTGCGAGAGGTGTAAAAAGATTCAGAAATAGTTTAGTGTTTCACTACTGTCGCGTCTCTGGCTCAAGCAGCGCCGATGTAGGCTAAATATAAAAAAATGTCAACAATTCGAATAAATTTCGATTTTGAAAAGTTTTTATAAAAAAAATTGCGACAACTTGATTTTGACAAACGTAACATACATGAAAAAGCCGAAATGAATGTTTTATTGTCGCTGCTACAACATTCAGTCATTAAATTATTGTTTTTGTTATGTCTCAATTCCATAAATGCTAGTACCTATGATTTCTCGCAATTACATTGTTTTCAACCACCACAAAGCAACTGCGTTATACTATTTGAGTGCTGCCTCCTTGTTTCACCAGAACTCAATTTTTCAAACACTTTCATAACGATTAGACAAGGGGAAGTTGAGAGCTTTAGTAACGCTTGCCCGTCTAACCGTCTGAGCGCCCAAGGTTCTGCCCCTCATGGGAGTCCTCCCAGAGGGAGTCCAATAACGTGCAATCAAGTGCAGGATGCAAGCTTATGGAAACAGTGCGCATGATCCCCGCAATGGGTGCTGTCGATTTGAGTGCCCGGACTTCGTCCGCGATTGCGAACTAGTGACGTCACCGTTTTGCCATCCGTGCTAGACTTTTTCCCAGTTTTATTAGACAAGCCAACGACGGCTGAGGTTAAATT
This sequence comes from Armigeres subalbatus, assembly GCF_024139115.2. Lineage (NCBI taxonomy): Eukaryota > Metazoa > Arthropoda > Insecta > Diptera > Culicidae > Armigeres > Armigeres subalbatus. The sequence goes on along the minus strand of NC_085140.1, from coordinate 203,125,910 downwards.
TCTCGTCAAATCCAGAAAATGATAAAATTTATCATATCTTTTCTCGCTCGCTCTCAATGTCGGCTGCTGTTCTGGTGCCGTCTTAAAGCTGGCTGTTGAAGCTCTGTGTTAGTGTGGTACGGGCGGAAAAGATCGATTTTGGAGTCGCATTTTTTCGGTGGAAAATTCGCAACCACTCCTCGTTCGCAGGAGCCCTCCAGTGGACGTATCTTGTTGCTTGGGCCGCCTTCCGGTTGAAAAGTTGGTCCTATACTGACATATTCATGAGTTTAGAAATCATTTATTTATGGTTCGGTAAAAGCTGTTAATCTCACAGTCTGAATAAAAGATGAAGGTGCTCTATAATGCACGAATGGTAATTAATTTTCAACAACATTCGTCTTCGAAATCCGAAAGGGACAGTGCGGTTTAAAGTTATACAGTTGAATGCTCAATAATGTATCAGGTGCTGAAATCCCAATAAATATTCAACTGAAGTTTGTCCTTCCGGAAATATAGAGCTCAGGATGTCGTCCTTTTTCCGGTTCTAGTGCAATGTGTATTATGTAACACGTGAGAGCTCACCTTGAAGTGCGATAGTCTCATATCACAGTATTTAAGGTCGCTCGTGTGAAGTATATTTCTTATTCCTAGTGCAGGAAATAAATCATTGTGCCTTGGCGATTCAGCGAGGGTGTTGACCTGTATTAAAAATAGTTCGTTAAATATTTTGCGACAAAACTGCTAAAACATGTTAGCGAATGGCAAATGATTTGGAAATAGCGTACAGATTAACTCATTCATTTGCCAAGTGCCAGTCGCTAAGTTTGAGATTTGTGTAAAACGAAAGTTTTCGGTTCGATACTACCAAAAGATATAATTGTTCCAGTTCAAATTATTATTAGGTTATCGAAATATTTATAATTTGAACTGGATACAATTCGAATAAGGATTTTTGATTTATGACCAAATAGTTTTCTGTGGACTTAGTTGACTTAGTTAAACTGGTGTACTTAGAAATTGCATTGCATGGTTCTCGCTGGTTTGATTTTTGCGACTCTGGTGTAATTTCGGTCGTATGTGAATCATAGAAAATTGTCATTGTCAAGTGTCTGTAAAATGAGGGCATGAAAGCCCAATTGTACATGGAAGCAAATATTTGTTAGTAAGCGATTGAAACATTTGGTTAAATTTCTTCTTGAAATATAAAGAATAACATCATTTGGTCCAATGGTTTAATTTAAGCGTAATTAGAGAGGTGATAATCTCCTGCAAATCAATTTCGATTGCTCAACTGTCGGAATGTCAAATAAAATCAATAAAAAAAATTCTATGTGATTTCAATGATTGTATATTAATCACCCTGCAATGTGATTCATATCATGGTAAACGAAATGCTTCAAAATTTAATTACGTGCGCGTATAGTAGGATTTTTTTTGGATTGATTCTTTACGTTCTTCTTGATTTTTTCATAAAAGGTGACAAAACCACATTCGAATAATCTTGAATCCAACACAGGCAACATAAAGAGCTTTGAACCTATAAGTATCTTGAAACTGGTAACTACATCTTTTAATAGAGTTGAACATAAAGCTGATCCATGTATTTTTTTGTATTATACTGTTTTACAAATGTTCATTTCAAATCCAAAATAATTCCTGAATCCCCTATTCGACCACATTTTTTCAATTGAATGGCTTCCTCAGCGGAGGACCGATTTAAAACAGCGGCGTGCCGATGCAAAAAATGTCGGAGACGGTGAAGTGGCGCGCTGCACATCTCTAGACACAACGGTTGGCGGAGACCGCTTTTCCTTCGCATGTATAGTTAAATTTTGATATTCTTGTAGCTCGAAAATGTTAACTGTGAGATGTTTTTAGGGGCCATCCAGAAACTACATGATTATCTCTTTTTGAAGATTTTCAATTTCTCTCACCACATGGCGTTTATCGAGGTCTTTTGTTGAATTACCCACCTCCCCCTATGCTCCCTTGGAATTTTTCAAGAACAAAATAAATCTTTTAAAACCAATCAAACTGACCCCCACACAAGTAGAATCATAGGGGCATGGGCCCCGCTGGTGAGATGTGTTTTTTCAAGTCTATGTAAGACACGGCGCGGATAGGTTGCAATAGAAATTGTTTGACTTATGTTTATCGCCCATTCGTCCTGGAGCTAACATTACGAAATTCGCGAAAAATACCATCATTGCTTCAAAACACTATCTCTGGGTCAACTTGTCTTCTCCATAAAAATAAATGTGTAATTAAAGATTTAAGAATCCTTTTAGCATTTTCTATAAATGGAATTCGATATGAGTGTATTTCTGAAATTTTTTCAAGCATTTCCATGATTACTTAACGCATACAGTTTCCGATTCAGCTTGACATTTTTTGAAACAATTTACTGCCGTCATACGCATATTTGTCCCATGTTTGCTGGAATTTCCTATATACATGGGACAGTTATGCGTATAACGGCAGTTTAGATGTGGAAAAAAAATTCATGAAATTACGTCATAATCAATACACATATTCATGCATTTCCAATATGTATGGGAATCCTTAAAATAACATTCGAAAATGTTTTGAGATACTTATGTACACAGTTCGAACGAAACATGTAAATTTCCGTTCAAGTAGATGTAACAAATCTGCCCCGTGTTAAACAACATAAAGTTATAGGTTGTTTTAAATTTTCACGTGCTGACATTTTACAGTCCATATTTTTATTGGAAAACTAAAAAATATGAGCAGAGCATGGGAATTAAACTTTGGTCCGCGGAGTGAGAGGCTAACTTGTTAGCCTATCGGGAATTCCCGCCTCTTGATATCGAGTCGATCAAGGTGTAACAGGTTAAGCGTTTGGTGATTCGATAATTCTTCATCAGGCTTAACGATAGCTTAAATTTACATGACACGGAAACTCCTTCGAAACGGAATCGTTTGAGACTCAGTATGCTGAATGCATCACAGATTTCTCGCCGAAATGTCCGAACATCATTGAGTTATAGCGATGAAATGCTGCTACAGGACGATCATCTTATTGGGATATCCGAATATATACATTTGGTAAACGCTTATGTGAATAAATTAGGTTCCAGCTGCGGTTTGCATGAAATGGAATGGGGTTTGTTTTGATTTGTTTTGGCAGCCACATGCTCGCACACCACGGCTTACGGCAGAATCATGTAAAATTAAGATATAATGAATTGAAATATAATTTTATGATGATTTTATGAGTTCACACCAAAAAATTATTAATGTTACAGGTGACGTAATGGAAAAAAAACTTACACAATAACGCAAGATGTATTATAAATTGAGATGTATTTTTCAGTTAAATTAGATGCACACGAAAGTTTCAGTCCAATCGCCTCAGCTTTAATTAAAAGCAAAGTGAATTTACATCCATCGAACTCAAAGCACAGCAACCGGTGCGATGAACCTATGAAATGACAACACACGTACCCAACACTGAAGCAAACAGCCAACGGTTTGATGCAAGGAGCAGAGCATACGCGGAAGAATGTAGAACCTGATGTAGCTGATTTGCTCGCAACATTCGACGCAGAATCTTATCCTATTGTTTTGTATTGAAAATTGGACAGATCGGAATATGGGTTTCGAAGTTATGGCCCACACGCTATGTTTAAAGGCAAGTATTATGCAAAGTGAATGCACCTCGGATGTTAAGCCGTTAGGTCATAGTTTTTGACCTCTAGTTTAAGGATCTGTGTCGATTGAAATATTTCATCGGTGAAAATTTGACTTTTTTACCATTTAAGGGGATATTTTTAACCTAAAAATCTATTCTGATTTTTTAAATTTTTTTGAAGCAAGTTATATAAAATCCAGACACCACATTTTTTTCCTGACGCTTCAAGGAAAATTTTCATATAAAAACATTTTAAATATGATGAAAGTAGCAGAAGTTATATTAAAATTACTGCCAGTTTTAAATGTTCTTGAGGTTTATTATGAATAAATCTGGCGCCTTCCTTAGCCGTGCGGTGAGGTGCAATGCTACACTGCAAGACCATGCCAAAAGTGGCTGGGTTCGATTCCCGGTCTTGTCTAGGAAATATTCTCGACTTCCCTGGATATAAAGTATCATCGTAGCCTCATAATATACGAATGCCAAAATGTTAACTTGGACTAGAAACCTCGCAGTTAATAACTATGGAAGTGCTAAATGAACACTATGCTCCGAGGCGGCATATGTCAGTGTGGTTGATGTAATGTCAATAAGAAAAAGTATTATTAAATTTAAGAACATAATATCAACATAATAACATTTCAAATCAACAAAAAATAAAACTACGAACTAGTTCAAAGTAGTATTTATGTTCTGAATTTCAAACTTGATTGAACCTCAATTGACGTCTGCATTATGTGACCACTGTTATATGCTACCACCGTGGATAACAGTTTACTTGCATACTGCTCGTGATTATCTGGCATTTTTTTAGTTTCGCTAGATAGTGTAGAAATTTCTGTGGATGGCTTCCGTTGTTTGCTCTGTATACTTTGTAAGGCCTCCCTGTGATGCGCTCAATTCAAGAACATGGAATTTCAAAAGAAGAAATTTTTCGGTGATTGGTAGCCCGGCTGCTATCCAACTATCACAAAAACCTCGTATGGCGTCTGACTAGAACTCCAACAATGTTACACTAAAACAGCAATCAACTACCTGTAGTAGAATCTCCAAAACCTTGTAATAACCATTGCATTATTTTTCTGTCAAAACACCCCGTTAAACTAAAAGACTTCGGCAGTAACGCCAAGTGAAACCAAGTTGAGCGTGATGAGTTGCGTTGACCTCTAATGTCCAGACTTCAGATTTGTCTGGATGGTTTTTTTGCTACAGGGCAGAGAATTTGGTAGATTAATCCCACCAGCTAATGTAGCGCTGGAGGAGGGGTTTTGTCTAGAATTGTGTCATAGTCTCCTCCTTCCAGAAGATGATTATGAACACAATTGAAATATAATCGAGCATCTTCCTTAACCTGTCCAGCGTTAAATTCTGTTGCTATGGTAACAAGTGGACGGTGCAGGGTTGCTGGTTTTTAATAGACACGTATGAGATATGCAGTTACACAAGAATTCGCTATCGAAAAATGAAATATATGTTCGGCGTCAACAGTATTTTTAGTATAACTTCTGCTACTTTCATCATATGAAAATTGTTTTTATATGAAAATTTTCCTTGAAGCGCCAGGAAAAAAATGTGATACCTGGATTTCATATAACTTGCTTCAAATTTTTTTAAAAAATCAGAATAGATTTTCAGGTAAAAAATATCCCTTAAATGGTAAAAAAGTCAAATTTTCACCGATGAAATATTTCAATCAACACAGATCCTTAAACTAGAGGTCAAAAACTATGACCTAACGGCTTAACATCCGAGGTGCATTCACTTTGCATAATAGTTGCCTTTAAACATAGCGTGGCCCAAATTCATTTTTTTTACATAAGAAACACGTACAAAATTCTCACTCATTTCTATGGCACTTATCCTTAACCGACGCAGAATCGTGTTCCATTGTTTCCTATTGAAAATTGGCCGGATCGGACTATGGGCTCAGAAGGTATGGCCAAAAAACATTTTTTTTTCATACCAAAAGTGCGTACAAATTACTCACTCGAAAGAAACGAGAAAGGCACCATCACCACTAGTTGGATTAATCTGTTTTTTTTTTCATCACGTCACCTGTAACATTAATATTTTTTGGTGTGTGATATTAACTCTTAACGCCGCCCTTTGCAGCAGAACTGTTGGTTACTCCGAACACACGAAAGCCAGCCAAACCCCCGAACACCTCAACGACAACGCCAATAAGGCATTCCACTACCTTTGGGGAAAACATATCCCCAAGATTGCTGGCTTCCGATGTTTTGGCCCGAGAAACTGGTAAATCACACCTCAAGCCAAAAGGACACCTGAAAAGAAATCCGAACCCAACCGAAGCCCAGGAAAGCTTCAAGAGCTACATCCGGGAAGAGTACCCGTATCATGACACCCGGCTCACGGATGACTCCAAGGCCGCCGGCAAAGTCGACATCGGAATCTATTCCTCTACCATCGATATATTCCATCGGCTGTCGGATCGTTGCACTTTTTTTTCAGCCGGAGAAGCCTTACCCATGCACCCTGTCAATCCTTATCGTATCGGACTCGGCCCTGGCGTCACCACTTAGCAGGCACACATGGATTCAAGCGATCGAGACTATTGCCAACATCAACATCACGCTCCTCTGGGTGCCAGGCCATACAGGAATACCAGGCAACGAATACGCAGACGCACTAGCTAATATCGGAAGGAGCGACCGACGGTTTTCTGAGCAAAGAAGTCCCGACAGCGGACGCCAAACAATGGGTAAAGGCAGAGATCGCCCTAGCATGGTCAAACGACTGGCGACGGCAAAGAAATTTCTGTCGAATGGTGAAGAACTCTACCTACTTAGCAGTGACAGCGACAAGAATGGGCCACACCTACATCACCCATAACCTGGGAGGCATCCTCTTCCATGGCAGGTGCGAGGAGTGCGATTGCAGCCTAATGGAACGTACACACGGTCAAGCAGTTTGACCAACATTGACTCCACCTCTCGTTTATTCAAACATCCGTCAAGTTTTACCAACAGCGGCACGAACAATCAATTTATTCGACCAACAATATCACACACGAACGACCGAAGCGACAACTTGAGCACCAACCATCCAAAAATATATGGGGGTTTGTGCAACTTCACTACAAATGCTCAAACATATTAGGTGAACCTTGACTCCACCCCCGACAACTCAAACCAAAATCAAACCGTTTTAATTTTTTCCAACCGAGCCGCCAACTGTCAAGTGGTTGTTCGAACAACTTCACATACGTTCAAACAAAGCAGCAACTGAAGCGTTTTCTTGGGGGGCGGAGTCAATGTTCGTCAAACTGCTTGACTGGTGTGTGCATAATGGAACGTACACACGGTCAAGCAGTTTGACCAACATTGACTCCACCTCTCGTTTGTTCCAACATCCATCAAGTTTTACCAACAGCGGCACGAACAATCAATTTATTCGACCAACAATATCACACACGAACGACCGGAACGCTAACTTGAGCATCAACCATCAAAAAATATATGGGGGTTTGTGCAACTTCACTACAAATGCTCAAACATGTTCGGCGATCCTTGACTCCACCTCAACAACTCAAACCAAAATCAAACCGTTTTAATTTTTTCCAACCGAGCCGCCAACTGTCAAATGGTTGTTCGAACAACTTCACACACGTTCCAACAAAGCAGCAACTGAAGCGTTTTCTTGGGGGTGGAGTCAATGTTCGTCGAACTGCTTGACTGGTGTGTACGTAGCATAACAATCAACCATATCCTCAGCACATGTCCACACTACCACACAGCCCGCATTAGCAACAACATCTCCAACACCCGTACGGCCCTACAAAACGACCCGTTGGACGAGAGGAACATCAAAAAATTCTTAAAAGTCGTCCACCTTTACACTATAGTATAAAGAAAACCTGGAAAATATATTTTTTTATTCCTACAATCTCCGTTGTGAGTGCGAATGTTTTGTCCTAAGCAGGGAATCAATATTTGAGCAATGCCTAATAATATATGTACCCTATGCCATCATCCGAGTTTGTTACTGACAAACGCGTCTCGCAACAAGGCTTTATCAGCACCCGAACACAATATGACAAGAATTGTTTGCCTTGCATGCTCTGATATCTTGTCTTGTATTAGCACATGCACAGCCAGTATTGAAAAGCATCCTGGAAATGTCGGTTGTATTTCCGAGCATTTTCTTGTCTGCATTAATATTTGCAGCATATCATAAATATCACACAAGTATTAAATGGGCTGCAAAAAGGTGGGTTGACATCAAGGAAGGAGCGCCCAACAGAGCTCTGGTCCCCACTGGTCCCTCGCGAACTGCAGAAGGTTGGAGTAAACGTGGCCGCTATTCAAGAAGTCCGATGGCACAGAACGTGAGTTCCGAGCCGTGGACCCCACGACCAACACTGCATTCAAGCATAAATCTATCACAGCGGCGGTGAAAAAGCAGAGCATGGAGTTGGTTTCGTAGTGGTGGGCAAGCAGATGAAGCGAGTGATGCGGTGGAAACCCATTAGCGAACGAATCTGTGTGTTGAGGATACGGGGCAAATTCAAATTCAGCCTATGGAGAGTGCCCAAAGCATGATGTGAAAATTGTTATCGGAGACGCTAACGCTCAAGTCGGAAGAGAGGACTTTTTCCGTCCCATAATCGTTAGGGAGAGCCTTCACTCCGCTACCAATGACAACGGCCTACGGCTAGTAAATTTTGCTGCTGCCAGAGGGATGGCCATCAGTAGCACCTACTTTGCACGAAAGAACATCCGAAAGCACACCTGGAGACACCCAAATGGTGAAACTTGCAACCAGATAGACCATGTTCTGGTGGATGTAAAATTGTCAGGATTCTGGATGTCAGTAAAATTCGATCACGGTTGTCAACTGTATTGAACGAAAGATCACAGCGAACGATGCGTTACAATATCCAGCGATTGTCGGCGGAAGGAGTATCGGCTGTGTACCGCCAGAAGCTCGACGAACGGATAAGTGCAATCAACGTTAGCGACAACATCAACGATCTACGGGAGTCGATCCATGGAGCGGTGAGCACAACAGCACGAGAAGTGGTAGGCACTGCACAGAGGCGACCCAGGATGGGTTGGATCGATGTGCAGTGTGAGAGAGTGACAGACGAGAAGAACGTTGCCAGAAGCCGGATGTTGGTGTCGGGTATTCGATTGAATAGAGATCTGTACAAGGAAGCAAGAGCAGCCGAAAAACGAATCCACCGCAAGAAGAAAAAAGAGTACGAAGAACAAGTTATTAGTGAGGCGCAGGAAAAAATGGAGCAGAACGATATGCGGAGGTTTTATGAGTCTGTCAATGGCGTGCGGAGAAAGACAGCGCCATCTCCCGTCATGTGCAACGACCAAGAAGGGAATTTGCTGACAGATAAAACCGAAGTGGCTACCAGGTGGAAGCAACACTTTGAGACTTTGTTGAATGGAGGAAGTGACAGTGCATCGGTGAACAGAATAAATATTAGCGACGATGGACAAGCTGTGGAGTCACCTACACTAGATGAGGTTAAAAAAGCTATTAAAGAGCTGAAAAACAATAAGGCTGCGGGGAAGGACCAGCTCCCGGCTGAACGTCTCAAACATGGCAGTGAACAGCTTTATGAAGTTTTGCACCATTTTATGTCGAAAATATGGGAAGACGAGGAAATGCCTGCTAGCTGGTTGGACGGCCTCATTTGCCCCCTGTTTAAGAAAGGGCACAGACTGGAGTGCGCCAATTACCGAGGAATAACCCTCCTTAATTCGGAGTACAAAATTATGTTCCGTATTCTGCTCAACAGATTGAGACCGCTTGAAGAGTCTTTCGTCGGCGAATACTAAGCAGGATTTCGTGAGGGCCGATCAACGACGGATCAAATGTTTACCCTGAGACAAATCCTTGATAAATTCCGGAATACAACTTGCAGACACATCATCTGTTTATTGATTTCAAGGCGGCGTACGATTCAGTGAAACGGAATGAATTATGGCAAATTATGCTTGAACATGGTTTTCCGACGAAACTGATACGGCTGATTCGTATAACGTTGGACGGATCGAAATCAAGTGTAAGGGTTGCGGATGAAATATCGACGTCATTTGTTACCTTAGATGGATTAAAGCAGGGTGATGCACTCTCGAATCTACTGTTCAATATAGCGCTCGAGGGAGCGATTAGGAGAGCTGGTGTGCAAAGAAGCGGTAATATTATCACAAGATCGCATATGCTCCTGGGATTTGCGGACGATATCGATACTATCGGAATTGACCGCCGTGCCGTGGAAGAGGCTTTCAAAAGGGAGACTTTCAAATGGGAGTCAACGAGGATTGGACTCACGATCAATACCAGCAAAACGAAGTACAGGGTCGCTGGCAATCAACGTGGGTTCATTAGTGGTGGTGGTAGCGAAATGGTGCTGGATGGTGAAAAATTTGAAGTGGTAGAAGAATTTGTGTATCTTGGAACATTAGTGACGTGCGATAATGATGTTATCCGCGAGTTGAAAAAGGCGTATTGCAGCTGCAAATAGGGCTTATTACGGACTTCGTAACCAGCTTAAGTCCCGTAGTCTGCAAACGAAAACAAAACTCGTGCTGTATACTACTCTGATTCTTCCGGTGGCTTTATACGGCCATGAGACATGGACGTTAAAGGAGGCTGAATGGAGAGTTCTCGGAGTGTTTGAGCGTAAGGTGCTGCGGACAATACTCGGCGGTAAACAGAAGAGCGGTATCTGGCGGCGTCGCATGAATCACGAATTGTACCAGGTGTATAAAGGGCTGGATATTATTAAGCTTATACAACACGGCAGACTACGGTGGGCTGGTCACGTTGTTCGTATGCCGGAAGAACGTCAAGCGAAGATAATATTTAGTAGAGAACCCGGAAGAGGCCGCAGGCTTCGTGGAAGGCCGCATACACGATGGCTTTTTGCAGTTGAAGAGGACCTGAGGGCGCTCAATGTTCAGGGCGACTGGAAGCGATTGGTCCAGGATCGAGTCCAGTGGAAAAAGATACTCCATTCGGCGTAGGTTCATCGAAGAGCCGTAGCCCATTAATTATCAAGTATCAAGTAAGTATTAAAACGGCCAGGCCCACCGTGCAGGCTTGAATTTGGGAGACAATCCATAACTCCCCGGAAATCAAATTATTCAGTAATAAATAGCATGATCAACGAAGAGTTTTGAATCTACGAAAGGAAGAAACGGGGACAGCCGTACCAACCGTTTCACATTCAGGGGAAGATGATTGACGAATATTTGAGAGCGACTTTGCTAAGAAAATTAATGTGCACTAGAGTGATTCAAATTTTGACGTTTTTGCTCCCCTATGCTTAAATGATGATAATTGCGGTTTTAATAATCTTCCTAAATTTTTAGCTAATTTGGATGTTATTTGACTGAGCACGCGTAGTTTGAAGTTTGTATGGAAATTACTATATAAATCGCAACTTATGTAAAAACCCGTTTCGTGAGGTGGTCCATTAACTATTTTAATACAATCAACCTATGGACTTAATAGATAGGGATGAAATTTTTCCAAAGGAGGACAATTCACCCAAATCGTAGCGAAAAAGGAGGACATTTGGTTAAAAAGGAGGACATAAAAAACATCGATCGACTTTTGATTTTTAAGATGATATTATATTTGGAGTTTTGGACACTAATGTTTATTGGAAGAAGTTTTTGTAAGAACCAGTAAGTAACCTAGCAAACAAGAGATCGTATAATATTGCGAATAAGTGCACAAAGTGGAGGCCATATACGCACACTTTGCATGAACTCAAATAAAGGCATGTGCCTATATCGCCTCCACCTTACACTTATTCGCTAGCACATGCAACTTTGTTTAAGCTGGGGGATACGACATCTTCTTCTACTTTATAAACATTACATCTCCAGATAAAATATTCCCAAGTGTCATTATAGCACATTATAGTCTATATCACTTTCCAATTATAAACTAGCTAGCACATTTTTTGTAATGGTAAAATTTTAGCTTCAACTAATTTTGAAATCAACTGTGAACAGAATTTTAACAAGAACAGCTCATCGCATCCAATTCTGAGAATTTGTCAATAGATAACTGACTGAACATTAGGTTCTATAAAGACGGAACACAGGACCAGTGAAATTTGTTTCTTGAATGCCATTAAGAATCATAATTTAAGTACATGCCTTGTACATGAGAATGATATTGTTAACTGTATCACCAAGTTCTTAACTGAACTGAAATTTGAAACTTTTCATATTTAGACTAAAGAAACTCAGCTGTTCAGATTAGTTCAAATTTCTATTCCATTCTAGGCAAGGCATAGGGACTGCTCTTTGCCGCACATATTCAAGAAACGTACAGTGCGATGCGTTCCAAAGGCAATTCGATGGGTGTTTACTCGTAGAGAATTTTGAGAAGCATTTGCATTTTTCCTAATCCATTTTCAAATCCAATCCAATCTAATTCAATACAATTCAATTCTTCTGTTATCTTCAACATTTGTGTTATTGTAACTCAAGCATTTAATTTCCGATATCAACATTGATTTTATTCAAAAACTTAAAGGAAAATATTCCATATTAGAATGCAAAACGCCATAATATGTGCAACGATTAATTTCCTAAGGGATCTCTGTTGCAGTAACTAGAATTACTACAGAAGAAAGTTATTTTTTTTAATATCCAAAAAGGAGGACATTTTATCGCAAAAGGAGGGCATCTGATTTTTAATGAAAAAGGAGGACATGTCCTCCTTTAGGATACCATATGGTCACCCTATTCATAGAATACCTCCTAAGCTAGAAGATAGTTGTTGTTGCCTAAAAACTTAGGAGGATCATTAAAATAGCAAATAATGGGACACGGTTTTATTCTAGTACCCTGGCTCATACACCGGGCAAAAGTATTCACATACATTCAGATAGATTATTATGAAAAGATGACAAATATTTATGTACATAGGCCTAGGTTTGAGCGCCATCATTCACTCTCTGGAACGAGAAAAAGAAAAAGAAACAAAAGCGATGAAAATAAGCAAAAATTCATAAGACGATAACATTATATCATATTTTTGCTTACAACATTGTAACCATTGCTTGGTTCCAATGATTGTTTGCTGGCCCTGCCACAAGTTCGACATCCCTTTTCCCTCAAATATTAACCACTACGCCCTTCATAAAAAAATACACACCCACTAATACGACTATGGGACAGTGTCGGCACTCAGTGGCTTGATGAGTGTGAGAGCTCTGCCCCACTCACTATATACACATAGCTTGGGAGATCATTTTTGAGCATTGTAAACGACACTCTTAAGGCGTAACATAACTCACCGGGAGTTTGATGGTGTTACTCACTCATAGGTGGAGTCACAAGTCGAAATTGGGGTAAGCACTAATATCATGAGCATAGCTGTCAAAAATCGGCTATGATTTACTCATAAGCGATTTTTGATGCTTCGGCTCCATCGGAAATCGGGAAAATTCTTTAAAAGGCTGGTCCTAATAGGACCAAGCCTCTTTTTGCCTGGAAAATTCATAGTGAATAGTAGTGCGCGTTCAATTCGAGTTATTGTAGAAGGTTATTGTAAAGTCTTTGTTGTGGAAGTGCTAAATAATAAGTGTAATTGTTTCTTTGTTTTATAGGCGATCAAAAGATCCAATGTTAGTACGGGTTAATAAACTAGCTAGCAGTGTTAAGCGTTAGTTTTGTGTTAATTGGTTAGTATAAACATGTGTTAGTTCTTAAACCTATTGTTAAAAATATCATGCAACCTAAAATTGAATTAAAGTTTATACAAATATAGCTAAATCACCAAACGGTTATAGAAAAAACCAAACCTCAAAAGCTGTGAAGCCGTAAAAAAGAGTGTAAAAGAAAAAGGTAATTAATGCTAGTGTTGCTATGTGAGGCTTAAATTAACGATATATGATGTCACAGGGGACTAATTCAGGGGGCAGGTCCACAAAGCGGGCCTTTTCCTTTATTCTTTTGGCAGTTCACCAGTGAGCCAACGGTCAGGAAGGCAAAGAAACCGGAAGTGGTCGAGAACGAGCGTGCATCCAGGCCAGGGATCCAGAAAACTGGTACTGGAGTCCCAGAAGGTACGACATCGGCGTCGTCCAATCGCCTTCAGTCGGCAAGAAATCCCGTCGCCATTTTCCAAGCCGTCTAAAAAGGACCAGCGTCGTTGACTCCTTCAACCGGTCCCAGCTACACCACCTTCTTCGACTACCAATCCACCGGTGAAGCCTTATCGTCACCTGGCACTTCGTCGAGATTTACGAGTAGACCGCTCAACCGGAGAACGCCACTTTCCGCTTCGACTGACCATCCGCCGGTGGATCGTTGTTGCCACCGAACCATCCGTTGGGATTTATGAACATCGCCTACACCGATCAAACGGAGAATCCCCTCCAGGCAGCGGCCCCTCCATCTTCAACTGGCCTGCCGACGGTACCCCAGTGCCCCGCCCAATAGGATTACCACCAACTCACCAAGTCACGCAAGTACCCCTGTTGACGTCACGTTTAGAATAAACGGTTATTATTGTAATGAAACCAGCCTCGACTAGATGATTTCAAAGAGCATTGCCCTGGTTTAGTAATTCCACGACTTTTCTGCTTTTCCGCTTTTCACCGGTTCAAAAGGAACCGATCATCTTCCGCTTTGAATTCTCATCGTAGAAATAGGATTTTGCCATTGATAACTTATTTCGGTGTACGATATTGGTGTGTTATTTTGTTCAATCTACACGTGTGAAGCCAGTGGGCAGGTGATTTCATTCTTGGTCGTTCCTGTTAATTGAGAACCCGAGCGTACGTGAGTTATAGTGAGCGCAAGCCAATAAGCGACCCTTAGACTAATAAACCCTCAGGCAGCCGGCGAGTAATAACATCTCCATATTACGGTAGCCGTTCGATAACTGCAAGATGTTTACTTTTCAGTTAACGAATGCCGTTCGATAACTGCAACGCATTCTAGACGTCAAACGGTTGTCAATCGACGTCAGATGCAGTAAAAGTGCATCTAAATGTTCAGCGCAATGTAGCTGTCATTGAGTTTGACACCAGTTTGAAGTTTAGCGGTCCGATAACTGCAAAACTGTTGCAACTATCGAATTGCAGTTAAAAAGCATTGCAGTTAAATGACTTGTAGTTATCGAACGTCTACTGTACTCCCGTCAAAACACAAATTATTAAAATTACTTACCACAAATTTTCGCGAAAATTGAGTGAAGAGTAAAAATGGAGAAACGAAAAAAATCAACAAGAAAGCCGATTTGTGTTTATCTCCCACATACTTAGTTTTTATTTCTGCAGCTCGGCAAAAATGTGCACATCCGTGCACTAGTAAAAAAAACTGATATTTCAGCAAAAATGACGTTTGTTAGCTGATTTTCGGAAAAATATTTGCTGATTTTCAGCAGTTTTGACATAAGTTTAGGCAAAGAACATTTTTGCTGGGGCACGGCTGGGCGAATCTAGGTAAAAGTTCAACATTTTGCTGAGATCCCGTAGAAAAATTAAGTATGCAGGTTCATTTTAGAGAAAAGAGGAGTAAGTCAAAGATGTTTTTCACCACAAACTACGAAACATACTCCATCGATCTGAAAATTATATGATTTCGTCTCATAAAACGAAAAGTAAGAATTCAGCATAGAAATATATATGGGATATATCATTGTCCTCAAGACACCTTTACCATCTGAAGTGCCATAATAATGAAAATGTATATAAAAGAACAAACTTGGTCTCCGTTTAAAAACTTCTCGTAAATTGGAAGAAAAAAAATAACAGGTAGATTTAATAAGCCACAAAACTCAATTACAAATAGGCTTCAAACATCTTTCAGGCCAAATGTTTTGATTTGCGATTATACGTGCCGATGTTCCGGAAACAAAGTCGTTCCTTCATTGAAGAGAAGGACTTCAACTGCACTCTACCACATTGGCGAGAAATGCTTCTGTTGCGTCGACTCAACGATAACCGCACTCTTGACTAAGACCTCTATTATAAAACGATTATTATGGTCAGATATTGATATCACAAAACACGCACTAAAACCGATAACAAAAAATAATAATAAACTTTTCTTCAATTTTGGCGGAGCACACAAAATGTGCATCCTCTTCAAGCCATGACTAGCTTGATTCCCAATTATCGAAGTTGATCGTTTGCCTTGCATGCTGTGATATTTCCGGGAATACGATGCTATTTTAGTAATCAGACTATTCTCGAATATTTCTATCCAGGTTTTTACGCAAGCCATAAATCAACTATGGCAATTCAATTTTGACACTAGCTGTGTACAATGATTATGGCATAATTCTCGTTGCCTAGGAATCCTACAGAATTGTTTATGAAGCGAAAATTTTCATCATGTTTATTTTGAAGCGTATCGTAGCGAACCGTCTATTATTCACATTGCCATATATTTTAATTATTTTTTGTTGTTTTAGGTCTTTCAATTCAAGAGTAATATTTTACTATCTCTGTTATCATAGAGTCAAAGACTCTGCTATCGGATTCAAGAAAGTGAGATCTCGGGCTCGGTTGCAGCTAGTTTGTCTCCATATCTTCAGCTGAGGACGCTGTGGTTAGGCACAAAATGGGACGGTTCCAGAAAGACGAGGATTAATAACTCCGTTTAATTTTGACAAAGCACTTTGGACCTATTTAAGAATCTGTCATATTCCCTCGTCATCCTTGTAGGATTACACTTGAACTCTCTGTCCTGGTGTTTTGTAACATTAACAATTTTTGGATAACCAGTAGGAAAACCTTCGGCTGCGGAATTTGGGCTTGTATATCCTACTACGAAGTCCAAAATATGGTTGGATAGACAGCAGACTGATTCCACTGAACAAATATAATGATATGACAAAATACAGCATTCGCAATGGATGATGTCTGCGAAGCAATACACCGCTTGCAGGGATACCATTAACAATATCGGGTGGGATGAACTCGAGTACTAATCACTCCGGATCGTCCTCTGTCGCTTTGTCTGGCTGAAGAGTCTTTTACTGGGAAAAAGCTACTGGAACAAGAATAAATAGTTGAACCTAGTCAAACCTTGTTTTCACTGGTTTTGACCATTTATGTGAGCTTAGCTTGTTCGTCGACTTTTCGTTTACTAATTAAGGCCTAAAGACGTTATTAGGGAAACTAATTTGGAATCAAGTATTGCATACACTCGAAAGATTATCATCTTATGCATAAGTTCTCAAGTTGTAACAACCGTCAGGAGATCGCGAGCTGTTATTATGGTCACAAAGAAACAAATTTTGGTTCTTGCTGAAGTTTCTGTATTACCGTTCGAATTCAGAATTTCGTTATTTATTACTCAAATAGGATATTTCTGATGTTGTTGACTTGTTGAACTCACGGCGATCACGTGACATATCCCCAGATTTAGCTCTGTAGGTGAAATATTCTTTACCAATTCGGCTACGGTACCTACTCCTGTTCGGTAGAATACCTACTCCTACAACAAGATCAACCACTCATAGTGGACGGTGCATCCGAGGGAAATTAAATAGGCTTCTCTAAGACGGAATATTCCTGAAGAGACGGCACATTCCACAAAAAAAAACTACAAAATCCGCACAGGATGACGAATTTTTAGTATTTTTAGCTAGGAAAAAAATGTCCATTTTCCTTGCGTGCTTCTCACCTGCAACATTGAATAAGGATTGATTTAATAATGGTATCAAATATATCTAGATACACCACATCATTTGAATTGGAAAGCCTACACAAAAGAAAACAGATGTTTTAATAATGTAAATATTAATTTCATAAATTTCAACATTTAAAAATGTTTCAATGACTACTAGAACGACGCTATAAAGGTTGTACACAGCATGTGTCAAAATTGAACCCCCATAGTTGATCCGAAGCTATAATAAAAAGCTGGATAAAAGCAGAAACTACGATAGCAGAAATCTAAAATTTGCTGTAGACATAGTGCAAAATAACGGGATGAAAAGTAAGCAATAAAATTGTCTTCTTTCTTGCTGTTGACAATTTTTTTCGGATCTTTGTTATTATTTATTATCGTATTTACTAACATTCTAAAACCAATAACAAACGCATACTAGTGGAATAAAGTAAGAAATGTTGAAATTTAGGCAGGTCAGGTCGAAAACAATCAACCAAACACGAAATTTCTTTTTTTGCTTTTTTCTAATCACTTTTTAAATGACTGCAGTGTTATGTGTGCATCGATCCAATGATTTGTTGAGGCATATTCCACCTCTCTATCTACAGACGGACAAGCACTCATGCAAATATATTCGCGTCAAATATTGTGGATTCGACGGGGACTCACCTTAATGGTTACAATGGATTTTTACTAGAAATTTAAAGTTGATGTACCATGCGTCTCCATCTGTTCGTATGTTCATATGATGATATGATGTGCCGAGATTCCCACAGCCAAGCTCTCAGCAAACGTATTTCCGCCTAAGTGATGTCAAAACTCAGCAAATAATTGACTGAAAATTAGCTAACAAACGTCATTCTTTTCATTATATTGCTGAGTAGAGGTGTCCCTTAACCGTGCAATAAGATGCGCGGTGACGAAGCTGTACCATGCTGAAGGTGGTTCGATTTCTGGTCCTCCGCCTAACCTCCTAGTCTTTTACCGAACACTTCTGCATTTAATCTTCTAGGGGGCTGTCCACAAACCACGTAGACTCTTGAGAGGGGGGGGAGGGGTTTCGAAAAAGTCCACGATAGTCTACGAGGGGGGACGGGGGGTTATACCAAAAGTCTACGTAGACTTTTTTATTTATTTTTTTAAAACGATGTATACAGCAGCTTTGTGCGGAGTTCACTAGTTTGATTTTTTTAGGATTTTCCAATTTTTCACATGACTTCATAAAAATTTTATGAATTTCACCAGGAAAGTCTTCTGTGTTGAGCAGGAAAATTCTCCAAAGTATTCTATAAAAACTTTCGATTTTTTTCAAAGTCTTCACTTTGATTTTACTGCAGATTCTACTAGAATTTCTTTTGATTTTTGGCAGGAACTTCTTTGCAAACTATGGAAATTATGGCGTACTTCAACGGATTTTTTTGGAATTTATGTACAAAGGAAGCATTTTGGAATATTTAAGAAAAAGTCTTTGGAATGCCCAAAAGATATTCTTTGGAACTTGTGAAGGGAATTCTCCGAAATTTCCGCAAGAAACTCTTCAGAATACTCACTGGAGGTTTTCTGGTAAGTTCCCGATTTTTTTTTAATTTCGGAATTTTCGCGAGGAATTCTTTGGACATATAAATAAAATTATTCGAAATGCCCGTGGAAAATTCTTCGTAAATTTCTTTGGCAGTTCTAATGCAAATCCTTTGGAATTATCGTTGGAATATTTTCGGAACTTCTAAATAAATTGTTGAAAACTTCCACGAGAAATTATTTGAATCTCCCACCAAAAACAGTTTGAGTTTCCACAAAAAATAGCATTTTTTTTAAAAAAGTCTTTCTAATTTTCATGAAAAATTTATTCGAATTTTTTACGAGAAGTACACAAAAATTTCAACTGAAAAATCTCCATAATTTCCACCATAAATGATTCAGAAAATATTTTTTGGAATGCCCAAAAGATTTATTTAAATTTCCTCAAGAAAATGCTTCGAATTTGCAAGAGAAATTAAAAATAACATAGGAAACCATTCTAAATTTCCACGGGAAATATTTCGGAATGTCCGTTTGAACCTAAAATTACCTCGGCGTATTTTAATATTATTTAAAACTTTTTAGAACATGCGAAAAATGTAGAAATGAAAATGTAAAAGATATGATGAAAACCCATATTTAAGGGGTCAGCATAAAACGTGAAAAATCTCCAAAAGTATAGTTCCGAACTTGGTGCTTTTGCTACAACTTTTATGAAGAATCAAAACTTATATGTTGTGAAGTGGAAAAAATAAATTTTACATCTCACTTTTAAGTGCTTTAAGAAGCTCATAAACTTACTGATTAAATGTCTTAAGGACACTATTACACCAGTTGCATAATAAAGGAATTATAAAAAAAAACGCGCTAGAAACCCGATTTTAGCCACTCTGCGGCGTTGAGAATTATATGTCGGATGCGTGACAGATGCGCGCCGATGCAAAAGTGTCGGCGATGGTGGCGCACACCTCTAGGAGGAATTGAATTCAACAGTAATTAAATTAATTGGCTTTTGGGATTTGATTGCAGAAGTTATGGACAGAGCATTAAATTTGATTTCGTTTCAATTTGATTTTTGTTTTGTTGGATTTTGTTCAGTTTGATGTTATTATGTTTGAAATTCGATTTTTTTTGTAATGTTTACATGGAAATTGAATAGCTGAATTGCTTAAAACGTGGTTGTTTTCCATATTTTTACAATCACGTATGATGTTTTGTAAAATTTGGAAAAGTCTACGTAGACTTCAAGGTGGGGGGGAACTGCTTCGGAAAAGTCTACGAAAGTCTACTAGGGGGGACGGGGGGGTTTGAAAAAGTGAAATTTCGGTCTACGTGGTTTGTGGACAGCCCCTAGTTATAATTCTTCAAATGAATGGAACATGGGCATTAAATGTTAATCGTATAAGTCATTAAGGGAATCGAGCACTGAATTATATTGATGTGCGTATGAAATTAAATTTTTTGCCATGACTATCCTTTTGAATTATTTGCTTGAATATGGTGGAAATCGTATTTTTCAACGCGATACTGAAATAGTTTTCATAGAAATATTTTCAGCAGTCTACTGATTCAAAGATCTAAACTTTTTTGCAAAGTTTATCGTTAGGATTGAGAATTGGGAATTTACTCAAACGAAATTTGTGTACAAGTGTACAAGTGCGTAAAACAGAAGCGATACAAATATTGATTAAAAAATGATGACTAAAATAAGCGTCCGTGTGTTGGATCCATGTCATCAAGATGTCTACGGCTGCTGACCTACGACCCCGTTTGCCCCAGAAAGTCATTCAAAAGTAATCACTTCAATGCACTGTTTGAACAACCGCCACTCAATCAAACACCGAGAATGGAAATTTAATCTTTAATAGGTGCAAGCTATTCCAGGTAATTACGCCGTTACCCTACACCATTTAATTGTTCTAGCCATGAACTTCTGAGATGGTATCGTACCTTGTAGCCATTTGTGTAGGTTCAACGTGTGGTTTGGTTTCTCTTTCTGATTCATTCTGAAATAAAACTCGACCTTCCCAAGAACCATAAACAACCACGTCGCGACTCCGGCTCGTCTGGGCCGGCACTGGAACGGAGGTCGTTAGGACGTGCCGTGATGTTGTTGTTCGGTCCCTTGCGGTCCCCAGGCGGCCGTCCGTCCGTATCTCGAATCAAGGTAATGTAAATTTGAATTACGATAATTTCAATAAAAAAGAGCCCAGGCTATTCTGTGAAATGTGGTGGTTTCGGACAAAGACCGGACGATGACCGTTTTAGGTGGAAATACAAGAAGAACTCCCAAATGGTCCTGGCGATATTTATAAAGTGTAGGTGGGGGTGGAGCCAGGCCGAGCGGTGAAGAGGGTGTTAAATAAAACCGAAACTGGCTGGAACATTGTGGAGAACATTTTTATTCCCCACTTGCAAATATATTCTCGTTAAATTTTTATTAGGTTTCAATTTTATGCTCTCGACTTGGTTTCGTTTCCGCGGAGTGATATTTCTCTGCTATCCTGGTTTCTTTACGCTTCCACTCGAATGGTCATGGTGTGGATTTGAGCAAAGCTCTTTAAAAATGATGCCGTCTGTTGTCAACTAAGGAATTACCTCGATGTTCGTGGAAGCCGAAAGATTTAGCATCTGCTACAAGATATGATAATGTCATTTTATTAGATCATAATTTGAAATTGATGTTCGATTTAGCTTTACACTTTTATCGATTAGCCAAGGCTGGTAAAGTTCAAGATCGTATATCCGGAACAAATATTAAGAAGAAATCATAAATGGAAATTATAATACTACTCTCCCTCTAGGTTTACAATATGTGTAAGATTCGTATACTTGTTCGTATTTATATCTTCTATTTTTTTAGTGTATAACTTTTATTGTCACTTCTTTATTGTTCAGCACGAAAGCTTACCTAAATAAGGAATAAAGACTGAAGCAATAATTTATTATAAATTGTTCCTAAATAAAGCAAATTCAGGTCTCACGTTTACTACTATATGCTCAATATCATAAGTAGATAACTTGCAAAAAGGATAGAAAAGAAGAAGAGATAAAGAAAAGAATCGAATAAAGATTGGTGACTTGGCAAATCCATGAAACGCTGACTGCATGAAGAGAAAAATATTGGTTGTTTTAATTGTACCCGTTTTTGTTAGCTAGGAGATAAAAAACAAATTCGTTGCATATTTTTTATTCAATTGAAAAAAATACAATATGGAATAAATTATTTGGTTAATTATACACGGAAAAACTTAGTATCTTCCACAACAACATATACAACAGAATCTCATTAGTTTCCGATACGGTGGAACCCAGAATGGTACTAAACGTAATTGCTCATAATCTTCCTTGTTTCTTCCATGCAGTACGTCCAACATTAGGATTCCGTGCACCAGAAAAATCCCTGCCGTCTGCATTGAGAAAATACTTTCCAGCCGGCTTATAATAAAAAACTCATGATACCATTCCCCCTTATCGGTCAAAAACCGCATATGGACGTCCTCCTCGACGTGATACATCGCCCTGAATCCACAGGCCGCAAAGGCTACGAACCCCGCCAACGAAACCACGGCTTCAATCACGTAATTCACCTTGCAGTAACCACAGCACACGATCACGAAGAAGAACACAGATATCAGAGCATATCCCACGTAGACTCCGCAGAAAAACATTTCGTGTGGAAACGGTTCCAAATCGTCGTGGACGCCAACCGCTCGTATCCCAATGCAGATCACGCACCAGATCTTCCCTTCAGGAAATCGTAAGTCACATCGAACATGACGAAAATCACGTCGATCACCGTCACCAGGAAGCCGATCAGCCAGAGGTACCACAGGAAGAAAACGATTTGCTTTAGCATTTTTCATTCGTTGATTTTGACAAGTCCGGAATACTCACGATCTCTAGAAACTTCAGCCCGAGTATGGCCTGCTTCTCCTTTTCCAATTCTTCCTCGGTGGGAGGAACAATGCGTGCGGTTGACATTTTACTTTTCTGATGGAGTTAGATATGGCTTGCTAGTTTTTTGTAAGTTGTGAGTTGCAAAAACATAGCTTCGTTGGATCTAAGATCGTTGGATACAAAATTCCTCTATGATTGCTGATAAAAAGTAATAGCGCCATGCGAGGATATGGAAGGCTTACTTCATTACGACTTGGTGTAATGATCTTTCTTTTGAAAAAAGAATCTTTCTTCATCTCATATCCGGACCCAGCAAACAATTTAAACTGAACAAGCTAGTTTCTTAGTTGAAGAAGCCTTTTTTTGTGGGCACCAACTTGCGGATAGCAGATTTTAATACAGTTCATGCGGATTCAAAAAAAATTGTAGGGATGTACAAATTTGGAAGATTTTAATACAAACATTGTTTTGAAATCTTACAATTTTATATTATTTTAATACAGTATCTTAATACGGGAAACCTTGCAGAATTGTATATGCCAAGATTTTATAAAAAAATTTTAGATTCGGTTTTGAGTGCATGCTTAAGAGTTACCCCAGCCACTTTTATAGGTACAGTAGCTTTATCAAAAGCAATCTGTAGTGGAAAGTGAAGACACATGATCCTTTTTCGTTAGATGGGCGTACACTGAGAAAATGGGACCTGTGCGCCAGCTGAAATTTTATCGACGGCGGCGTGATAAATCATTTTAAGCCAGCAGCGGCGTCAAGCTGTTGGTGATCGGCGGGGGCGTGGCGGTGGTGTGGATCGATGTGGATCCTCTGGAAGTTCCTCCCGGAATTCCTCCTGAAGATCCTCCCGGAATTCCTCCGGCAGTTCCACCCGGAATTTCTCCGGAAGTTCCTTCCGGAAATCTTCCGGAATTTCCTCCTGAATTTCCTCCGGAAGTTCTTCTTGAAATACCCCCGGAAGTTCCTCCTGGAATACCTCCGGAAGTTCCTCCTGGAATTCTTTTGGAAGTTCCTCAGGAAGTTCCTCCCGAAATTCCCTCGGCAGTTCCACCCGGAATTTCTCCGGAATTTCCTCCTGGATTTCCTCCTGGATTTCCTCCGGAAGTTCCTCTTGGAATACCCCCGGAAGTTCCCCCTGGAATTCCTCCTAAAGCTCCTCCTGGAATTCCTCTGGAAGTTCCCCCTGGAATTTCTCCGAAAGTTCCTCCTGGAATTTCTCCGGAAGTTCCTCCTGGAATTCCTCCGGAAGTTCCCCCTGGAATTCCTCCGGAAGTTCCTCCAGGAATTCCTCCGGAAGTTCTCCTTTTTGAGTTCCTCCAGGAGTTCCTCCTGCAATTCCTCCGGAAGTTCCTCCAGGAATTCCTTCGAAAGTTCCTCCTGGAATTTTTCCGGAAGTTCCTCCTGGAATTCCTCCGGAAGTTCCTCCCAGAAGTTCCTCCAGGAATTCCTCAGGAAGTTCCTCCCGGAAGTTCCTCCCAAAATTCCTCCGGAAGCTCCTCCCGAAATTCCTCCGGAAGTTCCTCCTGAAATTCCTCCGGAAGTTCCTTCAGGAATTCTTTTGGAAGTTTCTCCTGGGATTCCTCCGGAGGTTCCCCCTGGAAAGCCTCCGGAAGTTCCTCTAGGAGTTCCTCCGGAAATTCCCCCTGAAGTTCCTCCAGGAGTTCCTCCGGAAGTTCCTCCGGAAGTTCCTCCAGGAGTTCCTCCGGAAGTTCCTCCAAGAGTTCCTCCTGAAGTTCCTCCAGGAGTTATTCCGGAAGTTCCTCTCGGAGTTCCTCCGGTAGTTCCTCCAGGAGTTCCTCCAGAAGTTCCTCCAGGAGTTAAGGAGTTAAGTTTTTAAGTGCAAGCCAGACCACCACCATGTGTAACATCCGTCACTGCTAGAGATCCAAACGGCCAACCAAAGCATGAAATCGAACAAAGTACCAGGGGTCGATCGCATTTCAGCCGAGATACTCAAAGCTGACGCCGTTACATCACATCTTTTATTTATTTATTTTCAGACCAATGCCGGAGTGGCATGTGCAGTGCATAAAAGTCTTCTCCATTCAGCTCAATCTATGGCTGCACGTCACCAACCACGCAGTCTGCGGAGGGTCCGCAAATTGTCCCCCACTTGATCGATCCACCTTGCTCGCTGCACACCTCTTCTTCTTGTTCCCGTCGGATCGTTGTCGAGAACCATTTTCAATTCCAAGAGTCGCTTCACTTGTTATTAATTGATTACGAAAAAGCTTTCGACCGTCTTAATCACGAGAATATGACCGGCGCCTAGAGACGCAAGGGGATTCCTGAGAAAATCTTCTAGCTTCACAGTAGCCGGGCATTCAAAGGAGAATGTAGAAAGCTTCCAATATCTTGGTAGCCAAACGACTTCGAACGGTTGTACCTAGATCGACATAGGCGCACGGATCAAGAAAGTAAAGGCTGCTTTTGCGAGTTTAAGAAATATCTTTAAAAAACAGGATGAACAACAAAACCCAAACTTTTATTTCTCACGTAAAATCTGTGCTGTTATACGCTAGTGAAATATGGTGTGTATCAGTGGAGAACACTCTAGAGCTACTACAGATGTTTATAAACAGATGCTTGCGGTACATAATTTGATCGTGGTTCCACCACAATTGAATGTCAATCACCGAGCTCCATCGTCGGTACCACTGGAGTTCGTATTTCGTAAGGATCCTGCTGGTAAATTGTAATGTTTGACGAAATATACTTCCTGACAATCGTTAAAATTATTATGAAAGATTTGAGCATCTATCGACGATTATAAGTTTACGAACTAATCTCAGTTCAGTTGGGCATTATCGTTCAAAGGAAACGAACAAGTATATTTCAAATTTATGTTTCCAAAATTCTCCAAGTGGAACTATATTTTTCAACTAGATTCGGCTGTGCGGCCATAGCACTCGTAGAGTAATCGTCTCTTACTGGGTCGTTCTAAAGTTGAGTCACAGGATACCATTTTCTGTAGAACCCTCTCCCCCAACCAGCAGCCCTCGCGTTCGTAGAGAGTGCAGCTGACGACTGGTTGTGCTCCTGTTGTAGCATCTGTTTCCGGATTTTCTCTGGCAGTATAACGATGCGATGGTGCTGGTGCCGCCAAAAGAATCATATCGCGAAATCATGCAGGGAGAAATAAATACTTATGTTTCTGCGCTTCCGGCAGGACCACACCGGGATCGTAATTCAAATGTTTACTTTTGGCAATTTGTTTTTAATGGAGTGGAATGTATACGCCCTCAGTTTTCTGGGTAATGGACGAGGGCCCATAACTTCAAACGGTGGTTTGCAGCAACACGATACTTTGGAATATTACAATTGGAGCTTTGTATTAGACGTATATACTGTTGCTAACGAGATTTAGATATATCTGGACAAAGAAAAAGTCATCAATCGAAGTTTTTTTGGCCTGAACCCAGAACAGCGTATTGCTTAGAAATGTTCTTCCTTCAATATGAATAAAGGTGAATTGTTATGTCGCTTCAGTTGAGCGCAATTTAATCTGCCAATTAAGTTAGGAATGACTCTGTGATTTTGGCTGCTATATTGAACAAAACAACCTCTTGAACCAACTTTCGAATCGAAAGGGTTTTAGCAAAAGAGTGATGTTTTCATTGGTTTCCGATCAGATGACGGAAAGTAAAGAGATATATTTACATTTAAGGGTTCATTCCCAAGTTCCAAAATTCTCAAATCCCATCCAGGCTCTCGGAACTTTATTTATATATAAGGTTTTGAAAATGTGTAAGAACCGTTTTGCTCCAACAGTCCCCTTCCACCCTCCATAGCGTTTTGTTATTCGTGAATAAGTCCTTGCCTAATTACATAATTGACGAACTTGACACAATACAAAATAGATGAAGCTATTCTTGAGAAGCATAATTTATTTTGTAAATAATGGGAACCGGTAACTGTTGAAGACTACACGTTTGATTATATGTTCCTTTGTCAAAAAGTAATGTACTTTGCTCCTGATATTGCATCATATTATGTCCTCTAATATAGTTTCCACTATTCTACCTAACGTTTCATTACTGACAATGACTATATTTATAGTTGTTGGTACCTTGCAGAATAATCAATGCTGAAAACAGCATCTTCTTACCAAGCAAGTCTATTTTTACCCAAGAATGCAATTGGTTTTTTGATAGCGTCTTTCATTTTTTATAAACTCTTTCTCCACTTTGAACACGAGTCCTCAGCGATGGGAGATGAGAATAAACGAGTGCAAAAAAATCCATCGGAGACTCCGGCTGCTTCCTTCCAGAGTACATGCCTTTGCCGATGCCAAGGTGGAAAATCACGTTTCCATTCTCATCTCGCCTGTTGTGGTATAACCCCGCAGTCAGCAGCGACGGCTATCACACGGGAAGACAAGGCGGGAACTCAGCGGGGACCGGAAACCGAGAAAAACTATTTCACACAATTTTCCACGTCTTTAGCGTCTAAAACGATCCTATTTCCCGGATGGCACCTGATATGCATTTTGAGAACATCCACTTAACCCATCCCGTCCTAAGCACCATTGCTCACAGCCCTACATTCGAAGCAGCGCACAGCCATTCCCACAAAGCCATCAGGATTGAGCGGCATACGAGATCACATATGCCAGTTCGGTATCTAGGATAAGCATCAGTGAACAGCAATTTCGGATTCTGCGATGATGATATCCTTATCCCACCGACACATTACTTGTCAAGCCTGAACCGTGGCTGCATTTGTAAGCGTGGAAGAGGTGTGTGCATTTAATACAGAATATTCATCATTTTTGCGGGCATGAAGACTCGAGAGCAGAACATTATTTAAACATAAATGATAAAAAATAAATAAAAAAGTCATTCACGTGATATGTTAGGATCATCATATATCTAGTTTGAAAGATCTGCTAGGCAGAGCAGGGGTTTAAGTGATGAAGTTTCAAATATGATTTATTTTTTGCCAGTGCAATGCCAGTAAACATTGCACCGTAAAACTAAAACTGTTTCGCACCTTATCATTTATTCTACATTTCAAAAAATACTAAAACTGCGAGATTAATAAGACTATGATGGGTTGGGCACGTAGCCAGAATGTCGTATAATAACCCGGTAAAATGATTTCGAAATGCATTTTTTCGTCATCATTTTTATTACATCTCCTACAAGATCATCCGAACTGTCCTAAATATATGTAGTTCAGAGTTTGCGATATTGACACTGTGTTTGTCGTCACTCAACGTTTGAATATATACACAACCATGTCCGTTACACCTATTAGAAGATCAACAGAGATGATAAAATAATTTTGGGATGTCGTGGGTTTGTTAGTTTGTAGACCAGCAACAGCGGCGAGTGGCTTTCGCCGACAGCAGCACTCATCTGTCGCAATAATGATGCTGGCAGCAGCAAGCAAATAGAAGACGCCGACATCAGCAACACAAAAAATGAAATTTCAACGCAGGGTTTGAACCAACGCACGTTTGGTTGCTGTTAATGATTAGAAAGGTGCATTGTGAATAGGAAATCGGTTTTCAGAACCAGAATTGTATGTGAAGAAAGGGATGATAGCAAAAATGGTGTCTGTTACAGTCCAGTGCCACCAGTTGCGATGCTGAAAATATAGTCTGATTTAATCGAAAAAAAATCGAGTGGCCGTCGGACAATAGCAGCACAAAGTAAAATTCTACCAAAAGTGGCTTTTAGTTATAAGAAAGGCGCACTTGGGGGAAAGAAAATCGGTTTTCTGTGGATCAGCATTTTCTTAAAAGATAGGGTTGATTGCTAAAATGGACTGCTTCGGTGAGATCATTGTTTGGCGTGGAAGCTTAGTTGCTGTTTGTGATTGGAGAGAAGAGCAGGGTGAACCGATTGTTTGTGAAGAAATTTCTCAAAATAATGAAACACAAGCGCACTCACCACGACTAATAAAAATTACATGGAATCAGTGGTCTTTGTTGGTTGTTGTTTTTTTATACCTTTCTTTATTTGGTAGGCACTCTGTGTTTTCTTAACCGCTACTGTGCCGAGATCTACTTGGTATTCTGCTGTACAGAATCCACACAGAATCTATTTTTAGATTTCCATTATTCATTATTGTTGTCGTTGCCATTCCATCTCATCGTGAGTCCATTGTGTCCGTTTGTCCAAGTCGTCCATCCGATGATCGTTACATTGTTCGGTTGCCATTTATCCGGGTAACGTCGTCATCAGGCAGCCGTTACGGTAAGGCGCGTACCCCAAACGTCACCGTATGGACTGCAGATCCGGCGACTGACGAGGGTTTGGTGGAGGGGCTGGGAATCGAACCCATGACCATTCGCTTATAAGGCGAACGTGTAGCCAACTACGCTACCCCTATTTGTCGGTTGTTGGTGAAGCATTTTTATTTTTGTTTTCTACTTTGAAGTGAATTTTTCTCGGATCAACTTTCTCTTGTACAAACAATGATCATTGACAGAACCTATTTATGTATTTTCAATAATGCGCGTTTTGAATCACCAATAGCAACAAAACCAAAGTTAGAATTTAGCGGGAACATTTTTTTTCATGATTTATTGTCAAATCGCTGAAGACGCCACCTCAGTAAATAAAATTGCTACCTGGTGATGGCTGTCTCTCGGATCGATACTGACGCTATCAAAATTTCTTCAGTCAATATGCGTAGGGGAGACTTGGTAGACTTGATCTCCTTTTCTGGTTTCCGATGTATCACAGCCAAAAATAAATAAACATACGCGATTTCTACACAGACTCTCTCAGAAATATAGTATTTAAATTTACTGATGTATGACAGTCCTTAAATTATAGATGTTATTGATAAACAATCGATTTTTAGAGTGCTGTCAACAATCTACTTTTAAAATATTCGGGGGAAAGTGATCCCTCTCCAAGAACTTGCTTTGATAAAATTAGAAAGGTGCCCTCAGATTCTTTAAATATTTTTCCTTCAAAATACGCGGAATTTTCGAATTGCTGTGCGTATACATGAACGAGTTTTGTTATTGAATTCGACAGCACATGCTATTTTAAAATTTGGGGAGACTTGATCCCCTTTCTATGATATCTACGCAATAAACATTTTTTCCTGCCAACCGTTCATCAAATTTGTCAAATCTACAAAAATTAGAAGCCTGAGAACAGATTTATATTTTTTAAATTTTTTCGCCAATTTTTTGTACTGATGGGGGATCAAGTGTCCCCATATTGAGGCAATAACTTTAAATCCAAATATCCTAAAACTTTGATGGAATGTTGACATTTTCATCAGTACAAATCATTAAGCACATTTATGGCTTTGTGCTGTGAAAAAACGAAAGCATTTGGCCATTGTTATGTTATTCAAATTTTGCGCAGCCAATAAAAAAATCTTTAGGAAGGTCAAAACATACAAACCGCCCTGCAGAGTAAATAAGGTTGTCAATCCAAAAAATAACTCACCACATAAAGGTCATTTGTCTAGAGGATCTATACTAAAAAATATGCTAGAACAAAACTACTTTAGTTCTCGATAAAACAAGGGGTGATCAAGTCTCCCCGGGGATCAAGTCTACCCACCTTCTCCTATAAATTTAGTGCCAACTCTCCCTTCGACGCGCGCTTGTGATTCCTCCATCGACGATCGAAGATCAACTTAATCCTGTATGAAGTTGTGATTCCGAAAAGAATAATCGAGTAGCACACTTGTTGCAAGTTAGTTGCCGCAGCTTATATGTGACCGAATTCAATCACATTTAAGTTGATGTAACCAAATCTGTTTCAGGGGCAGCAGGGAATATGTCCAAGGGCTTGACGATCCCTCCCAGGCCATCTGCGAGTTGTGGCGCCTGCCTAGGATGTAGTGGGGTTTGACAGTGGGCCCTGTTAAACCTCTATAAAAAGCTGCATGTATCCGCAGGCAGGCTCCACCAAAGCAACCGTGTGCCGCTCAAAGCGCACAAGCCCAAGTCCTGGTGTTAGGTGGGACGCTAAACAGCCCTGACACGATGGCCCTCCGGCGAGACAGGAGGTTTGCGCAGGCCCAATAAGCCGCCTGGAAAACCAAACATTACGAACAATATAAGAGATAATACAACTCGATATAATCGGCAAAGACCTAGGCGACGAATAAAGGATCACGATTGGAAGCTTGGAACATGGAACTGCAAGTCGCTAGGTTTCGCCGGTTGTGACGGGATGATCTACGATGAATTACATCCCCGCAACTTCGACGTCTTGGCGCTGCAGGAGATTTGCTGGACAGGACAGAAAGTGTGGAAAAGCGGGCATCGGGCGGCTACCTTCTACCAAAGCTGTGGCACCACCAACGAGCTGGGAACCGGCTTCATAGTGCTGGGTAAGATGCACCAACGCGTGATTGGGTGGCAGCCAATCAACGCAAGGATGTGCAAGCTGAGGATAAAAGGCCGTTTCTTCAACTATAGCATCATCAACGTGCACTGCCCACACGAAGGGAGACCAGACGGCAAAAAAGAAGCGTTCTACGCACAGCTGGAGCAGACATACGATGGATGCCCACTGCGGGACGTCAAAATCGTCATCGGTGACATGAACGCGCAGGTAGGAAGGGAGAAAATGTATAGACCGGTCATCGGACCGAATAGTCTGCACACCGTATCGAATGACAACGGCCAACGATGCATAAACTTCGCAGCCTCCCGCGGAATGTTAGTCCGAAGCACCTTCTTTTCGCGCAAAAATATCCACAAGGCCACATGGAGATCACCTAACCAAGAAACGGAAAACCAAATCGACCACGTTCTAATCGACGGTAAATTCTTCTCCGACATCACGAACGTCCACACTTACCGCAGTGCGAATATTGGATCCGACCACTACCTCGTTGCCTGCGCTCAAAACTCTCGACGGTGTACAACACGTGTCGAAGTCGGACGCCGCGGCTTAATATTGGGCGGCTACAAGACGGTAGACTAGCCCAAGAATACGCGCAGCAGCTGGAAGTGGCACTCCCAACGGAAGAGCAGCTAGGCGCAGCGTCTCTTGGAGATGGCTGGAGAGATATTCAATCCGCCATTGGTAGAAACGCAACCGCTGCACTTGGCACGGTGCCGCCGGATCAGAGAAACGACTGGTATGACGGCGAATGTGAGCAGTAAGTAGAAGAGAAGAATGCAGCATGGGCGAGATTGCTGCAACACCGCACGAGGGCGAACGAGGCACGATATAAACAGGCGCGGAACAGACAAAACTCGATTTTCCGGAGGAAAAAGCGCCAGCAGGAAGATCGAGACCGTGAAGAGACGGAGCAACTGTAC
The DNA here is from genome assembly GCF_024139115.2 of Armigeres subalbatus. Classification (NCBI taxonomy): domain Eukaryota; kingdom Metazoa; phylum Arthropoda; class Insecta; order Diptera; family Culicidae; genus Armigeres; species Armigeres subalbatus. The sequence continues at coordinate 203,093,956 of NC_085140.1, read as the reverse complement.
CGCGCTAATAACACACGAAAGTTCTATGAGAAGTTGAATCGTTCACGTAAGGGCCACGTGCCAGAGCCTTATATGTGTAAGGACATAAACGGGAACCTTCTTACGAACGAGCGTGAGGTGATCCAAAGATGGCGGCAGCACTACGAAGAGCACCTGAATGGCGATGTGGCAGACGAAGATGGCGGTATGGTGATGGACCTTGGGGAACGCGCGCAGGCCATAATTCTACCGGCTCCGGATCTCCAAGAAATCCAGGAGGAGATTGGCCGGCTGAAGAACAACAAAGCCCCTGGGGTTGATCAACTACCAGGAGAGCTATTTAAACACGGTGGTGAGGCACTGGCTAGTGCGCTGCACTGGGTCATTACCAAGATTTGGGAGGAGGAAGTTTTGCCGCAGGAGTGGATGGAAGGTGTCGTGTGTCCCATCTACAAAAAGGGCGATAAGCTGGATTGTAGCAACTATTGCGCAATCACATTGCTGAACGCCGCCTACAAGGTACTCTCCCAAATTTTATGCCATCGACTAACACCAATTGCAAGGGAGTTCGTAGGGCAGTACCAGGCGGGTTTTATGGGCGAACGCTCCACCACGGACCAGGTGATCGCCATTCGCCAAGTACTGCAGAAGTGCCGTGAATACAACGTGCCCACACATCATCTATTCATCGACTTCAAAGCCGCATATGATACAATCGATCGGGACCAGCTATGGCAGCTAATGCACGAAAATGGATTTCCGGATAAACTGACACGGTTGATCAAAGCAACGATGGATCGGGTGATGTGCGTAGTTCGAGTTTCAGGGGCATTCCCGAGTCCCTTCGAAACCCGCAGAGGGTTACGGCAAGGTAATGGTCTTTCGTGTCTGCTATTCAACATCGCTTTGGAAGGGGTAATACGAAGGGCAAGGATTAACACGAGTGGTACAATTTTCAATAAGTCCGTCCAGCTATTTGGCTTCGCCGACGACATAGATATTATGGCACGTAAGTTTGAGAAGATGGAGGAAGCCTACATCAGACTGAAGAGGGAAGCCAAGCGGATCGGAATAGTCATCAACACGTCGAAGACGAAGGACATGATAGGAAGAGGTTCAATAGAAGACAATGTGAGCCACCCACCGCGAGTTGGCATCGGTGGTGACGAAATCGAGGTGGTAGAAGAATTTGTGTACTTGGGCTCTCTGGTGACTGCCGAAATTGATACCAGCAGAGAAATTCGGAGACGTATAGTGGCTGGAAATCGTACATACTTTGGACTCCGCAAGACGCTCCGATCGAATAGAGTTCGCCGCCGTACCAAACTGACAATCTACAAAACGCTCATTTGACCGGTAGTCCTCTACGGACACGAGACCTGGACGATGCTCGTGGAGGACCAACGCGCACTCGGAGTTTTCGAAAGGAAAGTGCTGCGTACCATCTATGGTGGGGTGCAGATGGCGGACGGTACGTGGAGGAGGCGAATGAACCACGAGTTGCATCAGCTGTTGGGAGAACCATCCATCGTTCACACCGCGAAAATCGGACGACTGCGGTGGGCCGGGCACGTAGTCAGAATGTCGGACAATATTCCGGTGAAAATGGTTCTCGACAACGATCCGACGGGTACAAGAAGCCGAGGTGCGCAGCGGGCAAGGTGAATCGATCAGGTGGAAGATGACTTGCGGACCCTCCGTAGACTGCGTGGTTGGCGACGTGTAGCCATGGACCGAGCCGAATGGAGAAGACTCTTATATACCACACAGGCCACTTCGGCCTTAGTCTGAATAAATAAATAATAATAAATAACCAAATCTATTTAGAATGTGTTTGAACACATTTTCTTCAGCAACCAAAACCGCGTTACTGACGCCATCACAGCTATTACATTTTCTGTAACTTTGAAAAAAAATCTTCACAAATCAACTTCACAACGGCCTTCCTTCGGAATGAGTCCTCAGCCGAGAGCACGCCGACGACCTTCAACGATGCCGATACTAAATCACCGATACCGATATGACTGCTCCCTGTGGAATGTCGAACAAAATTACTCGCGCGCGCAGGAAATCAGCTTTTATGTATCCAATAAAGTAAGCCCATTGGCTCCGCCTTTTCATCAACCGTTAAGGGTGCATATAATATTTGGGTGCATAACAAGTAACAAAGGGGCGAGGTTAATGAGCTTACTTTATCAGATACACATAAAAGCTGCTTTCCTGCGCGCACGAGCCATTTTGTTCGAGATTCCATGCAGAGCGGTCCCAGAATCGACATTGGTGAACGTCTTCGGTGCCCGAACAATGACTCGGATCACTACTTTTTAGTTGCAAAAATTTCTTTTCAGCGTCACGAATTCACGAAACAACAGAACGATGCGTTTCAATATCCTACGAAGTTGCTGAACAATACCGTCAGAAGCTGGACGAGTGTTTAACAGACTGAGCCCGCTTGAGCAGTCCTTCGTCGAATACTAGGCAGGTTTTCGTGAGGGCCGATCAACGGCGGATCAGAATTCGGGAGTATTTCTATATCTATATCTATATCTATTAGGGTGGCTCAAAAAACACTTTTTCAATTTTTTTTTAATGGGCCGCTCTTTTATTCGGTTCTATTTGATGCCCTGATGCTCTGGACAAAATTTCAGCCAAATCGGTCAACGTTTGGGCGCTCCTAAACTCGTAGGAAGTTTATATGCAAAAATGTATGCAGAAACTCCCCAAAACATTGATTTGCAGTTCGACGGCACAATTTACGATCAAGAATCATGATACTCATTCAGGTCTTGTAAAATTAAATACAGAATGTTATGCTGAAAACCGCGAGAAGATTAGAGTATGTTAGGCAAAGATATTAGTATTTGACAAAGCAAAGATATTAGTATTGGAGTGTTGTAGGGGTAAATTTATTTCTTTTCAAATGTAAAAGAAGCGAAATTTGCTAAAACCCCACTTCAGAGAAATGCTAATAACTTAGACGGGCAAACTCTAATCTTCTCGCGGTTTTCTGCATAACATTCTGTATTAAATTCTTTAATATCTAAATGAGTATCATAGTTCTTCATCGTAAGTTGTGCCGTCCAACTGCAATTCACTGTTTTTGGAGGTTTCTGCATACATTTTTGCATATAAACTTCCAACGAGTTTAGCATCGCCTAAACGTTGACCGATTTGGCTGAAATTTTGTCCAGAGCATCAGAGCATCAAATAGAACTGAATAAAAGGGCGGCCCATCAAAAAAATTGACAAAAGTTTTTCCCATACTAATTTGAGCCACCCTAATATATATATCTATATCTATATCTATATAGTATTTCTATATCTACATAGTATTTCTGTATCCGGTAGTTGTCCCCCCTGGTCCGGACAGTGAGTTTTTTCATATGATCAAATAGCCATTCTTTGCACCTGTTTTGCTAAACTTACTTCTATTCAATTGTTTTCTTGCTGAGGTATCAGAAAGCTTCAGAAATAAGCAGAATCAAAAATTGAAGATGTCATTGAATATGGAGGGAATTTTTAGTAGGATATATGAAATTTAGCTGAAGAGTCAAACAACCTCCAATAACACGTGTTAATACCTACAACTTGAACCATATGAAAAATATTACTATTCTACATGATGTCTTTACTCATGTAATAGGAAATTGGTCATATTTGAACATGATACAATAGTGTCCGATACTGGGTTACACTTTTCTGAACCGTTAAAATTTTCACCAATATTCATCATAAAAATACATCGTCTAAAAACGTATTCATGTGATCAAATATAGTTTGTATGAATCATCAACGATCATAATTTGTGTATATGTATATGTTGTACAAGTAATCATAATCCGGATAATTAGAGAGTTTTTCGTTAAATGGCTTATGTGTCCGGCACTGGGGGATCTCCCCCTATATGTTCACTAACATGGCATACGGCAGTTAATTTGGAAATAAAATTCCCAAAAATTATGCTTCGGACCAACAATCATAACTGGAATGCACAGTAAATTTACTTCATATTCACTGTTGAATAATCGTGTCTTCGTATGTACTCATATGCATTCTACCCTGTCATGACCTGACTTACTGAAAAGCATCCAACAATTCAGTCCCGCTGTACATTTGCAGTCATCCTTTTTCGTTGATAAAATCCTATTTAAATATTTCCCATAATGGAATAAACGATAATGGTTATTACCAGTCGTTATCTTCCATGCTCCGAGACAAAACCATCTTCCACAGTTGTGACACTGGCAGTCAAGTTCACAACATGGATCCGAAAGCCTCCCCAGCTGAGTAGCGCTGCAGTCAGTTCATCCCGCAAGCTAATGGTGGTTTCGAAACCAAATTAAAGAAAATAACATGAGAAGAATTTTTAATGTAACTAGAAATTATTATTGCTTTTACTGTTTTCTTGCTAGATGCATCAGTACGAACTAGCATCAAAAAAGCATTGTGGACGGAAAGCTTGCCCAATGAAAGCATGGCCTCTAAATAGAAATAACAACGAAGTTGGCATAATCTCGACTCAATGGGACACAGATGAGACTAATTAGCATTCAAGAGATTTCAAAAGAAGATTAGCACAAAATGATGAGGTCTGAGTTTGCAGTTGTGCAACATGTGAAAGTGGCTTTATGTGTATTTTTGAGCAGAGTATGGATCAGCTGTAGACTTACCACGGACGAGCAAATTGTACACTGGCACTGGTGTAATTTGGCAATTTGGCGTGTGTGGCAAAACGAAATTTTCATATTTTAATTTGGATTTATAGTAATTATATAATTCGATTACTGATGTACGGAAGAAAGATGCATGCAATTTGAGAAACCCAAAAATTTTCTGGATTGGTTATCTTCTTGTTGCAAATGTTTCGCAAAGCAATGAACATTTTGAACAGTGCTTCAAGTTCAGCATCGTCGACGATTTGGATCTTGATTTGGATATAAGTTTGTCCAGAGCGTCCAGAAAAATTGTACACCCAAAAATTGGAAAAGTGGGGTTTAGGTCACATTCGTCGTTCAAACGAATAATTTGTCGCCATCCCTATGGGTAGTGAAGAAGAAGGCAATCGTTGGTTGTACTTCTTTATTATTGCAGCAGAAAGTGGAAACATATTAGACAAGGAAATTTTGATGACATTTAATTCCAATTATCCTTGGTGCCTTTCTCGTGGGTTGGAAAAGGATAAAATGAATGCAAGAAAAGTACAAAATAGTACTGACAGGTATAAAAGTCGCCATACTCGTTTTGATTTATTGATTCATACTTAGCGTAAGAATTCTCGTGGAACGCGATATTTCAAATAGCACCCTTGTGATAATCCTATATACTACGAAATCATGTGCTGAATGAGTTGCTGTACTCGAATCGTTTTGAATTGCGCTACTCTGAAATTAGCATTTCTACAATAACATTTGAACGCATCGACCGATCAGGTTACTTTTCGATAGGAAACTGTGGGATAAAATTTCCCGTTAAATACAACCTTTAGTGAACAACTTGGATATGTGCCTTACACATACATACACACAGACAGGCGTGCTCCATTCGTCGAGCTTAATCAATCATATAGCAGGATGTTCTTCAAGCAAAGTTATCCTAGCCCGTATTCGGGAGAAGATCGACCAGACTCTCCGGCAGCAGCAGGCCGTATTCCGTCCATTTTGTGTGGACCATTTTGTTACGCTCCGTTTTATTCTGGAGCAGGTCAAACTTGCATACTAGAGTGCTAGGCCTCTAGCTTGGATTGGATCCGTTGATCTTACTGGTTGACGGTCGACTAGGATGGGAGAGCATGGTCAACGGTTCGCCGCAGGTGAAACTCCAAGCGATTCCTCACTTGCAGGATGTCGAGGTGATTTGTAGCAGGTGATGGGGGTTCGCCACCGGTGTAACTGGTGGCCGAGGCTGGTGACAGTACGCCACCGATAAACCAGGAGGCCGAGGAGCTGATGAAGGTTCGCCACCGGAAAACAGGCTTTGGGACAGTTCGTCGAATGACATTTCGTCGAATGACGTTTAGTCGAATGACATTTAGTCGAATGGAAATTTAGTCAAATGGACATTTAGTCGAATGGACATTTGATCGAATGGACATTAAGTCGAAAGGACATTTAGTCGAATGGAAAATAAGTCGAATGTTGAAAGTATTTAGTCGGCGATAAGGGTAATTAGTTAAATGGATAGTTCGTCAATAGATTTTTGGTTAATTTGAATAAATAATCCACAAGATACATGAATAAACTGATAAGAGGAATTCAGTGGACGTGAGGAAGTTCAATCAGCAGCAGAAGAAACGAATAAGGATGGCAATGAGGATTTTTCACCTTAGCTAACAGAAACTTCTAGAGACCCTGGTGTATTATAGAAAAATTGAAAACCCTCAGAAATAGTCAAATATCACGTACAGATAGTGTTATTTTGCCAATACTTCATCGTAGTCGGCGTTGGAACACTTCGTTGATTGGCATTTGATCTAATGACATTTGGTCAAAAGAAATTTAGTCGAATGATGTTTTGTCATTAGACTTAACGTTGAATAGATTATGTTATATGATTCATTGTAGTCGGTTACAGGAGTTCACCAAAATCGATATGCAGTCGGGAATATTCTCGAAATTTTCACGGTTTTAGTATTATTATTTATTCTTTTTATGAACCCATTATACTTTGGACAATATTAGAGCAATAATTATGTGACTTTTAGGGATACCGCAATAAACCATTTATTTTTTAATTGTTTTTGACTAAAGTTCTTTTCTTTCAAATAACCATTCGACGGAACGCCATTAGACTAAATGTACCATCATTTTTAGTTCTTAATTCTAAATTCTGATTTCGACTGAATGTCCGTTCGACGTAGTGTCCTTTCGACGTAGTATCATTTCGACCAAATGTCATGCGTCTCTAGAGGATTGAAAAACATTTTCGACTAAGTGTCCCTTCGACCAAATGTTATTTGACTAAATGTCATTCGACGAAATGGTATAGATTCGGAAAAACAGGTGGCCGAGAAGCTGATCGCAGAATTCCGTCTTACAAATTGGCCGACGGCGCTACTACAGAAAAGCAATTTTCTCATTTGCGGCTGAGCTTTTATATTATTTAGGTACGTAGTGTAATTTTGGCAAACTTCGTGACAAAAAATACGAGGTTTGACATTCATATTTTCCTCCATCTTTGCATATCATCTTGTCTTGATATGATAGAGACCTCTAGTTGTACTTTTTTTGTTTATTTTGGCAACACGTCCACCTCGCTACCATTCATTCATTTATTTAGTCTACATCTAAACAGATAACACACTACAAGCATAATTTTTCATAAGGACGTATGTAACAAAAGTAAACAAAACGAGGTTTTCGAGGACACTCACACGCGACTTTATATAATACGCATCGATTTTACTGATGTTGAATCTTAAAATTCTTTAATTTAATCTTTTTGCGAATCGACGTATGTAGAATTTTCTATTTTTGGAGTCTATTTGGGAACTAAGAGCGACCTATGTACCAAAAAAGCAAAACAAAACAAAACTGCAGTTGCGTTAATCGTGCACTATGGAAAACTGACCAATGTACAGCGACGTATGTACAGCATACCGGTGTATGTATAATTTCATCGTTTTTCACAGGGAATTTGAATTAACTGAGCTATGACGTGAAGCACGCTTATTAAGTGCCATGTATTGATGCATGCCAGCGGAAAAAAATATTGAAAAAAGTTTTAGTTTTTAAACAGTTTTAGAAAAAGTTTTGCCAACTTTCTGCAAAGGATTTCTCGAATCCTCATAATTGTTACATACGTCGTTATGAAAAATTATGCTTGAACAGAGGTAATAAACTATAGAGGAACCCAAGAAACACAACTTGTGTCATAGAAGCTTATAATGCACATATAAAACATAATTTAATGTATTTCTTCATGAATACATTACCATTTTTCTTACGCTTTTAAGCCCAAAAAAGTGCAAAAAATGGCGTCTTAAAACATCATTCTTGTCATAAAATATGTTTTTCATTCAACCTGTATAACTAACAATTATGTTTTATATGTGCATTATATAGCTTACTATAACATGTGTAAGGTTATGAAATGCTTTTTAAATACATAGTAAAATGTTATAATTCGGGACTGCTTTGCGATTTGGGCGTAACTTATTTTGTAAACAAACATTGCTTAATGGATTCCGGAGAATACAAGCGTTTTCATCCCAAACTAATTCCCTTATCTGGTAGAGGAAAGCTTAATTTGTCGGATCCATACCGTGGTTTCTCCATAAAATGCTTGTTTTAGCAGGAATTCCCCTTCCAATGTTTGTTTACAAAATAAGTTACGCCCAAATCGCAAATCGGTCCCGATATATAAGTTATAATTTAAATTATTAATACCTATGAGTTATTATTGAGTAATTCAAAAGTTATAAATGTGCGCTTGAACACCAGTATATCTTAAGTCATAATTACGGCACGAAATGACATTTTATTTATTTTATAATTCAATTAAATTAATTGGCAATACATAATGGACACAAAGTTGATTTTCGACAAATTTATTTAAATCATAGACAGAAAAATAAGCTTGTACTTAGCAGGAAAAGGTTTTTTTTTCTTGCCGTTCGAGTTTTATGGTGTAACATTCCATTATAATTGCTGAAAATTCCTGCGCTATTTGTATACATGAAGAATGCAATCAACATTTTTTATTTATTTACATATATTTTATTGAATACCGTGGACCCCCGATAATTTGAACGGTACCTCATTCAAATTAACGGGGTTCATTTTTAATTTGAACTTCTGGTTACTCTATTTGCATCAGAAAAACTGGTTTCTGGCTGCTCTCTTTGCTGGTTTGTTTTGATTCTGCATTCCGTTTCACGATGCTCCATTTTTCTTTTCTCGATTCCACGTGTTAAATGACGTTTGAACCATTTTTAATTTGAACGATGTTCAAACGAACGGGGTTCAAATTAAAAAGTGTTCAGATTAAAAGCGGTCATATTACCGGGGGTCCACGGTATCCGAAAACATGGCAATGGAGTCTTTTTGGGATACATCACAGTACCAATCAAAATGATTGTTACTGATGGTAAAACAAGTTTCACATTAAAACTGAGTTCCCCATCTCGATATTTTTCTCTTTAATATGGGCTCATAGTGGAAAGTCAACTGAAATCAAAAAGCTCCTGTTAGAAACTTCTAACATAGCTTTTTTGGAATCCTATTATTTATACATGTTTGTATTAATGTATATACATTACAACAGCCACTTTTCTGGAAGGATAAAAATATATATTTTCCACTCGTGTTTTCGGGGTTGAAGCATAATTTCGAAGCGCTAGGATTAATTTTCAATATCAAATAATGAGATTAGAAGTAACATAGACCTTTGTAGTGCTGAATTGATTGGTAAAACACTATAATAGACCACTACTAACAGTTCATTTTTTAAATAAACCTGCCTGTACTAAAAAGGCTAAAATAATTGTTATTTGTTTATTGGTGAAGTGCCACTATTTTTTAGCCGACACTGTATTTTTTCCTTAAAGTTCGAATCATTGCCTTGTTCTGCAAGTATGTTACAACTACGTCCAAAACTAATCACGGATGCATCTTTATAATGTGTAGGGTTTCAAATCAAGTTGGTTACCCTATAGAACGCGACAGATTTTCAGAAGTGCAGAAGGGTAAAGGTTCCCCCAAACACACGCGACGCGACAGTCGCGCCGCGATTCTATCGCTTGGCGACAGCGATTCTGTCGCCGTTGGTATGGAAGCGTAAATAGAACATTGCCTGCAGCGACCCAACGATAGAATCGCGGCGACTAGTTGTCGCCGTCGCGGCGACTAGTTGTCGCCGTCGCGGCGATGAAATCGCTTAGGTTTGGGGGAGCCTTAATCCCTCTGTAATTGATCTGTAATCTGTCTCTAATTGACTAGCCTATGCCCCATCACGAATCTCACCTTATTTTGAAACGAATCAGATAAAACATTTTTATAATTTTATTTATTTTAATATTTATATTTTGCTCTATTTCCTTAATCATTTGGAAAACATTAGAGCATTTATCTTGTGCACGCACGGTTTCATGGCGTAGAGTCTCTTACACCATTTTTCTGACAATATTTTCAGTTGTTTTTTTCGTCTTCATACTGTTGCAGAAATGAAAGTGAAAATAAACTTGTTATATATTTGTCAACGAATACATGTCAAGTGTGCCGTTGTATTTACATGACATAAATAAAACATTCACATTATTTGTTGTGGTGAATGTTATAATGAAGTCACATATCATTCTTATTGACAAAAATACAACACGGAATAATTTTCCTTAAAAATGTTTTTTTCAAACACTTTTAAACCTTTCCTATAACAAAAGTTTTTGCTTGTCACCATTATAACCCAAATACAACGCGGAATAATTTTCCTTAAAAATGTTTTTTCAAACACTTTTAAACCTTTCCTATAACAAAAGTTTTTGCTTGTCACCATTATAACCCAAATACAACAAGTTTTTTATTTTTCTAAAAAATTGTTTTGGTGTTACTTGGGAAGATTGTCGCTGTCATCACTGGCGAAACATCTTTTGCTGGCGAGGATAGGGCACTAAATGTCAACGAAGGAAAAATCAGTACGTTTTGACAGATAGGTACCCAACATGTTTGGGAACGATAACAAAGGGAACCGCAGCGACAATCATCCTCTATAGTTTATTACCTCTATTGATAACACTGAATCAACAATTTGACGCCACAATACACGGTTCGAGGCCGCAACTCTCCATCCTCGAATGCGCCCCACGCTCGCCAAGTCGTTTTGCACCTGGTCTGCCCACCTTGCTCGCTGTGCTCCAAGCCGTCTCGTACCTGCCGCATCGGAAGTGAACATTATCTTTGCAGGGTTATTGTCCGGCATTCTTGCAACATGTCCTGCCCATCGTACCCTTCCGGCTTTAGCTACCTTCTGGATACTGGGTTCGCCGTAGAGCTGGGCGAGCTCGTGGTTCATTCTTCGCCGCCACACCCCGTTTTCTTGCACACCGCCAAAGATGGTCCTAAGCGCCTGTCGCTAGAATACTCCGAGTGCTTGCAAGTCCTCCTCGAGCATTGTCCATGTTTCATGTCCGTAGAGGACTACCGGTCTTATCAGCGTCTTGTACATGACACATTTGGTGCGGTGGCGAATCTTTTTTGACCGCAGTTTCTTCTGGAGCCCGTAGTAGGCCCGACTTCTACAGATGATGCACCTTCGTATTTCACGACTAACATTGTTATCAGCCGTTAGCAAAGATCCAAGGTAGACAAATTCCTCTACCACCTCGAAGGTATTCCCGTTTATCGTAACACTGCTTCCTATGCGGGCCCTGTCGCGCTTGGTTCCGCCCACAAGCATGTACTTTGTCTTCGATGCATTCACCACCAGTCCAACTTTTGTTGTTTCACGTTTCAGGCGGGTGTACAGTTCTGCCACCTTTGCAAATGTTCGGCCGACAATGTCCATGTCATCCGCGAAACAAATAAATTGACTGGATCTGTTGAAAATCGTACCCCGGCTGTTACACCCGGCTCTTCGCATAACACCTTCTAGCGCAATGTTGAACAACAGGCACGAAAGTCCATCACCTTGTCTTAGTCCTAGGCGCGATTCGAACGAACTGGAGTGTTCGCCCGAAATCTTCACACAGTTTTGCACACCATCCACCGTTGCTTTGATCAGTCTGGTAAGCTTCCCAGGGAAGCTGTTCTCGTACATAATTTCCATAGCTCTACGCGGTCTATACTGTCGTATGCCGCCTTGAAATCAATGAACAGATGGTGCGTTGGGACCTGGTATTCACGGCATTTTTGAAAGATTTGCCGTACAGTAAAGATCTGGTCCGTTGTCGAGCGGCCGTCAACGAAGCCGGCTTGATAACTTCCCACGAACTCATTCACTAATGGTGACAGACGACGGAAGATGATCTTGGATATCACTTTGTAGGCGGCATTAAGGATGGTGATCGCTTGAAAGTTCTCAAACTCCAGCTTGTCGCCTTTCTTGTATATGGGGCATATAACCCCTTCATTCCACTCTTCCGGTAGCTGTTCAGTTTCCCAGATTCTGACTATCAGTTTGTGCAGGCAAGTGGCCAGCTTTTCCGGGCCCATCTTGATGAGCTCAACTCTGATACCATCGTTACCAGCTGCTTTCTTGGTCTTTAGCTGTTGGATGGTATCCTTAACTTCCCTCAAGGTGGGGGCTGGTTGGCTTCCATCGTCCGCTGATCTGACGTAGTCATCTCCTCCGCTGCCTTGACTTTCACTGCCTGTACTCTCAGCGCCATTTAAATGTTCCTCGTAGTGCTGCTTCCACCTTTCGATCACCACACGTTCGTCCGTCAAGATGCTCCTATCCTTATCCCTGCACATTTCGGCTCGCGGCACGAGGCCTTTGCGGGATGCGTTGAGCTTCTGATAGAACTTGTGTGTTTCTTGAGAACGGCACAGCTGTTCCATCTCCCCGCACTCCGCTTCTTCCAGGCGTCGTTTCTTCTCCTGAACAAGGCGGTTCTGAAGTCTACGCTTCCGTCCGCGCTGCGTCCTTCTCCTCCAGAATCTGTCTGCACTCTTCATCGAACCAATCGTTCCGTCGACTTCGTACCTCATACCCGAGGTTGTTCTCCGCTTCGTCGTTAATGGCTTCTTTGAATGTATTCCAGCAGTCCTCAAGAGGGGCCCCATCGAGCTCACCCTCTTCCGGCAACGCTGCCTCGAGATACTGCGCGTATGCAGTGGCGACATCAGGTTGCTTCAGTCGCTCTAGGTCGTACCGCGGCGGTCGTCGGTATCGAACATTGTTGATGACGGATAGTTTTGGGCGCAGTTTAACCATCACCAGATAGTGGTCAGAGTCGATGTTAGCGCCACGATGTGTCCTGACGTCAATAATGTCGGAGAAGTGCCGTCCATCAATCAGAACGTGGTCGTGGTAGCCTCGCTACCAGTGTTGTGCTTAATCATTATCAGACGATCATGATTGCAATTTTCATGCGAAAACTTCTCACGTGAAAACAGTAGGCGAGTTGTTACCGGCGACAACTTCTCAAATTTAGTACTCAAACGATAATAAACACAGATTTTTCATTCAATCATTAATCTTCACTAATAATAGCTAATTGTTAATAGTCCCGTTATATCTGCTATTTGGCGTTATATATAACGTTATATATAACGCGTTATATATAACGCCAAATAGCAGATATAACGGGACTATTAACAGAATTATGAAGAATATTCTGAAAGAATACTGACAGAACCATGTATTCAGGAAAAACGACTGCCTAAACTTTATCAATAAATTTCTTGAATCTATTCATCTTGTATGTTTTTTCAACATGGAAAATCTCATTCAATGCTGAATCATTGGACTTTTTTTTTTCGTGTAATAAGTTGAAGAAATATGTTGGAGCAAGTGTTAGAGTGTATCGTTCACCACCATACTGCCGTAATCTGGAAAAGTGACGTAACAGCCATTTTACAACATGCATGTTTTCCATTTTTCTGTTAAAGAGCTCGATGAGTAGTACTCGTTAACACCATTTTTGGAAAATGGCGTATACGTCACTTTTTCAGATTACGGCAGCATATCCTTCCATTGTTTTAGGATATTTGTAACCGATGGTTCCAAAATGTTAATTTGCTGGTTCCACCACAAATCCTGTATTCAACGCTTTTACCCTTTACTACACTCAACATTCCAGTGAGTGACTGCTCTAGGAAACCCAATTAATGTTTCACAGATGCAGCACTCACGCAAATCAATTCCATTCAGTTCTTCTTATCAAAATGTATTGGTAGCGAGCAGGGTTGGGAAAAATCAAATTTTCGAAAAATCGAGAATGATCAAACTCACCCGCGATTTTACTTTTAAATTATCAAGTGATTAAAACTCGCCAGCGATTAAGAATCGTTTGAAAATCGTATCTTGATTTGAAGCATTTACCGTTACATTTTGAACTCTTTTTCCTCACTAGCATGAAGCTACACACTCCGAAAAAGTTACCGAATTCGGTAATTCATTTACCGAATTCTCAACAGCTGAACTTTCGGTAATGACTTCGGTAAACCAATCGATTACCGACCGACCTGTAAAATGTATCGAACAGCAAGATTGTCAAATTTACCGATGGTTCGGTAACGTAGCACCGAACTTCTGTAAAATAGCTTTTTGTTTTTTTCGCTGGAAAATTAAATCCAAAAATATAAATAAAAAATTAGATTCTTCTATTTATGCTGCCATTTCAAATAATGCTTTATTATACTGTCGACAGTTTAACATTATATAATATTGTTTAGAATAGAACATGCAAAGCAGGAAGTAGAGCCTCACCATTTGCGATCGGAGGGGCATCAGAATCTCCGATTCAGAACTGAGCAGACGCTGGAAGATGATATCAGGAATCGAGTCGAAGATAATATTGGCCGAAAAACTACATTTTCTCATTTCAAATGTCAATCAGCAGAATGTAACCAGTGTATGAGCAGGCATCAACTGGAGCAACGGAAGTCATCTCGACTATAGGAGCTGCTAGACCATGAAGAAAAAAAAACAAAAGCGATCATAAGCAAAATTATTGTTCTGTGTTGCTATGAATTATTACTTACTCACTCTGAATATTATCACTGTTGTTATCACCATTCATTTCAAAGCACAAATTTGTGAATATCGCAAGTGGGATGAAACATTTGAAACAAAAAATTTCCTTCTCTCAACCACGCGGAAACGAACATTGAGTACTTGACGTTTAACGTTACCGAAAATTCAGTTATTTCGTCGGTGTCATTTTAGATTTACCATATTTTCGGTAAAAATGATGACAGATATCGTCATTTACCGAAGTTCAGCAAAATGCTATGTCAACACGAGTGAAAATACCGAAATATTTGTAATTTGCTAAATTACCGAAAAGTTTCGGTGATTTTAATTACCGAACTCTTGAACTCTTTCTAAGTGTGTAGTGAGGAAAAAGAGTTCAAAATGTAACGGTAAATGCTTCAAATCAAGATACGATTTTCAAACGATTCTTAATCGCTGGCGAGTTTTAATCACTTGATAATTTAAAAGTAAAATCGCGGGTGAGTTTGATCATTCTCGATTTTTCGAAAATTTGATTTTTCCCAACCCTGCTCGCTACCAATACATTTTGATAAGAAGGACTGAATGGAATTGATTTGCGTGAGTGCTGCATCTGTGAAACATTAATTGGGTTTCCTAGAGCAGTTACTCACTGGTATGTTGAGTGTAGTAAAGGGTAAAAGCGTTGAATACAGGATTTGTGGTGGAACCAGCAAATTAACATTTTGGAACCATCGGTTACAAATATCCTAAAACAATGGAAGGATATGCTGCCGTAATCTGAAAAAGTGACGTATACGCCATTTTCCAAAAATGGTGTTAACGAGTACTACTCATCGAGCTCTTTAACAGAAAAATGGAAAACATGCATGTTGTAAAATGGCTGTTACGTCACTTTTCCAGATTACGGCAGTATGGTGGTGAACGATACACTCTAACACTTGCTCCAACATATTTCTTCAACTTATTACCCGAAAAAAAGTCCAATGATTCAGCATTGAATGAGATTTTCTATGTTGAAAAAACATACAAGATGAATAGATTCAAGAAATGAATTTATTGGATAAAAAGGTGGAAAAACTACAATTCAAAACATAAGCGAAATATTCTTTTAATGCCGAAGGCGTGTTCAGATTGTTTTCAGAAAACAAAATAGTGAAAACAAAAGTTTCGATTCAAGATGGTTAAAATGGTTTAGATATAAATTTCCCTTCCACACATAAGAAATTTGAAACTTGAATACATTAGGGTAAGGGAGGTATTTTGGACCACCAGTTCGACGGCTCATATTTTGGACCACTGAATGCTAATTCCTCTTGGTGGTCCAAAATAAGGGCCCCCCATAAGGGTGGTCCAAAATATATCCTTTACCTTATAGGTATAAAATAGGTGCCGTTGCTTTCAAAACTTCTGGTTGAAGAACTTTTAAATATGCGAAGTTTCTCATTTTGAAGTGCATTAAACCAGATTTTATGAAACATAATCCATTTGTTTGATGTATTAAACAACTTGTTCGAGGATGGTGGCTCCTTCTGATGAACCAACTCGTGATATGAAGTGTAGTATGGAGTAGCTGATTCTTCGGTGAAGGCGAAAGCAACTTTTTCATTTTATATGGTAATTTCTTAGCCACCGAGCACCATTTGGCTGTCTACAGGTTGATGGTAAACGCAGGTGGAAATCTGAAAAGTTTTTCGCCTCCTCATACTGTGAATCAACCATATCGGAGTAATAATCGTAATCCTCGGAACGGGGTGAACATGATGCCATGGATGTTTAATGAATTTATGATGTCGGCTGAGTGCGGAATTAACATCATTGCTACCGCAGATGAATTTCAAACGATGGCGAAGAATATGCCATTGACAGTTATTCGAAAAGTATGTGAGTGCTTAGCCAAGTTTTAGGTATAATAAAAGTCTATTGTTTAATGAATACATCCGCATCCAAATTGTCTTTTCTATAACTAGGGTAAGTTCTTTTTTGGATAATCACGAATATAGTGGAAATTAAATAAGACTCATTGCATCAAAAATGCCTCCGAAGATTTTCGTGTGCAAAACGATGTTGTGACCGAATCCTATAGCTTGTTGAACTGGCGATCTTTATTACTTGATGTTAATACCTTTTCTGTCAATATTATGAAGATATAATGTGTGAACCTTGCCTTCAAGATACTCTTCAACAAGTGATGATGTTTGTAGTCTGTGTAGTCTGTGTTTGTAGGCTATTAGAATGTTTGAACTTAAAACAGACAGTAATAGGTCTAAACTCGCCATAGGAGTAAGTTTCTTCGTTAAGAATTGGTAACAAAGTTATCCAAACGTCGTTGAGACAGGTTGTTTTATAATCAAAAGCTGATTACCCTGCATATAGGACAGCTTTGACGTGGTCCGTAAAACATCGTTTCACTCCAGAATTCAACTCAACATAGTCTGCATAAGGTAATTTGTATAGATTTTTAAAACAATTGAAATGTCAGAGCTTCATTTATGTGACAAGATTAACTCTTCTCGCTGCAAATGCTTTAATTAGAACTTTTTTCGCCTTATCCCTATCCATGACTATTGAGTGTGTACTTTTGGTATTCGCACTAGAAAAAAAAACTTTCTTCTACCAAGTTTGCTCTTTGCTTATGCCTGAGGGTTGTATATAGCTTGAATCGAATCAGCACAGCAAGAAAGGTGCTGTTTGCTGAAGTTTATTCTACTTTCAATTATCTTTGCGATAAAGTTTTCCCCAATTCAACTTGGACGACGGAATAAAGCAGAATTTTCTGTAAAGCAATGAAGAGCATCTCGATCTTTTTTTTTATTCCAGCAATGGATTCGCATAATAAGGATAAAGGCAAGCAGCTTAAGGACAATTGTGACACAGGGAGCAGTTTCGCTCAAATACTACGGACCAACAAGCGCCGAGTCTGGGGAGGAACCATTTTCACCCTAGTCGATGATAAAAGTTAAGAAACGAATCCGTTAAGCCATAGTTTCGGGGCAAAGGAGCATTATCTCGAAATGGAAAGTGTGTTACTCACAGCGCTTTCGGCGAACGTCGTGAAACAATTAAGTCTCCGCTTAACGTGAAGATTAAAACTTCTCATCAGCTCGATTCGGTGAGATTTTGGTTTTACCAGGACTTGTTCACCTGGCTTGCACTGGTGCTGGGAAAGTTAGTTAGTCTTTGTTTCACATTAACATGTAGTTTGAGATTTGAAGAAAATCATAGTACTGTTTTTATAAAACAAAGGCGAGGGCGAGGGCGATAACATAAATAAAGGCGTTTGTGGGGCTGATCTGGGGATAAATATTAAATTTGATGTACATATTGATGAAATATGTGCAATAAAAGCATGAATATTACTACAGACGTAAATTAAGATGGAACGCGTGGTGAATTGTAAACATCCCACACATGTTAAGGTTCTTTTTTGTGAAAGATTGATTGAGACGTAATACTTTTAATACAGTGCCAAAAATTAAACGGTATTGGTAGTCATGTGGCTACCACTCTTGCTTCATACACAGGGGCCACGGGTTCAATCCTAGGCCCGTTTCATTATCCTAGTTTGTATCTTTTCTTCTGACAAATTGTGGGGAGCATCAGCGGGGGATCAGCATGTTGTCATACATGCTAATAGTGCTTAGCTAGCAGAGCGGATCACCCGTTACCTAACAAAACAGTCAGATTCACTTCTTCAGAAGCGGTGGAATTTTCCCACCTAGTCGGATGATGCTTTTATTCGGTTTAACCATTTCAATTGTCCCGATGATTTTTTTTTTTTTTTTTTTAACTAATTTTATTTGCTAATTATCTAATACATGCATTCATCTCTTAGACTAGGTGTTCCGTGTTTTCTTAACACTATCATCCTTATTTGCTATGTTACGCTTTTAGTTATTATTAATACATTTCAATTGCCTCTAGCAGTTAGAATTTTTTCCTCTGGTTGAATTGAACCATGTAGGAATTACAATGTTTTCTACTTAAACTAAACTTAACCTATTTTATACTAAGGGTACAAGGAGTTAATCGTTGCAATAGAAGATTGCAACGATTTTTATCTAAAATTGGAAATTATTTTGTTGGACATTTGTTGCAATGTCTCAATATTAGAAATTCTATGAAGTTCATTGGTACTATACCACGGAGCAACTTCAGAATCATTTTCAAAATTTTATTTTGAATCCTCTGGAGTGCCTTCTTTCTGGTATTGCAGCAACTAGCCCATATTGGCACAGCATACAACATGGCAGGTCTAAAAATTTGTTTGTAAATCAAAAGTTTGTTCTTAAGACAAAGTTTTGATTTTCTGTTTATAAGTGGATATAGACACTTAATATATTTGTTACATTTGGCTTGAAGGCCTTCAATGTGATTTTTAAAAGTTAATTTTTGATCTAGCAGAAGTCCTAAATATTTAGCTTCGCTAGACCAATTAATTGGAACCCCATTCATAGTGACAATATGTCTGCTAGAAGGTTTCAAATAAGAAGCTCTCGGCTTATGTGGGAAAATTATAAGCTGAGTTTTGGAAGCATTCAGGGAAATTTTCCATTTTGCAAGTAAGTGGAGAAAATATCCAAACTTTTTGCAATCTACTACAAATGACACGAAGGCTTCGCCCTTTGGCTGAAAGGCCCGTGTCATCTGCAAACAAAGATTTTTGACACCCTGGTGGTAAATCAGGTAAGTCAGAAGTAAAAATGTTATACAATATGGGCCCCAGTATGCTGCCTTGGGGACACCAGCCCTTACAGGTAATCTATCAGATTTAGTATTCTGATAGTTTACCTGCAGTGAAACGATCTGATAAATAATTTTGGATCAGTTTAATGATGTACAGAGGAAAATTAAAATTCATCAATTTTACAATCAAACCTTCATGCCAAACACTGTCAAATGCTTTCTCTATATCAAGAAGAGCAACTCCAGTCGAATATCCTTCAGATTTGTTGAGCCGAATTAAGTTCGTAACTCTTAATAACTGATGAGTGGTTGAATGCCCATGGCGAAAACCAAATTGCTCATCAGCAAAAATAGAATTGTCATTAATATGAACCATCATTCTATTTAAAATAATCTTTTCAAACAGTTTGCTTATTGAAGAAAGCAAACTGATTGAACGATAACTAGAAGCCTCAGCTGGATTTTGTCCGGCTTCAAAATTGGAACAACTTTGGCGTTTTTCCATTTATCTGGAAAGTATGCCAATTGAAAACATTTGTTAAATAAATGAACCGAAAAAGCTAAAGTGCTCTCAAGTTGTTTTTGATAAGTATGTAGAAAATACCATCATCACCCGGGGCTTTCATATTTTTAAATTTTCTAGTAATAGATCTCACTTCATCCAAATTGGTTCCCAACGAAGGTCAAAACATTCTCTTGATTGAGAATGTCTTCGAAGCTCCGTGTAACCTGATCCTCAATTGGACTAGTGAGACCTAGACTAAAATTATGGGCACTCTCGAACTGCTGAGCAAGTTTTTGAGCCTTTTCGCCATTTGTTAATAAAATTTTATTTCCCTCTTTAAGCGCTGGAATTGGCTTTTGAGGTTTTTTAAGAATTTTCCAAAAGGGTTTCGAACTGGGATCCAACTTCGAGACACTATTCTCAAAGTTGGTATTTCTCAGAATAGCGAAACGTTTTTTAATTTCATTTTGCAAATCTCGCCAAATAACTTTCAACGCGGGATCGCGAGTTCTTTGGCATTGCCTTCTTCTCACATTTTTAAGACGGATCAGTAGCTGAAGATCGTCGTCAATAATAATGGAGTTGAATTTAACTTCACATTTCGGAATTGCAATGCCTCTGGCTTCGACAATTAAATTTGTCAAAGATACGAGAGCATTGTCAATATCACTTTTGGTATCGAGAGGAATATCAACATCAAAATTCCTATCGATATACGTTTTATAAATCCCAATCAGCTCTATGATAATTAAAAGTAGAGCTGATTGGATTATAAGCCATTTATAAATCTTGTGAGATTTCAAATGTCACAGGAAGGTGATCAGAGTCAAAGTCAGCATGAGTTACCAATTGGCCACACAGCTGACTTGAATCCGTTAAAACTAAATCAATTGTAGAAGGATTTCGACTGGAAGAAAAACAAGTTGGTCCATTGGGATATTGAATAGTATAATATCCCGCAGAACAATCTTCAAATAAAATTTTACCATTGGAATTGCTTTGAGCATTATTCCATGAACGGTGTTTGGCATTGAAGTCACCAATTACGAAGAATTTTGATTTGTTGCGAGTCAGAATTTGAAGATCAGCTTTCAACAAATTCTTTTGCTGCCCATTGCATTGAAAAGGCAAATAGGCTGCAATGAAGGAAAATTGACCAAAATTTGTTTCAACAGAAACTCCCAAGGTTTCAAAAACTTTGGTTTCAAACGAAGAAAATAATTTATGTTTGATACGTCTATTAATGACAATGGCGACCCCACCACAGGCGCTGTCAAGACGATCATTTCTGTAGATAAAATAGTTTGGATCTCTTTTAATGGAGAGTCCTGGTTTTAAATACGTTTCAGTTATAATGGCAATATGCACATTATGAACTGAAAGGAAGTTGAATAATTCATCTTCCTTACCCTTTAGAGAGCGGGCATTCCAATTTAGAACTTTCACACAATTATTTGGATCCATTGAAACGGAGTCCGATAACAATTTTTTGTGTGTACTTTATACCAACCTGAACAGCTTCAGGAATGGTATTTGCTTTGAACATTGCATCAATCATGTGATGCAATTGTTCAGTTAAAAAATCAAAATCGGTAGCAGTCATGCTACCTGAATCGGCAACATGACCGTTATTTTCCGTTGGGACATGGGTATAAACCTCATTTTGAGAAGAGAAATTTGGTCTATCAGCAGCGATGTTTGCATACCTAGGTACATTGGAAAAATTGGAATTTACTGAAGTGCTTGCTACCCGTTGACGAGTGGCAAAATTTGTTTGTGAATTGTGGTGGGTATGAATTGCTCGACCGGTAACCGGTTTCGAAATTTGAGCGTTTGAAAAATTTCTACCCGTCGAATCTGGGATCCGATTGGAATTTCCCGTCATCAATTTTGCACGGGAATTCAAAACTTTTTTGCGTGAAGGGCATTCCCAGAAATTGGATTTATGATTGCCCCCACAGTTTGCGCACTTAAATTTATTGGAATCTTCTCTCACAGGACATGCGTCCTTGGCGTGAGAGGTTCCACCACAAATCATGCATTTAGCATCCATGTGACAATGTTTGGTTCCATGACCCCACTTTTGGCACTTACGGCACTGGGTAGGGCTTTGGAAATTTCCCCCAGGCCTGCGGAAATGTTCCCATGTAACAAGGACATGAGACATAATACAGGCCTTTTCCAAACTTTTCATATTATTTAGTTCACTTTTGTTAAAATGAACTAAATAAAATTCTTGAAATGCCCCTCTGGGAAGTACCAGAATGGGATTTCTTTTTCATCTTAATTACTTGGACTGGTGAAAATCCAAGTAATTGAGAAATTTCAATTTTAATCTCATCCAGTGATTTGTCATCACTGGGAGACCTTTCAAGACGACTTTGAACAATCGCTCAGTTTTGTCGTCGTATGTGAAGAATTTATGGCGCTTCTCAGTTAAATAGTGAAGAAGACGTTTGCGATCGTCAAAGGATCCCGGCAAAACGCGGCAGTCACCCTTCCTAGCAATCTGAAATGAAACCTTGATCCCTGAAGGTTACTCAAAATCTCATTCCGGAAGCCAGAAAACTCGGCAACAGATACCACAATTGGCGGAATCCTTTGCTTTTCGCATGAATCGAATCACCTGGGCTAGAGGTAGATTCGATTTGCTCAATTCATCATTAATCAAATCGAACTGATTGCTCAGTTCGATTGGAGAAGAATTATTTCCGATATTAGAGTTAGAAGGAATATCTGAATTCTCCAGCTTCCTTCTATTTTTCCGCGCTTGGGCAGGACGGTCTTGAAACCTTGTTTCTTTGAAGGAAGTGGAGAATTCAGAGACTCCCCTTCCTCTTGTTTTTGTTAATACTCATCGCTGAGCGTGGAGACATGACCTTCTAAGAGGCTTTTCCCAGAACGGTGTCCCTGCAGGATTACCACCGCTTGTCGGAATTTTACTTCCGCAAACGGGTCCAACGTAAAACGAAGGCACGGGTCCTTGCAAAGATCGTAACGGGATCAGTGGGTACAAATAGCGCTAAGAAGCACCGTTGAAATTAAAATAGCTTCGGGTAGTATTAAAAACTTCCTTCCGCAAAGAGAGAAAGAACCGCACAGCACGAAAGCACGATGCGGTCTGATTGTCCCGATGATGGAAAACGTTTTGCGGAGCGAATGTTGTTCAATACTTCCGATTATAATTCTCGTTAAGCTAGACGGCACAGAGCAATATCTGCTACGTGCTAATCGAGAGAGGTTAAAAACTCGGTTTGGTGGTGGTTTTCTCGAAAGCTGCTGTCAGAGCACGGAAATATTGCATTCAATATGCGATGGATTAGCGAAGTTCGCTGAAGGTGGAATCCTAACTGAAGAGCTGATCGGAAAGTTGAGCATCGAGGGTAACTGCCAAGGCCACTGTAGTTTTGAATTCCGACATCCAGCAAGGATCGAGGTATTGCATTTCGCTAACTGGCCACTCCAATGGTGGCAAGGCAATGATTGGGCCTCTCGATTCACTAACGCTAGAGGTCATATCCTGCTAGAGTCTCTAGCGATACTGAACGAGGCCCAGCATCAACCGAATAGCGAGTCATACATCGACGTGACCTTCTGCAGCGCGGGATGGACGATGGAGTCTGAATGGAGGGTTCACGAAGGGTATACTGTTAGTGACCATCAGGAAATACGTTTTATGGTCAGCTGTACCCCCAACAGAACCACAAGGCGGGTAGGTACAGCTGATCTAGGGTGGCGTACCTCGCAGTTTGACCCAAAACTGCTGGAAGATTCACTACGGTGGGAAAATCGGACTCTAGGCCTAAGTGGTGATGAGTTATCCGATCTCCTAACACGAGAATGTGACGTAACAATGCACAAGAGGACTATGCCAACCGGCAACCGTAAACTGGTACACTGGTAGACAAGCACGATAGCTGATGTTCGCAGAACCTGTCTTAGAGCTAGAAGAAGGTTGCGACGTGCTAGAACCGAAACGGACAGGCTAGAAAGACGCCGGGTGTTCCAAACCGCAAGCATAGCTCTGAACTACGATATCAAATTTAGTAAGAGAGCCTGCTTTGAAGACCTGTGTAGGAGGGATTATTGGCCATTGACTCCATAGGGGGATGCATACAGGATAGTGGTAGCTAGGACCAACAGCACACCTATTTCTTCAAGGAAATTTTCAAAACAATGTATTGCTCTTTATTTTTTTTTGCGAAATGTTTTATTTTCTTGTGGAATAAAAATTGTTGTATGTCAAGTTTTGTAATTGTTTATTGCTAATATTGATTTATCTATAGAAATTTTGTATTTTATTTTCGTGTAACATTTTGATTTCTTTATGGAAAATTATTCTTTTATAATTGCAATTTTTGCTTGGCCTCTAATTCTATCATGAACATGCACGTCTAAGTTTAGAAGATGATATTAGCATTTCCATAACATTGGAAATTTTATATTTACTTATTGCTCATATCCTGATTCTTTTATTGGCATTTCCTATTTTTATGGATAATTTATAATTTTTCCGGAGGAGTTTTTATTTTAGTCGTTCGATTCTAATCCAGATCCAATCAAACTCCACTACATCTACAAGCCAATTTCATTTGAAAAGCAGTTCATTTCCAATTCAACTCAACGTAATGCAATTCCAATCCAATTACAATCTAATTGCAATCCATTCTCAATCCACTTGCATTCTAAATTCTAATTCAAATTTAATCCATTGCCAATCCGATTTCAATCCGACTCCAATTTCAATCCAATTACTTTTCAAGTCCATGCCAATCCAATTCAAACACACTCTAATACATTTCCCATTCGAATAAATTCCAATGCAATTCTAATCCAACAATTCGTGGTACTTATAATAAACTCTTTATTTAGTAGGTATTTGTTTGTTAAGCAGCAAAAGCAGAAAGAAAATGACAGAGAATAACGTTCGTTGATGTTTTTGTTGGAACAAGCTTTTTTCCATCGTTCCATCTCTCAAGGCTATCCTAGTTGTTTGAAAGGGCTTTTATGTCTGCCAAACGCCACGCCTTTTCGATCGATCACCTCAAACTTTAATGGGTTCAACACAAGTTTCTGATTTAATGAGTAATTCATACACCTGAGATTTTTGGACAAAATGTACAATATCCAAGGTAACCGTAAGCATTAAAATAAGCCGTAAGTGCGACTAAAATGCTATCACAGAGCTAACAAACTTTATACTGGCTCTATTATAGCCCTATATAGCCGAAAAGGCGAAATAAAGTGCTAGTGGTTACCTGGGATAAGCTAAGCTTTCCATCGATGTATTAATATTCAAAATCGGTGGTTGCGAACCTAGAGGAAACATATTTTTCAAAAATAAATCCAAAATGGCGGCCAAATTCAATAGGGCTGCTTCCATCTTTATTATTGCAAATTGAGGACACACTCTTCCTCTTTCCAACAATATGCTGATCTCTAAGTTCGGTTGAGAAATGTTGGTATGACAGTTCTAATGAGTCAAGAACTGATAAAAATCGAGGGGTCCATTAAAGAAATTTTGTGTATAACTAACGAGGGGTCTACCTTTCTGAGCGGGCTTGGTAGTCATATGGCTACTGCTTCTGCCTCATACGCAGGAGGTCGTGGGTTCAATCCAAGGTCCGTTCCATTCTCCTACTTTGTATCTTTCTCTTTATTTCTCATGTTCTAGCAATCGCTAGAACTGGAAATGGACTTCCATACCGTTTCCATTACTATTCCTATACCTTCAACTTGAGTATTCTAACAGTAATCTGCTAGAATTGGAAATGAAATAGAGCTCGTTTCCTACATTCCATCAGTTACCTTCTCCTATCTATCACATTGGCAGCTCGTTAACCAAGACGGACCTTTGCCTCTCCAACCTAACCCAGAAATTCCAACAAATTCCGCATGAACTCGTGGCAAGTGCAGAGGTATATTCGGCTTGCAGTGGGCGAGTGATTGCATCATCATTTCCTCCCCTTCCCTACATTGACTTGCATTCTGACGTGGCAGGCGCCAGTATGACCTAACAAATGAGATCACCAGTACTTGTACATTGAAGATGTGTGCTAGTCCCAAGCAAACATCTGTTGGTTCCCTGTGCAAGAACAGCTGATCTGGTCATAATGGAGTAGCAACTACGAGCAGTCAATCAAGCTCAAGCTCAAGCTCAAGCTCAACTAACGAGGGGTCTACATTTCTGACGAATTTCACTCGGATTTCACAGGTCCTCTTCAACTGCACAAAGAATACCATTAGTACTTCGCGTACCTGAAGGAATAAAATAGACCCCATCTCGCGGTCCTTAGCCTCTTACCCAGCAACTCCTACCCCTACCTCCTCGTGGCGCTGGCCGGGATACGAGCAACCTTAGGGAAGATCGGGTAATCAACCCCGGTGAGAACTATGGTCGTATGCTGACAGGGAAGGTAGGTGGTTTGCTCCTCTCCGGAGGTGTAAATCTTACTGAGCGTCTGTTCTCCATGTTAGGGGCGGCTGATCATCGTCCGAGTGCTAGTGAGGGACTCTAAGTGAAACTGTGCACCATGGTCCACTGGGAATGAGGAGGAATGGTCCTCCGGAAATTTAGGGGGGTTGGTGTCAGGCCCTGCAAGCCAGCGTTTAAAAAACATAAGCAACGAATAATCAACAAGAGAGTACGGACCGGAGCCATCGGCGAAGACCACTGCGACAAAAAGGGACTATCGATTGGAAACTCGGTTCGTGGAACTGCAAATCTCTCAACTTAATCGGGAGCACACGCATACTCGCCGATGTGTTTAAGGACCGTGGGTTTTGCATCGTAGCGCTGTAGGAGGTTTGTTGGAAGGGATCAATGGTGCGAACGTTTAGTGGTTGCTCACAGCACCTACTTCCAACACAGCCTCCCGTATCGGTACACCTGGAGATCACCACTGCAGTCAGAATCACAAATCGTCTAAGTTCTGATTGATGGACGGCACCTCTCCGACTTTATCGACGTCAGGACATATCATGGCGCTAACATCGACTCTGATCACTATCTGGCGATGGTGAAACTGCGCCCAAAACTATCCGTCATCAACAATGTTCGGTACCGACGACCGCCGCGGTACGACCTAGAACGACTGAAGCAACCTGATGTCGACACTGCATACGCGCAACATCTCGAGGCAGCGTCGCCGGAAGAGGGTGAGCTCGATGGGGCCCCTCTTGAGGACTGCTGGAATACAGTCAAAGCAGCCATTAACGACGCAGCGGAGAGCAACGTCGGGTATGAGGGACGAATTCGACGGAACGATTGGTTTGACGAAAAGTGCAGACAGATTCTGGACGAGATGGACGCAGCGCGGGCGGTCGAGCTGCAGCAAGGTACCTGGCAGAACGTGGAACGTTATAGACGGAAGCAGAGACAGCAGACCCGCCTTTTTAAGAAGAAGAAGAACGCCGCCTGGAAGAAGTGTAGTGCGAGGAGATGGAATAGCCATGCCGTTCTCAAGAACACGCAAGTTCTATCAGAAGCTCAACGCATCTCGCAAAGGCTTCGTGCCGTGAGCCGAAATGTGCCGGGATAAGGATGGGAGGATCTTGATGGACGAACGTGTGATAGAAAGGTGAAAACAGCACATTTTAATGGCGCTGAGAGTACAGGCAGTGAAAGTTAAGCCAGCGGAGGAGATGACTGCGTCAGTACAGCGAGAAGATGGCAGTCAACCAGCCCCCACATTGAGGGAAGTTAAGGATGCCCCATCCAACAGTTAAATACCAATGAAGCAGCTGCTTAGGATGGTATAGGAGCTGAGCTCATCAAGATGTGCCCGGAAAAGCTGGCCACTTGCCTGCACAAACTGATAGTCAGAATCTGGGAAACTAAACAAGAAGAAGGAGAAGGGGCGTGAAAGAAGGAGTTATATGCCCCATCTACAAGAAAAGCGCCAAGCTGGAGTATGAAAACTTTCGAGCGATCACCATCCTTAATGCCGCCTACAAAGTGATATCCCGGATCATCTTCCGTCGTCTGGCACCATTAGTGAATGAGTTCGTGGAAAGTTATCAAGCCGGCCTGGTTGATGGCCGCTCGATAACGGACCAGATCTTTATTGCACGGAAAATCCTTCAAAAATGCCGTGAATTCCAGGTCCCAACGCAAATACTCCATTTCGTTCGAATCACGCCGGGGACTAGGACAAGGTCATGGACTTTCGTGCCTGTTGTTCAACAGTGCGCTAAAAAGTGTGACGCGGAGAGCCGGGTGTAACAGCCGGGGTAAGATTTTCAACAGATCCAGTCAACTTATTTGTTTCACGGATGACATGGACATTGTCGGCTGAACATTTGCAAATGTGGTAGAACTGTACACCCGCCTGAAACGTGAAGCAACAAAAGTTGTACTGGTAGTGACTGCATCGAAGACAAAATACATACTTATGGGCGGAACCGAGCGCGACAGGGCCCGCATGGGAAGCAGTATTAAGATAGACGGGGATACCTTCGAGGTGGTCGAGGAATTCGTCTACCTTGGATTCTTGCTAACGGCTTATAACAATGAAATACGAAGGCACATCATCTGTGGAAGTCGGGCCTACTACGGGCTCCAGAAGAAACTGCGGTCAAAAAAGATTCACCACAGCACCGAATGTGTCATGTACAAAACGCTGATAAGACCGGTTGTCCTCTACGGACATGAAACATGGAAATGCTCGAGAAGGACTTGCAAGCACTCGAAGTATTCTAGAGACGGGTGCTTAGCACCATCTTTGGCGGTGTTCAAGAAAGCGGTGTGTGGCGGCGAGGAATGAACCACGAGCTCGCCCAGCTCTACGGCTAACCCAGTATCCAGAAGATAGCTAAAGCCGGATGGGTACGATGGGCAGGGCATGTTGCAAAAATCCTGGACAGAAACCCTGCAAAGATGAAACCCGCGCAGTGAGCGAGGTTGGCAAACCAGGTACGACTTGCCGAGCGTGGGGCGCATTCGCGGATGGAGAGATGCGGCATCGAACCGTGTATTGTGGCGTCAAATAGTTGATTCAATTCAGTCAAAGTTAATTGCCTATGTTCCGGTGTTAAAGTAAAATAAGTAAAACTAGCTTTATGTACCCGGCCTTGCTCGGAATTGCCAGTTTGGTTTGCAGTTTTCTTTTACAATCGGAAAATGATAAAACCAATCGGTCAACAGGGTAATTGTGTTTACTTATTCATACTTTATCATTTGATTAAAAGAAGGCTTTTGGAAACATTGACTGATTTTGAAGAAGGGATCGTGGGTTTGAAAGGTCTTATTCCGGGCAAACGTCTATTTCTAAAGAAGGAAAAACATTCATCGATGCCATATTCTGGGCAACGCATATTTTTAAAGAAGGGATCAAACCCACCATTGCCTTATTCCGGGCAAATGCCTACTTTTAAAGAAGCAATCACATCCACCATTCAGAAGGAAACACATTAATCATTTCTTTTCACTGGGTATACCATTATTCCGATGAACAACAATACCCAATCCCAATAAACCCCCCCCCTCCCATTCCAAAAGTCCCTTCCAGCCTCTCTATAATAGTTTCCTTTGGGTAGGGATTACGTGTTTACGTGTTTGGTTTAAAACCTATGCACCTATGCGATAAAAAGGTATACGAAACTGTTCGTTTAATGAACATACCCTCTCTCTCATTTAGCTATGGCACTCATACCCAGTCTGATATAGTCTTCCTTAGACAGATAATATGGGTTCCAAATTTGGTGGACATCGATAAATGGGTTCAGAAAGTCATGCTGAATTGATCGATAACTAAACAATACCCCCTCTCTCACACCCTCCCACTTCTAAAATTACTTAACCACATCCACTAAAATCGCTTCCTTAGGACAGACAATATTTGATACAAATTTTGTTCAAATCGGTCATGAGGCTCAGGATTTACATTGAGTTGATCGATTGCTAAACAATACGGGAGGGGTATTACCCTCCCTCTTTTGTTAAAAGCATCCCTAATCTCCTATCGTCGTCTCTTTATGACAAAGAATTTGTGTTCCGAATTTGTTTGAAATCAGTCAAGGGGTTCAGAATTTACACTGAGTTGATCGGTAACTAAGCAATACCCCTTCCCCTACACCCTCCCTCTTTTCCAAAGAGCATGCTTAACCCCCTATCGTCACCTTCTTAAGGTTCCAAATTTGGTTGAAATCGGCCAAGGGGTTCAGAATTTACACTGCGTTGATCGATAATTAAGCAATACCCCTCCCCCCATATCCTCCCATTTCCAAAGAGCATGCTCAACCCCCCTATCGTCCCCTCCTTAAGATAAAGAATTTGTATTCCAAATTTGGTTGAAATCGGCCAAGGGGTTTAGAATTTACACTGAGTTGATCGATAACTAAGCAGTACCCCTCCCCCCATACCCTCCTCCTTTTCCAAAGAGCATGCTTAACCGCTTATCGTCCCCTTCTTAAGATAAGGTAATTGTGTTCCGAATTTGGTCGAAATCGGCCAAGGGGTTCAGAATTTAAACTGAGTTGATCGAGAACTAAGCAATACCCCTCCCCCCACACCCTCCCCCTTTTCCAAAGAGCATGCTTAACCCCCTATCATCCCCTTTTTAAGATAAGGAATTTGTGTTCCAAATTTGGTCGAATTCGGCCAAGGGGTTCAGAATTTAAACTGCGTAGATCGATAACTAAGCAATACCCCTCCCCCCACACCCTCCCCCTTTTCCAAAGAGCATGCCTAACCCCCCTATCGTCGTCTCCTTAAGATAAAGATTGTGTGTTCCAAATTTGGTTAAAATCGGTAAATGGGTTCAGAAGTTATGCTGGAACATACATACAAACATACATACAAACATACAAACATTGAGTTTTATATATATAGATAGATAGATAGATAGATAGATAGATAGATAGAAGATAGATAGATAGATAGATAGATAGATAGATAGATAGATAGATAGATAGATAGATAGATATAGATATATACAGTTCGTATTTTTTGATTAACATGTAGTACTTAAAGGGTCCTAGAACTTTGTCGAACAGATCATTGTTCTAAATACAAAGTGTGAGCCATGAGAGCGAGATTAAAAAAATGTCACGGAATGTCATGACATTAATGTCATCTGACACTAATTCGGCTCTCACGCCTCCAATATCATATTTAGAGAAATTACCTATTAGAAAAAGTTTTCGTGTCATTTGAGGGCTACATGTTTATATGGAAAACATAATTGTAAATGACTTGTGAGAAAAGTTATTAGCAAGTTAGTCCCATGACATCGATATGACATTTCCCGTCACTGGTTAGGTGTTTCGTAAGCGATGGAACAACAATAGCCGAGGGCCGATGATCTTTCCCTGAGGGAGTCGCGACGGGCTCCACGAGGCTCCGAACAGACCGAACGAATCGGTCGATAGTAACGGATGTAGATTAGAGTGATTCAAATTTTGACTTTTTTGCCCCCCCATGTTTAAACGATTGCATTTGCCAGTTTAATAATCCTCCTAAATTTTTAGCAATTTTGGATGTAATATGACTGTGCACACGTCATTTGAAGTTTGTATGGAAATTACTGTGAAAACTTACCCTTATGTGGAAGACCGTTTTGTGAGGTGGCCCATGAACTATTTAAATATAATCAACACATTGACTACACAGAATACTTCTCAAGCTGAAAGGCAGTTGTTGTTGCGAAGCGATTTCTCGTTTGGAAGCAAAGTTATGAAGAAAACAAAAATGCTCATTATTGATATTGATGTTATTCTTTTACGTGTTAAATTGAATTTCCCACGATTCAGTATTTCCCTAATAACTTTTCTTGTGATCATCAAATCGTTTCGCAACAAAGACGGCCTGTTTCCTTGTAAAATTGCTCATGTTGCCGATGTACTCATATGTTTTTAGAGCTTAAAGGGAAGCGTAGGAGAACGATTTTCCATGAAAGTTACTGTTTTCATAGCAATTTTCATACAAACTTCAAACCGCGCGTGCTCACTCAATTTACTTCCAAATTAGCTAAAAATTTAGGTGGGTTTATAAAAAGGCAAATGCAATGGGGGAGCAAAAAAGTCAAAATTTGAATCACTCTAATGTAGATGCTTTGGCTGGCGGTTGACGGTGAAGCTTGGTGTAGCGGGTGATCTGACTGTGCAAAGGCTTCAACGGATGTGTGAAGGAAAGAGCGTGATCCACCTCCGTCTGGCCGGTTGCCAACCGAAATCTTGGTGCCCGCAAAAGGGCGCAAACGCGAATAACTTGAGCTTGCGGCTGATGGTAAGTTTATCCACGAGATGCCGGGTAAAGGGCTTGTTGGTAACTACTCCTCAACTGGACGGAATTTAGTGGTCAACTTCACTAGGTGGTCGTAGAACCAATCCGGACTCCACACACGTGTCGGAAAAACGGAAGATTGAAGCTCGCCAACAATCAACCTACAATACTCTCGCTTACAAAATATATCTTTTCACAGTGATCGTCGTAACCATACTACCTTCGTTCGTTTTGAGCGAGCTCCAACCACCCAAAAAGTTCGGGCACTCATTATTTTCGTCCCCTTCGCCGTTTCAGTATATCCGCCCCCACGAGCCATCCGCATTCACACTGGCTCCCACGATCTGCGTTGCGTTTGGAGCGTTAGTTGTGCAGCCACAGAGAACAGACATGGAGGCTCGATCAAAATTTCTTGCAAAACATGTGTAAACAAACACACCGAACCTCAACGCCATCGACGTCGACATTGCAACTCACAATCTCATTTTGACAACACGATGGCGCTGATATGCTCTTGCATGCTTAACGACACTAGCGCACAGTGGCATTTTTTAATGACGCTAGCGCTGATTATGCACGGAATAACGGCGACATTCCAAAGTTATTCAAAATGAACAGTAAAAAGTTATCACAACATGGCGAGTGCAGCTTCAACGTCTGTTCTCTGTGGTGCAGCCGCCCTCCGCATTTGAATCGGACGTTATCTAGCTGAACAATAAATACTCCTGCCATCCCACATCGTAATAGTAATCAATGTTACCGTACGGTAACAAAGTAATTGACTTTAATTTAATTTTTGAGCTGACAAAAGTAAGGTATTTGAGTTATAAGCGAATGTAAGGTATGTTTAATCAAAAACCATTTTCTATTGTGTAATGCTGAAATCAATTTTCCTCATTTTGCCATTACCCCTGTTAAGCTTTGAGTAGGCCTTAACCCCAAGCCAAGTTGTTTTTTATCATATCCTGATGGAAATGGCTCTCACTGGTATGCAGCATACCATACACCTTTAATTTTTGCACAAAAAGTTTAGTCACAAGGAGTTGTTGATCAAATGTATCATGCGTCTCCATATGATTGTATGCTTAATGATGAATATGTGCAAAGCTTGTGGACAAAACAGTAATAAGACATACCTGTATGTCGTAGAACGAAAAAAAACAATTGTTCATCTCACTTTTAGAGGGATCAAGCGGAATGCCTCCAAAGAAGCGCATTAACTTGCTGCTAAAATGTCTCGAAGACAACACTGTTGAATTGCATAATAAAGGAACTGTTAACTAAACACGATTTTAGCCACTGCGCGTTGGTTCCAATTTAGGTAATCAAATTTCAGTAGTGTAAATAGTCTTGTTAGGTTATCAAATTATAACAGACAAATAGAAACTATCTTCTAAAAGGTTATTCTGAGAAGATCTTGAAACTGATAAACCTAGGTAAAAACAAATATATTTGAAATGAAAGGTGGCCAACCAGTTATAATTGGAACATGTTTAAAACAGAAATATGGAATAAACAAGAAAATAATGGGAACAACTGTTCATCAGACGATTGTAGACTGAATTGATTGGACTAGCTTGGGGGCAAAGTCAATGTTGTACAACATCGATTCTGCCCCAAGAGAATCTGTTCGGTCGGAGTAAAGTCGGAGCGTTATCAGAGCAGAGGGCAGGGCAGACAGCAGTTGTTTGAGCGAGTAATGGCAATAAGGCCTAGAACGTATAAGAAAAAATACCTGGATTCCTCCCTTGGATGTTGGATATGCAAATGGCTGTTACCGTTCCTCCCTTTCGTGAATTCAAAAGTGATCATTGATCATATTGTGCATTTAGTTGTAGAGTTTTACAATATCTGGTCGGTTGGTGTGCATGGTGATTAAAACAATTATTTCCAGAATATTCATGATTCATTGCAAATAATAAAGCTGACAAGAAAATCCAATACGAAAGTACAACCGAAAATTTCTAGGATGCCTTTTAATTTTGGCTGTGCATATGGTAAGACAAGACAAGAAAGCGCTTCACATTAACCAAAGCACTATATCATATCTTTGTCTTGAAAAATAGACATTATTTACAAGATTGTCTTGGACACTCTAAACAAGAATTAATTTCAATTATATTGAGGAAACACATATAAATCGTCATCCCACCAAGGTGAACACCACACCATAATAGAACAAATTTTACAACTTACCGAACCTCCAGCTAGAGCACCAGCGAGTGCATACGATTCGAGTTATGATGCTTTCAACTTTTATCATATTCCCCGCGACTAACAGCAGCATCAGCAGCAGCAACGATACTAAAACGATGTAGACGGATGTGGATTTAGATCCGTCCTTGCCTTGGCAGCGGACAAAATGTGTACACACGGTTCTCTTTGGTAAGTCTCGCACCACCGCCGCCGGAGGGAAAGATGTGCATTTCACATCAAGCGGCATAGCAGTCAGTGGGAACCTGCGCTACGGCCAAAGCGTGCAGTCAGTGGGCGAGTGCAATCCACCAGATGATAGCTACTTGCAGTTTCGGAACTTTGTGGGCGCGGTATATCGCTTCCGGTGGGAAAACCCATTATTAAAAGAAATGGATTCAAGATGTGTATTTCCGTCTCCAAGCCTGGATCAGTAGGTATGATAGGGTGATCCGTAAATTTTGATTTTAGATCAGTGGTTTACAATACGCCTCAAGTTTCAGATATTCAACAATTTGTTTTTCTAAATAAATCGTGCAAAAAAACTCATAACGGAGCTTAGGGAAACATTACCTAGATGTGTATATCAGACGAATATGAAGGATCTTTATCGCGTTAATAGCATTAAAGCGGACTGTCACCGTTTCAACAAAAATATCGCAAGTTTGGCATTAGTAAGCTAACGGAGATGTGGTGCTTACTCAACATCATCCAGTAGCTGGATACAGTTGGAAGCATCCATAAGTCGGGGCATGCTGCAAGAATGTAAGAATATCCTTGCAATTACCTATGTGGAACAACATGGATGATGCCAGTTTTTCGTGAAAAGTTTCCAAATGATAATAACGATGTTGCTTACAAGATATTTGATAAGTAAATCACAGTTGATATGATGTGGATGTGGCACCCTATATTATCCCCACCATCCGTTCGGCCAAATCCGGCTCAACGTGCACTACTATAGGGTGCAGACACGGTTAAGAAGCGTTACACGCTAAGAACAACATCCATTTCTTCCCATCATACAGGGAGGAGTGCCCGGGCCGTGCAACTTGGAAGCTCTATAGTAGTTGCTGTTGCGTTGTTTCATCTCGGGCTTCAGTATTTCAGTCCATCCGTCAGTCTGGGCGCATAAAGTTTAATTTAAACTTCGGGAAGAAACGCATAGTGCCCGAATGGGACGATGCGATGGAAGAAGTCAGATTTTAGTTTTCTTAATCTGTTTACTTATAAGCCGCCTGCTGCTTCAACGATGTTATGCAAGAAAACTTTACAGCAGCAGGAGAGAAAAACTGGATCGAGCTCGTTAGTTATTATTTATAGTTGGGTTTGCACCCGCTGCATGAATGCAAATAATTTTATATTCAATTTAAATATTCCCACTGGTCGCTATATTTGTTGTTCGTTTGTTATTTGTTTGATTTTTGTTTAATGTTTGATATAAATACATAAGTATCCAATGCAATAACTGTTAAGGCTGTGCAATTCTGTTACATATATCGTACATTTTGAATTGTTTTAAGAATAATTAGAGTTTTACCGGGGGCTCCTTTGGACTTTTGATTTCCCTAAAACAACAAACGAAAAAATATCAAATTTGAAACAGTTGACATTCAGCTATCAGCAAGTCACCCAAATGGTGATAATGGCCATTCGATAGTAGTTTTTGTCATAATTCTTGTTTCAAACTGTCCAAAGTAGTCCCCAATATGCCAAAAGAAGTCCCACACGACGGTACAAAGGAGTTACCAATGGTTTTATAAACCATATGCTACTTCTGAGGATATTATTTTATCTTATATAAGTTTCAATCAGGATGTAAAACGAATATTGGGGGCCCTCCTTAGCCTAGCGGTAAAATGCCCGGCTATAAAGCAAGACCATGCTGAGGGTGGTTGGGTTCGATTCCCGGTGCCGGTCTGGGCAATTTCCGGTTTGGAAATTGTCTTTAGCCTCATGATATACGAATGCAAAAATGGTAACTTGGCTTAGAGACCTCGCGGTTAATAACTGTGGAAGTGCTAAATGAACACTAAGCAGCGAGGCGGCAATGTCCCAGTGGGGGATGTAATGCCAATAAGAAGAAGAAAACGAATATTGATCGTTTTTGCGATATCTGATTTAAATACAGTCGCCTCTCCACATCTTGATATTGAAGAGATCATATTTATAGGGCACTGCACGGAAAAATCACTTTCTCTTTCGTTCTTCATACATTGTGAAGTTTACTGGACTGGCCTTGTTGTTTTCTAATTTCATTGAAAGCGTGAAAGAGACAAAGCAGTCCGTGCAGTGCCTTATATAGATAACGAGAGTTCGAGGAATGGAAGGAAAATTGAAATGGATACTAGATCGAACCTAAAATTTATCAAAGTTTTAAAAACAGTCTTGCTATCGAAATTTTGATTTTTTTTGTAACATGGTCTTTACACGTTGTGTTCTGAATTCACGCGGTACCGGGTAATAATAACCGCGTAAAAATAAATCATTTTCAAAAAAATAATTCTCAAAGATTCATGGATTTTGAGTCGACCACGCCACCGAATATTTTTTACCTGGAGGAACTTCCGGAGGAATTCCTGTAGGAACTTCTGGAAGAATTCTTGGAGGAACTTCCGGAGGAATTTCTGGAGGAACTTCTGGAGGAACTTTCGGAAGAATTCCTGGATGCACTTCCGGAGGAATTCCTGGAGGAACTTCCGGGGGAACTCCAGGTGGAACTTCCGGAGAAATTCCTGGAGGAACTTCCGGAGGAATTCCTGGAGGAACTTCCTGAGGAATTGCTGGAAGAACTTCCTTAGGAATTGCTGGAGGAACTTCCGGAAGAATTCCTGGAGGAACTTTCGGGCGAATTCCTGGAGGAATTCTTGGAGGAACTTCCGGAAGAATTTCTGGAGGAACTTCCGGAGGAATTCCTGTTGGAATTCTTGGAGGAATTTTCGGAGAAATCATTAAAGGAATTCTTGGAGGAACTTCCGGAGGAATTCCTGTAGCAGCTTTCAGAGCACTTCCTGGTGGAAACGGAGGAATTTGTAGAAGAATTTCAGAAAAATTCTATTGCTTTAAATAAGCTCACACCGACGCACGCCGTCGCCACCGATTACCAACGGCGTGACGCCGCCACACCACCGCCGCTGGCTGAAAATGATCTATCACGCCGCCGCCGACAAATTTTCAATCGGTGCACATGTCTAGTTTCGATTAATTTTGAGCACCCCTAAATCATGTCCGATTTAGCTCAAATTTTGCATAGGGGGATATTTTTGGCTACGAAAACGTTTGCGTGTCGTCCGGTGTTAAATTCGAAGTCCCAAAAATGTTCTAAGAGAAAAAATCGATCTCTACTCAATTTTTTTTTTAATAACATCAGATCTCGACGTTTCATGCATTTTTAAGTCATTTGGCATCAAAAACAAAAATTCGATTTTCGACTTGGGAAAATTTTCATGGGTAAAAATTTCAAAACTTTGATGAATTATAGGCACCCCTAAATCATGTCCGATTGAGCTCAAATTTTGCATGGGGTAATATTTTGGGGTAATGAAACTTGTGAGCAACATCGTTTTTTAGAAATTCGATGACAATTTGTTTCCCATACATTGGCACCCTGCATTCGATACTCGAACGATCTCGCATCTTGCAGAATAAAACCATGCAACTATCGCATAGCATATTGCTCAATAATAAACAAAGCGCAGATTCCGTTACACCAACACAGCTGGCGTGGAACTATTTGGCGCACTTTCCTTCACACACCGTTCGATGATAGAGCAGAGCGCATTTTTCACAATTATTTGCCATTGTTAAACGAACGAATGGACAGAATACAATTTTAGGATTACTTCGAAAATTCGCTTAATATAGTCGAAGAAGAGTTGTCTTAAACACCGCAGAAGATATTAATGTTGTGGAATCGTATACAGCAGTTTTACAATTGTTAAAACGACTACAACATGTATTATTTTACGTTAAAACACGATGCGATCAACAAACGTCTGATACGAACCGATCAACAACAACAAGCGAGATATTATATTAGGAAAACTTTTTTTTTTTTGTTAAAGCACAGCACATGTTTTGAAATGCACAAATTGATATGAAATTTGCGAAAAAGAATCCACTTGTCTTGGAGGGACTCGAACCCTCCAACCTCCTACGCAAGAAGGAAATCATCAACTGCCTCCAACAAACCAGCAAAACCATGTCATGGGGTCGTGACGGAGAACGAGTAGTGGAATGTTCCCAGTTCAAGTCAGCCAACGTAGGGGAGCGATAGAAACTTGTTCAGCAAAAAGAATTGTGCAAAACATGTCCAATAGCCATGGAAAAAAGCCATGTAAGCCATGGCTTGGTTGTAGATCGGAAGGATGCCGCCAAAAGTGTCATACCCTTCTACAATTTTCCTCTATATTTGATAACGTGAACATTTCAGCGAGTCATGTGTCAATGCAGGACCTTTCATAGCCGCTTTTCCGCATCTCACCGGTAGTTCTCTACGCGAATCAGTGCTCACAGCTAGCTTTTGCCTTCATCGACGAGGGGTCGTCATATACTCTTTTGGAAGACTCTATTGCCGACAATATAGATGTGTCGGGACCCACGAAGTCACTAACTCTCCAGTGGACAGGTCACGTCAAGCCGGTTGAAACGGAGTCGACACTAATCCAACCAGAAATTACTGGAACCAACGATTCTACCAGCACCAGGTACAAACTGTTTCGCGCTCGGACGGTGAGTAGGCTAGTGCTACCGTCGCAGACGCTGTACTATCGTGAACCAGCCCAACGGTTCCCACACCTACGTGAGCTTTTAATTGATGACTACGAATCCGTTCAACCGAAACTATTTATTAGGCTTGATAATCTCCGACGAAACTCCACGAAGGACACCAAAACCACAGAGAAGCAGACGTCTCACTCTACACACGTTCCATCGTTCATCTGTTTAACGATGGATTCAATTTTTGTAGGTGGTCGATCGACCACCGATGGCGCTTCCATCGGTTTTGCTTGTGTTTGGCGTTTACTCACTATCGCCACCTAGTTCCCGCTTGTCCACCTACAGTGTATTTAGCATTGGGCGATAATGATTTCGTGACGATGATTTTGATTGCATTTTGTTCTAAGCAGGGTTGTAAATATTCGGCAGCACTGGATGAAGGTGATGTTTTTTATATCATTTTTTTATTTTCTTCCTGCTTTGAAATCAACCTCACATTCCCGGAGAGGCAGAAAAGTAAACAACAGAACTCACATCACCCACGGCGCCGCAAAGATGAAATTTACCACAGCAAAATGTACACATTCCCCCAGCAAATTGAAAAAAAAATCACCACGCGTTTAAATGGGCCACTCACAGTCATACGGTAAGGCGCGAACTGAGCAGCCGGTCAGAGCGACTTGTGAGTGGCTGAATGCGAAATTGAATGGTCGGTGTTGGAAATGATTTTTCGGCTGCACCCAGTCGCACGCGCCACGGCGGCGAAGAAGGCGACTGCAGATTATACTGAGATCCATGTTTTTCACTGCATTGACTGTGAAATATTTCTACCCTGGTTCTAAGTGAGATCCCTGTTTCTCTGTGCCAAAACGATCAAAGTGCAGCCAAGTGTCGTTTGGATTGGAGCATTTATGGTTGTATCCAGAAATAAGCAAGTTATCGGACAGTCGTCAACTTCATCTTGAAATAAACGAGCAAATGCGTGACTACTTCGTCCTAGAGGATGCCGGAGTTGCAGCTGCGTACGACAAGTTGGAATCCGAAGAAGATAAACAAGCGAAACGAATCCAGTTAGAAACAACAAGGCGTACAGCAGGTGGTTCCAGATTTGAAACGAGTTTATTATGGGAGGTAGACAACCTAGACTTCCCTGACAGCTATCCAATGCTGGTTCCGAGGGCGGAGCTTCCTTTTTGAACCAGAAAATCTGTGGCCAGCACAGGGTCCAACGTCTTTGACGAAAGAAGAATTCCCCCAAGCGTCACTATTTTCCATCATCACGCACCACCGTTTGATGCTTCGATTGATATCTCTCGATTCAAT
Organism: Armigeres subalbatus; assembly: GCF_024139115.2. Taxonomy (NCBI): domain Eukaryota; kingdom Metazoa; phylum Arthropoda; class Insecta; order Diptera; family Culicidae; genus Armigeres; species Armigeres subalbatus. The sequence continues at coordinate 203,053,718 of NC_085140.1, read as the reverse complement.
TCATGGACAAAACTTCAACGATCGGTAGCATTCGTATACCGTTACTCGGACAACTGTCGGAGGAAAAAAATCAAGAATGTCTTGAGTTAGGGGTCCTTATTCAAGACGAACTAGTGCGAGCTGAAGAACTGCTTTGGAAAATCGCTCAGAAAGAAGCGTTTTTTCGGAAGAGTCATCTATTCTGGCCGCATCGCAAGGAATCGTCACCGTATTGTTCACAAATCTAGCTACTACAAAACTTGGCCATTCGTGGACGATCACGAGGTTATAAGGATACGTGGCTGAATCGGTACTGCTCCATATGCACGGATCGAAGCTAAATATCCGGCTATCCTGCCAAAGTACCATCCAACAACATTCCACATTGTTGATTGGTTTAATTGCCAGTATTCGTAAGAAGTTCGAAATACCGAAGCTAAGATCGCTGATCGTGAAAGTTATTAAGAATTGCATCTGGTCACAGAGAACAGACGTTGAAGCTGCACTCGCCATGTTGTGATAACTTTTTACTGTTCATTTTGAATAACTTTGGAATGTCGCCGTTATCCCGTGCATAATCAGCGCTAGCGTCAGCAAAAAATGCCACTGTGCACTAGTGTCGTTATGCACGCAAGAGCATACCAGCGCCATCGTGTTGTCAAAATGAGATTGTGAGTTGCAATGTCGACGTCGATGGCGTTGCGGTTCGGGGTGTTTGTTTACACATGTTTTGAAAGAAATTTTATTCGAGCTTCCATGTCTGTTCTCTGTGATCTGGTGTCGCATCGAAAAAGCTGTCTCAAGACCTCCGGTGATGTCTTCCCTTCCAAAAATACGCCTTCTCCCCTTTTTTAGAGCATTCACTTTTGTCGGACTAGACTACTTTGGCCCAATACACATTAGGGTTGATAAAAGCCTCGCTAAGCGGAGGATAGCTTTATTTACTTGCCTTTCGATCAGAACAGTACATTTGGAAGTGGTACATTCTCTCAGCTAGGAGTTATACATTATAGCCGTGCATCGCTTCGTATCTCGCCGGGGAGAGTTCAACACGGATAACGGCACCTGCTTCCAAGGTGCGAGTCGGGAGCCCAAGGAAGAAATCATCCATAGAAACCAAGCCCTAGCGTTAACTTTTACTAGTGCTGAACCTAGCTGGAAAATGATCTAACCGGTGGCACCTCATATGGGTGAAGTCTGAGAGCGGCTCGTTAGATCGGCCAAGGTTGCGACTGCGGCAATTCTTGAGGCAGCACGCAAGCCTGACGATGAAGCTTTGGAGACTGTCATGTTAGAAGCAGAAGCGATGATCAATTGTAGACCGCTCACCTTAATTCCCCTTGAATCAGCTGATCAAGATGTACTTTTTTCATTGTGTTTGTTTATTAGGCTCAGCTGTTTCATTAAAACTCTACGGAGCGAAATAACAGAAGAAGTTATATAAATGTAGCATAAAATATAATTAATAATATGATCTACGAACGCATTTCTTCTTCGGGTGTGTTGTTGAACCAGACCCCTACGCAGACAATTGAGCCCGTCGCTGCGGCGCTGGTGGATGAGTCAAAATTTCCTTTATTACGATTACCACCTCCTCCAAAGTAACATCGTCTTTCTTCCTTCGATTTTTCCCCGTTTTCACGAACCACCGACTGCCTCTGGTTTTCTGATTTCGGATTTTCTTCTGGAACCTCGATGAAGTCCTCATCCGAGGTTTTCGACGATTCCTACGTTTGTTCATTCCCAGAAACAACGGCGGCGTATGAAGTACACTGTACTTGTTTTTCGGGCTTCTTCCGCTCTTGCTGAAGACAAGAATCCCTCCGATGACCTACTGCTTGACAAAGGAAGTATGTGTCCTTGAGCCCGTCGTAAAATATTCTTGCTTTCAGACCTGCTACATCTATTGACGGCGGAATACTCTTTCCGACTTCCATGCATACACCACGGAGTCCAGTGCATAGGTGCCCCAGACAAGACTCCAAAGGAAACTTTTCTCGGACAAGGCGATAAACTTTCCCAAACAATCCGATAACCTGGGATATACTTTCGTCTGTAACTTCCGGCGGCAAATCAAATACACGGACGTACCGCATATTTATTCTTGCAATTTTCATCCGAACTTCAACCGACGTCCCACTAGAATAGACAAACTTCCTCGGCTCCGTGTTCTTATTCATCGACTCTTCAAGAACATCGCGGGAAACGAATATGAAGTACAGCGAACTATCGTGTGCTGTTTTGTACACGGTATCCATCAGCAATACATCTGTATCCAGCTGTTTAAAAAACTGGCGATTTCAGCCAAAGAAGGCCGGGGCGGGGACTGTCCACTGGGAAACGGAACTGAACAGTATTAACAAACACTTTGTCACCCATTAAGTTGGTTTGATGCTTGTGCACCACCGACAAGCGGAAAGAATGCGTATGACCGAACAAAGGAAAACAAACGCAAAAAAATCACACTGGCTGTAAAGAGTACTATTCCGTAGGTACCCAACGACGACAGTGATTGAACTGGAACAGGAGGCGCTTACACCAAACCACTTTTTGTTGGGCAGTTTATCCGGGGTTAAAGTGCTTCCTACGGCTCCAGTAGATAATCGGTCAACTCTAAAAAAAAACAGCTGGAAATTAGCTCAGTTCATTTGTGATGAGTTTTGAAAACGATGGGTAGAAGAATACCTACCCTCACACGAAGTGGTTGAAAGAGACTAAGGATCTGGAAGTAGGTGATTTAGTAATGGTGGTCGGCGGCTCGACCAGACCAATGGATACCAGGACGCATCGAGCAGGTGTGGCAAAGATGGAAGAGTACGTCAGGCCCTGGTGCACACTGCAACGGGAATATTTCGAAGACCAGTAGTCAAGCTAGCTGTTTTGAATATTGCGGATCAGGCAAAACCTGGTGTATAGGTTAATGGAGCTGAACAAAATCACCAACACTGAAAACCAAAACTACCCAAAAGTGGGTTGTTTGCACTCAAAACCGTGGTTTGGGCCAATAACCCAAATTTGAGTAAAATGAATTCTCTGGCACTAGGTAGTTTGCCTTTAATCCCATGTAAACAATTTACCCAAAGCTGAGTTTAATTTATCCGAAGCGGACCTTAATCAACCCAAAATAGAGAATATTTAATTTACTCAAATTTGGGTTATTGGGCTGAGCAACCTCGGTGAGGTGTTTGCATCTTGCTCTAGTTTCGATAGCAATCATGGGAAAGAAAGGGAAAACTACCCAAATTTGGGTAAATTTTTTCTGCGATATTCTAATCAGTGCGTATATTGAACTCAAAGTTTGGGTTGATTTATCTGTCCGTGAAGGTTTACGGGTAGGGGAATGTGGCGACAGATCTCCCATTGCGGCAGCGCTGTATACACGGAATTCAATTTGAAGCCGCGGTCACGTATTAGATAACATCACATGTCAACGGCTGTCATTGAAAACGAAGAATCAGCATTTCTTAATTCTAAAATTCTGCTCATATAATACTTAAACTAGTGAGTTTGTATACGAACTATTCTACTACAATACAAAAAGTAAGTTAGTTTCCTTCATATTATCCTAGCCTAGATTACTAACTAAAGAAATCCAGACAAAAATTACAGGGTACGAATCCGACTATTCACAAATCGTTTCATTGGTTGGTTTACGAAAATTGTAAGTAAATATCGAACCCGAGCAGTCCCGAGTAGCTGAAGGGAAATGCGCACAAAACTGAATCCAAGACAATTGTGTTTGAAATTTTAAATAATTTATTGATACTTTTATTTCCCATACTTCTTTCCTTCTTTTCCTGCACTATACTTTCCTGACTCCTACTTTCTTTTTATCAATCTACATCTAGCGTAATACTACTCACGTTGAACCACGAACCCCGTTTGCTTCGGCGTCGGTGTCCTACAGTCGACGCGAACAAAGTGCGCGTTGGTGCAACTGCACCACATGTTTACTTCCGCGCGCCGCATGCTCGACGCGAATGTCATCAACGGGTCAAAGCTTGTCAGCTCCGGCTCGTTGTTGTTCCAGCGATATTCACAAGGCCACTTGTCGCGTCGCTAAGACCGTTTGCCGATGCTGCGATGTTCTTGCCCCTCGAGAACGACGAACCTACGAGTGCCTTCACGTGTCCTTGATCGAGAGAACGAGTCAAAAGAAAAAAGCCCTGGAGGCATCGTACCATTAGCAACGTCCTTTTGCATGGTCGTAATTCGACATTGTTGTTTCAAAAGGGCGAAAGTCGCAAACGTTAACATTGACTTCTTCTGGTGATTCCAGGAAGATTAGAGATTTCTGGCGGTATTTTCCACTTCCGTTCGATAGAAGGCGCAGAGCAGTTACAAGTGGTTGTTAGCTAGGAGCGGTCCCAGTTCTTGATGAATTTGCTGGAAAAGGCATTGTTTACGTTTGCGACATTGGCCCTTATGAAACAACCGTGTCGAATTGACCAACTCACCCTATCGCGGGGTTTTCGATTCTCCCAATTGAACTCGCGTACTTCGTTGCGTGACGCTAGTGTTCTGCCTAAAACGTATCTCGGAAGCACTTTGGTTGATAGACCGAACGTCCACCGGCACAAGGATTGTCGGACAAAATAGCGTGGTTTGCGTCAGCTGCAAAATGGCGGCAACAATCCAGTTAGGTAGGTGGTTCGCATAATCATCTAGAAACTCGAACTCACCTTTTAACAGCTTTCTTTCTGGCCCATAACTATTGACGCCAAACTCCCCTTCCAATTGTAATTTAATCAATTTACTATCGTGCGGTTATCGGAAAATGTTCACGCTTCACCTCGTGCTTCGCACGTTACACGCTCTTTCTATACTTTCGTATAGACGATCCCGAGATCAATTGCACGTGCTGAGTGTCTCTCGAACCAAGACGAACTGATTTTCACCAGTCATTCTCGCGTGATTTTTGAAAACCTCGTAAGTCCAAAAGAGAGGCTCTCTTTGTTTACTTTCTCTTTCGATTATTACGAAGCCATACTAACATTTACATCGCTCGTCTATCTGACCGTGCAACGTTTTGTGAGCGTGTGGCGGCAACCGATGAAACCACTCTCTTCGCTCTCACCTCGCGGTGCGGCGTCGATCTCTTGCATGATCACTTCGTGCACTCTAACTTTCACCTACTCAGTGACTGAGTAAAATTGTATTGCCGTCTCTCTTCTTCCCACGGAAATTTTACTTAATTTCCGTCAAAAGCAGGATTACTCATAGTTTTGAGTTGTTCTGCTTTTGACGGAAATTGAGTAATATTTCTATGGGATAGAAAGAGAGAGCAATACAATTTTACTCAGTCACTGAGTAGGTGAAAGTTAGCGTTTGTAGGTTTGATGTCGATTGCCTCAAGTGACCGTCGGTGCAAAAGATATTTTAGTTACTAGATAAAAATTGTCGCTTCGGTTCCATTTGTTCTGCTATCCGAAACATGTGTGGTATCAAACTGTCAAATCGTATGTATTTTTCCTTCATTGACATTTAGATCCCCATATCCTCGCCAGCAAAAGATGTTCCGGACTGCGACGAAAGCGACAATCTTTCTTTGTCTGTCATATAGAGCTCGGACCTAGTTGATCCATCTCGCGACAATCTTTATCTAGTAACTAAAATATCTTTTGTCGGTGCATATCTCCTCGATGTATGTTGTGTGTGAGTGTGGCGAATGCTTCTCTCAACACGCTTTCTTTTCTGCTTATCGTCGTCTATCAGGCACTTTGATGATCGTCGTCCCCGGGCTATGTGTTGGTGAATCACAATGTTCATTGATTATCTGCTTGAGGCATGTTGTGTTCGAGGTGGCGTAGATGAACAGGGGTTTACAACTATTGGCTCGCAGAGCTTTTGCCTTAATTTAGGTTTCAACGCTGGTATTTTGACTATCAACATAATTTCAAACAACCATATTCGTTATAAACAAAACGTATACGTAACAACGTGTCATGAAAAATACACTTTGGACTATAATAAAATCTTCTTCTTCTTCTTCTTCTTATTGGCATTACATCCCCACACTGGGACAGAGCCGCCTCGCAACTTAGTGTTCATTAAGCACTTCCACAGTTATTAACTGCGAGGTTTCTAAGCCAAGTTACCATTTTTGCCAAGTTACCATCATGAGGCTATCACGATGATACTTTTATGCCCAGGGAAGTCGAGACAATTTCCAAACCGAAAATTGCCTAGACCGGCGACGGGAATCGAACCCAGCCACCCTCAGCATGGTCTTGCTTTGTAGCCGCGCATCTTACCGCACGGCTAAGGAGGGCCCCAGATAATAAAATATTTGTAGAAATTAGCTTGAAGCTAACAGCAATGAAAACTGCATTTGCAATCGAGAGTTGGCATATCCGATACGTTTTCAACCGTTCACTAAGCATAACTATCTATATCTTATAACATTACAGTTCTCCTATTTCAAGCTCGTCCATCTGACGCTATCTGGCTGCCAAGATATTGAAAGTATTCGACCACCTTCACTGTATGGCCGGCTATCTTAAAGTTGGAGGGCTTGTCCGTGTTGACATCCACGATTTCGTCTTGTTGTCGTTGATGATGAGACACACCGTATATGTAGAAGCTTTCAGCTAAGTCATTCAGCTTACTCTGCAGAGTCGGTGAGCTAGTATAGCAATGTCATCAACAAATTCGAAGTAGTTTAAATGCTCCATAGTAATAATCTGTCAGAGAAGCCCATGGTTTGGTGCTCGATTAATCTCACCCACCATAATCACGTCGATTAATATAAGAAATAGCAATGGAGATAGAATACATCCTTGCTTTACTCCGACAGCATTTGAAGATCTAATTCTATTGATCTAAATATATTTTTATTCATGTGCCATGAAGGCCCCCGAAGTGAAAAAGTGTTCGTAATGTGTAACGAGACAACAGGGCATTCTCGTTCGTTGACTGATCCGTGAGATCCGCGTCACCCAGATTTGTCAATCAGAACATGTTAGGGAAATCAAAGCGATGACGGGGCTGTCAATAATGACTGGCAAATTTAGCAACGTGTACATGCAGTGAAGATCAACAAATTAAGGTCCTTTATTTGCCTTTCAACTGAATTGGAAACCTAATAAACCTAATGAGCGTTAAAATTAGCATTGAAACAGTTAGTGCAGTAGTAGTTAAACAGTTCTATTAATTAAATTGAAAATTGAATCCACAATAATTTGGTTATTACTAGCTAAATCCTAACCCTAATAGATTACAGATAGAAAACAATTACATCTAATAGTACGGCTGAGTTCAATTGATAAATTTCTAGCAAGCTTAAATCTATATGTAAGTACATGCACTTAAAACTTATCCTAATATGTACATGAATTAAACACGTTGAATTAAAAAAAACTAGGATGCAACAGTAGTACAACAGGTACTGGAATATTTTGGAAGGAGCGAGTTTCGGGTGAACTCGAATAGAAGAAACACGAAAATGTAAGTGTAAATACCTTTGTAAACCAACATGAAATTGAACTTAAATACAATTACAGCTTTGAAGCTGCTAAGGCTGCTATCAGACCGTGTTTACGTTTGCTCGAAAATTATTCCGAACAATCTTCAAAGATTTTCTGGTGCATCTAGACGAGCCTAGCATGGACACCACCCCCAAACACTGCACTAAATGCGACCGACCAGATACAACCGATCACCTCGTTGGTTGTGATAGATGTGAGAATTGGGCACACTTCGGATGTGCCGGTGTAACGGATTCTATAGCTGATCCGGATCGTACTTGGCAGTGCGATGAATGTCGAATGCGGGAAGATGATGGTGCCTCTCAGTCGCGGAGGTCTATGAACCGATCGTCCGCCAGTCGACATTCCACACGAACTGAATTGAGCCTGAAGATGATGGAGGAGCAAAAGGCATTGCGGATGAAGAGAATTCTAGAGGAACAGGCGGCTCAAGCGGTGACGCGTCAAATGCTAGCGGAAGAAGAGGAAAAATTCCTGAAGCAAAAATACGATTTGCTTATGGCGGAAGCGGACGATGCAGAAGGAGTCAGTAGAAGAAGCAAATTGAGCAGTAGAGCAAGCCGGGAGAAAGTTCAATCGTGGCTTAGTGAACACCAAGTCGGTGCAGTTCAACAAACCGTGGCTGTGTCAACTAGTAGTGTGTTGCCACCGATTGTATCATCGGAAGCAGCTCAGCGATTTAGTTTTCTCAGAACCTCACTACCAATAGCGGCGTCGACGATGAACGATTCGGCGATAATGGCCACAGATGTAACTCCTAGTGGCCCAGCAGTTGACCCAAAAAGTACTGCTAGCACGATTGTTCCACAAGATTTTCCATCATTACTCCCATCTGGTAAAGTAGTTTCCTCCACTGAAATCACCTTTCAAAGAACACCGGTGAGTACAACGAAAACGCCACGCTGTCGTTCGACGCTAGGCGCCGATTCCATCGAGAAGGCTAAGGTCGACACTATTCCGACAACAAATCACAGAACTTTGTCCGTTCCCAATTTATCCAAATCTAATACTAAGTCTGCAATTATAAACTGTAACTCATCGCCGATGGTCAGCGATATTATCGCGGTCGACGTAGGCAACATTTCGATGTCCCACGAAACAGGCTCAGAACACATGGTTAGTCACGCAGCGTTAGCTGTTAGTAAAGCATCGTTGACGTCCTCTAGCGGTGTTAGGTTCGGTGACACTTTACCTTTAAGTCGTTTTGGAGTCTCGTCAAAGACGGACAATAATCTGGCAACGATTACTGCAACGTTGCCATCAGTAGTGACCAGTAGTAATCTATTTGGTCAGCACCCAGGAGTAGGTAGTTATGTCTCAAAATCAAATCCGAGCGGTTTGATTCCGATGGTCTCAATCAAACAACCCCATAGCCGATAGTATTTCCACTATGCACATCTCGGGACAAAGAGTCGTTTCGAAGTCGCAGTATTCCTATCCAACGGAGAGTTATCGAAGCATGCGTAATGCCATGACATCATCGATGACGATCCCATCCCATTTTCCGGCAGAGAATGCTACCTCATCATGGTCCCACCAAAACCCTATCTTATTGACTACACAAGCCGAGTCAGCACATCTCCCAATTCTTCATGAGTCATCAGTCGTTAACTCTGTGGTACCGTCTACGTGCATCGTTCCGTGGACTAACCAGAGATCTATCTTCTCATCCAGACAAGTTCCTGTTGTTACTAATAGTAGCTCAGCTAGCAGAAACATTGGGCTGCCGTCAGGATACCAATATAACTACACTCAGGAACCTTTATCTCAGGGCGATGGACCAGGTTTGATGACAGCCGATAGAAGAACACAGCCATTCCATTTCCCTGCTACTACGATGCAAAGAACGGGACCTACGGGAGATCAACTGGCGGCCAGACAAGTAATGCCAAAGGAACTACCATTTTTTCTGGAGATCCTCAGGAATGGCCGATGTTTTTCAGCTCCTTTTGCAACTCAACGGACGCCTGTGGGTATACTGATGCGGAAAACTTGGCAAGATTGCAGAGGTGCTTGAAAGGGAATGCGTTGGAAGCTGTAAGAAGCAGATTGTTATTACCACAATCAGTGCCTTCCGTAATAGATACACTACGAAGACTGTATGGAAGACCTGAAATTCTTATTCACTCCCTTCTCCGTTCATTACGCGCTGTTCCGCCTCCGAAAGCCGATAATCTTCCGTCGATAATCACATTTGGACTTGCGGTACAGAATGCAGTGGATCACATGTGCATCGCAAATCTCAACGACCATCTGTGGAACCCAACTGTGCTTCATGAGCTGGTCGAGAAGCTCCCCCCTTCGATGAAAATGGACTGGTCGTGTTTCAAGAGAAGAAGTGAGCACGTAAATCTAACGACGTTCAGCACCTTCATGACCGAGCTGGTCGTAATGGCCTCAGATGTTACGTTTCCTGTGGATACCCATCCAAAATCCAACAAAGCTGGACAAGACAAGCAGAAGCTGTACGTGCACTCCGAAGAGCTGCGGCCTGTTAGTTCTGAAAATTCAGGGAAAATGTTGTTAATCGAACCGATGATGAAAACTTGTGCGTACTGTGACTGCTTGAGTCACGAAATCGTGAACTGTATGCATTTCAAGACGCTTGATATTGATGGTAGGTGGAAGGCGGTAAAACAAAAGAACTTATGCAGAAGTTGTCTTATACCACATCGCAAGTGGCCTTGCCGCTCCAATAAAGAGTGCGGTGTCGAAGGATGCAGGTTCCATCATCACAATTTGTTGCATTCAGCAAGAAATGTACTTAAAGACGAAAGAGCCAAAAGTGTCGTACACCAGAATCTACATTGTTCGGTAACATACTCTTTGTTTCGATACTTACCTGTAACCATCCATGGTAACGGACAAAAAATTAAAACTTTCGCCTTCTTAGACGATGGATCATCGTCAACACTACTAGAGGCGGGAATCGCGTCAAAACTTGGTATCACTGGACCAACCGACAACCTTTCTTTAAGTTGGACCGGCAATATTTCAAGGGAAGTAAAAGGGTCTCAACGGGTAACAGTGGTCATTTCTGGAGATACGGGAAAGTTCAAACTCAGCAATGTACGAACTGTTGAAGAACTCCAACTTCCAAGTCAAACTATGCAGTATGAAGCGCTACAGCAATCATATCCACACCTTAAAGGGTTACCGATCCGCAGTTATACAACCGCTACTCCGGGGATTATCATCGGATTAGAACATGTCCGCCTTCTAACATCGTTGCGGCTACGAGAGGAGGAGACAACGGGCCTGTTGCAACTAAAACCCGACTGGGTTGGTGTATTTACGGGAGGAATTCGAACCATGGCAGCGTGCTAGAGCAGTTGAACCTTCATTTTGTGCGCGATCTAGATAATCGAGAACTACACGATTGGATGAAGCAATACTTTGCGGTAGAGGAATCAAGCGTTACCATCAAGCCAGAAGCCGAAGAAGAAAAACGCGCGCGTGAGATAATGGAGACAACGACACGACGAGTAAACGGATCTTTCGAGACTGGATTATTGTGGAAGTATGACCATTTTTCGTTCCCAGACAGCTACCCAATGGCAGTACGTCACATGAAGGCTCTTGAGACGCGACTGAACAAAGACCAACGACTGAAAAGCAAAGTGAGGGAAATGATAGGACAGTATGTGGAGAAGAAATACGCACATCGGATCACTCCTGAAGAACTCAAATCAACGGACCCAAGCAGAGTGTGGTACTTACCGCTAGGCGTGGTGCAAAATCCGAAAAAACCTGACAAAATTCGGCTCATATGGGATGCTAAAGCAAAAGTGGGAGGATTATCATTCAATGATATGCTGATTAAAGGTCCAGATCTCCTGGTTGCGTTATTGTCCGTATTACTTCGTTTCAGGCAAAGGAACGTTGCCATAGTAGGCGACATAAGGGAAATGTTCCATCAAATTTCTATACGGTATTCGGACAAACAATCGCAGAGGTTTCTTTATCGTTCATCTCCGGATATACCTCCTCAAATCTACGTAATGGACGTAGCCACGTTTGGTGCAAGCTGCTCACCTAGTTTAGCGCAGTTCAGAGGCGTAGCCAGGGGGGTGGTTTTGGGCATAAAACCCCCCCCAAAGACAATATTTTTAGAAGAAATTTTTTTTTTCGAAAAAAAATATGTTCAGAAACCCCCCCCCCCAGACCAATTTTCTGGCTACGCCACTGGCGCAGTTTGTTAAAAACAAGAATGCTGTTGAGTTTGCGGGTAGTTATCCTAGGGCAGCGAAAGCAATTGTGGAAAACCATTACGTGGACGATTTCTTGGATAGCGTGGATACTGTGTCAGAAGCGGTGCAGTTGATCAACGAAGTAAAGTATGTGCATTCACAGGCGGGATTTGAGATCCGAAACTTCTGCTCAAACTCCGCGGAAGTTCTTGCTGGAGTAGGAGAACGAGAAATCCCACTGAAAGTGTCGATGTATCTAGAGAAATCCTCGGACACGGAACGGGTATTAGGTATGGTGTGGAGACCAACAGAAGACGTCTTCACGTTTGATCTAAGCACCATGAAAGATGAGATCAAAGAACTGATTCAGAGTTCTACTATTCCAACTAAACGACAAGTCCTGAAAACAGTAATGTCAGTGTTTGACCCATTGGGGCTGATTTCCCACTTTGTCGTGCACGGAAAAATCCTCATGCAGCTTATTTGGCGCTCTGGAACGGATTGGGATGAGTTAATATCTGAAGAACTTCAAGAAAAGTGGGAATGTTGGTGTCGATACATGCAGCGCTTGGACGAGGTTGCAGTGCCACGGTGTTTCTTTCCAAATGTGACGAGCGTTGCTATGAATAATTTAGAGGCCCATTTGTTCGTCGATGCTAGCGAATTGGCCTACGCAGCAGTACTTTATCTCCGGTTTGTGGACAACGGTCAACCCAGATGCGCACTAGTAGCGGCAAAAACGAAAGTCGCACCCTTAAAGCCTTTATCCATTCCGCGTCTCGAGTTACAGGCGGCGATGATTGGAGCGAGGTTGTTAGAAAGCGTTTTGCTTTCCTTGAATCTTCCAATTACCAAGAGATTTCTTTGGTCTGACTCAACTACCGTACTCTCTTGGTTGAGATCAGATAGCCGCAAATACCACCAGTTTGTTGCGTTTAGGGTTGGGGAGATTCTTATGACAACAAGCGTGGATGAATGGAACTACGTCCCGTCTAAATTAAACGTTGCAGATGCTGCTACCAAATGGAAGGATGGACCTAGTTTTGACAACAATAATCCATGGTACAGCGCACCAGAGTTCCTCTACAAGCCGCCGATTAATTGGCCGAAAAATCCGCGACAGATGATGCTGATACAGATGCAGAGCTTCGCACCGTTTTCTTGTTCCATGGTACAGTGCAGCAACCGCTGATAGACACGTCAAGATTTTCTAGCTGGAACCGACTGTTAAGAGTAGCTGCCTTTGTTTTACGGAGTGTTCGACGTTTTAAAGGAGAAAAGTTACCCAACCCAAGCCTGTTGATCCAAGAAGAACTTCAGAACGCGGAGAAACTACTGTGGCGGCAAATCCAAGCTGAGGCTTATCCTGATGAGGTGGCAATCATGAAACGAAACCTTTTGCTTCCCAAAGAATCTGTAGTAATTCAAAAGTCAAGTCCGCTTTATCGCCTCTCGCCCTTTATGGACGAGTGCGGAATCATCCGGTTGAACAGTAGAATTACAGCGGCGCCGACGGTTCCCATAGAAACTAAATATCCCATTATCTTGCCGAAGAAACACACTGCGACTATTCTGATCGTAGAAAATTATCATCAGCGCTACCTTCATGGAAACGGAGAGACTGTGTGTAACGAAATGCGACAACGTTTCTACATAACAGGTCTACGAGGAGTTATTCGTCAAGTCTCAAGTAGATGCCTGTATTGTCGCATTAGAAAGGCTGTTCCTCATCCGCCAATGATGGGGTCCTTACCAGAAGCCAGAGTAACGGGATTTGTGAGACCGTTTACGCATACTGGAGTGGACTATTTTGGGCCGTTAATGGTGAAACAAGGACGAAGCCTGGTGAAGAGATGGGTTGCGCTTTTCACTTGCCTCTCAGTTCGTGCTATACATCTGGAGATAGTACATAGTTTGTCCACTCAGTCGTGCGTGATGGCAATTCGTCGCTTTGTGGCTCGACGGGGTTCTCCAGAGTCATTCTACAGCGATAATGGAACGAATTTCGTAGGGGCGAGTAACCTGCTGGCGAAACAGATCCAAGATATTCAAAATAAGTGCGCCTCGACATTCACCAACTCCAAAACCAGGTGGTGCTTCAATCCGCCTTCTGCGCCTCACATGGGAGGATCATGGGAGCGTATGGTTCGCTCCGTGAAAACGGCTATGTCCACTATTGCTGATCATCCACATCACCCAAGTGACGAGGTATTGGAGACGGTACCCCTAGAAGCTGAAGCTATTATCAACTCCCGACCGCTTACATATATAGTTATGATACAATATGCACATCAACCGTAATAGCCAACCAGAGGGCCCTGCCAACAGAGAAGCACCGTCAGCAGAACCCCTGGACTTCGATCCCAATCAGCCGTTGTCACCCAGAAAGTAATAATGCACCATCAGCAGAATTCCCCACCGGTCGATCACCGATGTTCCAAATAGGCAGGCATAGGAAATGTTAAGTTAGCAATAATAAGTTATAAAAGGTAGTGAAAGACAGTGAATTGGGCAGTTCATAGTTAGTAAGCAGTGAATTCAGATGTAATTAGTGTAAAGTTTGATCAATAAATTATTTTTGTATGATCCCGTTAAACTCGTTATTACAATTGGCGCAGCCGGATAGGCCAGTGAAAAGTGTTCTTAGGGAAAAAACAGTGGAATAAGTTGGACTAATAAACCAATTTGAAGTGGTACCCGTTTTCAACATCCTCAACTGAAGGCGTAGCCGTTGACGTGATTAGAGGACCCCCGCCACTAGGACACGCGGAGCACCGCCAACGTTTTCATCGAGCCACCACGACTAAAAACCGTAAGTAGAACCCTTTATTCATTTTAAAGTGAAAAGTGTTACTTGCGGCTGTGATTAATTTTATCGCAGCGAAACGAATTTGCGAGTTCTAAGAGAACGCAAGTTCAAAAACCCAGTGAAATTTAAACCGTGTGTGCACAAGCGAGGCTAGTGAAATCAGAGACAACATTAGTTGAACTTCATTCACATTAACAGCTCTTGTTGCATAATCGTATAGGTCAGGTACGTTGAGTCGCGCAGCGAACCGTATCGCATGCCAAAAATTCATCGCAAAAGAAAATTTGTGCTGAACTTTTCAGATTCTTCTGAGGACGAGTTTAATACATCCTCACCTGATATGGAAGAAATCTCTAACAAGCTCGCTCAAATGATGACTGCTATTGTCAGTCTTCAAGAGAGACAAATTCAATTAGAACAGAATTCAACTGCAGCCGCCAGCAGTAATTCACAAACCGAAAACACAGGCGATGTTCCAATCGGGGATTTCTTCAAAATTCCCGATCCCATTAAATCTCTTCAGCCTTTTGAAGGCAACAGAAAACAACTGGCCGCGTGGCTTACCACGGCAGAAAATACTTTAAATCTATTCAAGAATAAAGTTGCACCGGAATTATACACAATGTATGTGACGGCTGTAACAAATAAGATAAGTGGGAAAGCAAAAGACATCCTATGTCTTGCAGGCAATCCACAAGATTTCGATAACATTAAGGAAATTTTAATTCATGCTCTTGGTGATCGCCAAGAATTATTTACGTATAAATGCCAGTTGTGGCAGAATAAAATGGATCAAAATATGAGCATTCATAGATATTACCACCGTACAAAAGAGATAGTACAGAATATTAAAACTTTATCAAAACAAAACACAAAGTATCGTGATAATTGGGATGCAATAAATACTTTTATTGATGAGGACGGATTAGCCGCTTTTATTTCTGGATTGCGTGGAAACTATTTCGGTCACGCTCAAGCAGCAAGGCCTAAAGATATTGAGGATGCATACGCATTCTTGTGCAAATTTAAGAGTCAAGAAATCAACGCCAGTAATATGGAAGACATTTCAAAGCTAAAAATTCAAACGGTAGTAAATTATTTACAAGTAGTAGCAGTAAAAATCAGGATCCAAAACCCATGCAGCATACCAAATTTAAACCAAACTTTTCGCACAAACCAAACTTTGTTTCAGGTAATAACAGCAAAGACTCAATAGAACCGATGGAAACTGACTCATCGCTTCAAAGCAGATTAACTTATAATAAAAAGCTCATTAACAATAACGAGGTAGCTAGTGAATATGAACTTTCCGCATCAGAAGACTCATCTGATGATGATGAGGAAAAAGAGGTAAATTTTTGTCAGGCCAATCGAGTAACTCGAATAAAATGAGGAACTTCTTACCATATTTGAAATTGAACGGCTTCAAGTTTTTAATTGACACGGGCGCTAACAAAAATCTCATTCGCCCGGGATTACTTAAGAATACTGTAGAAACCAAACCCGTTACAATTAAAAATATCTCTGGTTCTCATATTATTAACAAAAAAGGATATTTTAACTTCTTCGGAAGAAACTTTCCACCACAAAAATTTTACGAAATCTCTTTTCATAATTACTTTGAAGGTCTTATTGGATCTGAGTTTCTTTCAAGAACCAAAGCTGTCATAAACTACGAAAAAGAAATTGTTAAAGTTAATGGCATCGAAATACCGTTTAAAAAATATTACCCTGCTAGGAAAACATACAACCACATTGTTACCCTTTCAACTACAAACGATGGAGACTGGTACGTCCCGAAATTCTCAAAATTAACAAATAAACTCACAATATTACCCGGTCTTTATAACTCTAGGCATTGTAAATCCACAATCCTTGTTCAAAGCAATAGCAAAACCCCACCAAAAGACATTCCAAAATTCTCTTTAAAAGTTAATAATTTCGAGACTATCTCCCCAATCCCTGTTAAAATTCATAAGAGTCTAGAAGAATCAGATATACAACAATTAATTCGTACAGATCATTTATCCAATTTTGAAAAATCCAAATTGTTCGATGTTATTTTGGAACACCAGGATACATTATTAAAAACTGGTGAAAAACTCACAGCAACTACTGCAGTGAAACATAATATTGTAACAAAAGATAGCCAACCAATCTATACAAAGACGTATAGATATCCTCAACACCAGTGATCCCCAAAGTGCGGCCCGCGGGCCGCATGTGGCCCTCGAATACTTTTCCTGCGGCCCGCGAAGAATTTCAGAATATACACTACATGTGGCCCGTTGATAAGCATTAGATGACATGAAACGATTTTCATCATGCTCAGTTTTTTGTTATACTCAGGGAATCTGTCAAGTTCACATCATTGCGGAGTTTTAAGCAACAGCATGATTAAATAAATTCCTCACTTCATAGATGTAACGTAGGCCAACAGCAAACAACATAAATGGTATTGCCACTGGCTAAATGTTCAACTTCTGGTCAAACTAATGTTGTTATATAGTGATCTGAAATGAGGAATCTTTCAATACAAGTTAGGGTTCGGCAAAATTTAAATTTGCTTTATTTTTAACTCCAGAACATAAGCTGAATATCAACGTACTTTACGCTACCGTCGTGCAAGGCTTCTTCTGACTTCGGGGGCAACTTTGGATTTTTGATTTTCTAAAAAAAAAAAAACGAAACACGACAATTTATTATGACAATTTCAGAGTAATTTACGTTATGACCCTTGATTCAAAATGTCCAAAGTAGGTAGCCCCCGATTTGTCAAAAGAACCCTCGAACGATGGTACCTAAAATATTTAACAATGTCAAGAATTTTCTCATGTCCCGATTACTTGATGAATGAAAGGTTTCTGTAAAATTCAGATGATCGAAAATCTGGACACACGTAAATAGTGCGGAATTCAGATTTATTTGATTTCTATTCAAAGCTACTTGCAAGTTCACCTGGCTTTGAAAACATGTTTATTGTTATTTGACACAAGTTATGCTCAATGATGTCTCGATATCTTAATTTGTACCTGGCACAGAATTGGGAGATTCAGAATCAGAATTCAGAATCTTAGAATCGGATGACATATGATCAATTAGGAAAATAGATTAATATATATTTTGCAAACTATGCTAAAACATGTTGATGCGAAAGTCAGCTACGTTGATGAAACCCGTAGAATAAAATGTTCTTACAAGTATGTTATTTAAATAGATTCATCGCAACAAATTTAATTGAAATGTGAAATAGATATTAAAAATAATTTTAATTAAGTTTTAAAATTCTACATGAAATGAAAAACAAATCATGCAAATGTACTGCGGCCCGCTTCAACAGCTCAAAATTGCTATGCGGCCCTAGATAGTAAGCATGCTGGGGACCACTGCTCAACACTATAAGAAAGACGTAGACGAGCAAATTCAAGAAATGCTCGAATGCGGAATAATTAGAAACTCACTGAGCCCATATTCTTCTCCCGTTTGGGTAGTCCCAAAAAAATCGGACGCCTCTGGAAAGAAAAAGGTTAGAGTAGTTATCGATTACCGGAAACTTAATGACAAAACGGTAGACGATAAGTATCCTATCCCTCAGATAGAAGAAATTCTCGACAGTCTTGGCAAGTCTGTGTACTTTACGACTTTGGATTTAAAGTCAGGCTTTCACCAAATCGAGATGAACAAAAAGGACATAGAGAAAACAGCATTTTCAACAGGACAAGGGCACTACGAATTCACACGTATGCCTTTTGGCTTGAAGAACGCGCCCGCCACTTTCCAGCGAGCGATGAATAGCATATTGGCTGATTACATTGGTATTATATGCTTCGTTTATCTGGATGATATCATCATCATTGGATATAACAGAAAATCACCTTGAAAATGTTTCAAAGGTTTTAAAACGTCTAGCGGATTTCAATCTTAAAATCCAGTTAGACAAGTGTGAGTTCTTGCGAACCGAAACAGAATTTTTAGGTCATGTAATCACTCCCAATGGCATTAAGGCAAACCCCGATAAGATACAAAAATTCTAGAATGGCAATTACCAACTACATCAAAGCAGATTAAACAATTTTAGGACTTACTGGATATTATAGAAGGTTCATTAAAGACTATTCTAAAATTACTAAACCCTTCACGAAGTATTTGAAAAAGATGTAGACATAAACATAAATGATAAAGATTACAAAGAATCTTTTGAAAAATTGAAAACCATCATATCTTTGGATCAGGTTCTTGCCTATCCTTATTATAACCTTCCTTTTATTTTGACCACGGATGCGAGCAACTATGCTCTGGGCGCGGTTTTATCACAAAACAGGATGGAACAGAGAGACCAATAGCATTTGCCAGTCGGACCCTCAATAACACTGAACTAAATTATTGTACCACAGAAAAAGAAGCATTGGCGATAATGTGGGCTATTAACAAATTTAAACAATATCTGGGTGGGAATAAATTTACTCTCATAACAGATCACAAACCTTTAACATACATAAAGAATTCTAAAAAGAATCTAAAATTGATCAATTGGAGCCTTGAACTAGAAAACTATGATTATGATATAGTTTACAGGTCAGGAAAAACAAACGTTGTAGCTGACGCACTTAGCCGTAAAATAGATGCGAACGCAAATGACGTTGACGAAGAATCCTTGGCTACAAATCACTCTGCGGATACTTCAGGTGATTTCTTCATTCATTTTACTGAACGAGCAATCAATAGTTATCGCAATCAAATAGTATTCAGGCAAACAACTTTCAATAGCATTATAACAGAGAACCCTTTTCCTAACTTCAACCGTGTAACTATTTGTGCAACGTCGTATGATCCAGAGAACATAACCAGATTTATCAAAGAATACAGCTCGGGTACACAAACCGCCATTCTGGCACCTGAAAATCTATTCCAGTTAATACAAGAAGTTCACAGGGAACACTTTTCGTTGACAAATTCGCATTTCGTCATTACTCAAAATATCGTCGAAGATGTGACTTCGGAAAACAGGCAAGATCAAATAGTTCGCACTGAACATGAACGAGCCCACCGTGGAATATCAGAGATGGAAAAGCAAATTAAGAGAGCATATTTTTTTCCTGGAATGACAAAAAAGATTAGGCAAATAGTAAATTCTTGCTCTATTTGTGCAAAACACAAGTATGAACGCAAGCCCTACAACATTAAAATTTCTCCGAGACCCGTGGAAAAATCACCCTTCGATAGAGTCCACATAGACATTTTTGGAATCGATAAGCATAACTACTTATCATTAATATGTGCTTTTTCTAAGCACTTACAAATGATCGAAATTCCGTCCCGAAATCTTACCGATATTCAACAAGCCCTTTCTCAATATATCAGAACATTTGGAGCCCCAAAGAAAATAATTTGTGACCATGAAGCTGCGTTCACTAGCTTACAGTTGAAAGCCTTTTAGCTAATTTAGGAACAGACATTGAGTTTGCTTCATCCTCCGAGTCGAACGGACAAATTGAAAAGACTCATAGTACTATTATTGAGATATACAATACCAATAAACATAAATTTGAAGGACAAAGTTCACCAGAGATCGTAGCTATAGCAACAGCCCTTTATAACAATTCAGTTCACTCAGCTACTTCTTTTAAACCCAACGAAATTGTGTTTAATCAACGTAATAATATTGATCCAGAACAGATTGCTGAGGAAGCAAAAGATTTATACGCGAAGGTCACCAACCAATTGATAAAATCAGCAAAGACAATGACGAAACATAACCCAGAAAGAGAAGACCCCCCAAATTTTGCCGAGAACACAGACATTTTCATAAAGAAAACCACAAGAAAAAAGTTAGACCCCAGATTCACAGAAACTAAATGCCTAAAGAACAATGAACATTCTGTTGCAATCAAGAGAAATGTGAAAAGAAATAAAAATAAACTTAAGCGAATTAGGAACAGAAACTAACATATTTTTCTCTATTTTCAGATAAAAACGTCGAATACCCAACAATACCATCAACACATTAACGCCGTTTTCTACTTTCAGCTTGAAACCATACTGAATAAAATTACTAATAAATTCATTTTTTTTGTATAATTGCAGCTCCCATTCGAAGGACGAAAACAAAGAAAAAAACATTTTAATATGATAAAAAATAGATTTAATAACTGCCCAATAGGAATGATTAGGCTACTATTTTTACATATAATCTTAATAGTCGTAATTTTTCAAATTAATTGCCAGGAGATAGAAATTGCAAACCTAAATTCAAATCCAATTTTAACTTTGAGAATCAAATCATGTAAAATTCAAACAGGAAATGTCTATATTATTCATCCTATAAACACTACAAATTTAGAACTTACAATCAATTCTTTGACAAATTTAGCGTATAAAAAGATTAATAATCATTTATCTGAAATTGTTAAACTCAAAATTAAACTCTTATATTCCAATTTCATTCAAATACAACCACGAAAACGTTTAGCTAGGAGCCTGAACCTTATCGGAACGACTTGGAAATGGATCAGTGGAAGCCCGGACGCCGAAGACCTTCACATCATCAACACAACCCTGAACAACTTAATCGAAAGCAACAACCAACAATATAAAGTCAACGAACAGATTGGTAAAAGATTGGAGTCATTAACCAGAGCAGTCAATAAGGTAATTGAAAGCAAACATGAAAACCAGATCATACTAAATGAAATAGAAACCATCACCACCATTATTAATATTGACCTGATCAACAAGATACTAGAAGAAATTCAGGACGCAATATTGTGGACTAAAATATCAGTTGCCAACAGCAAAATTCTCACAACCCAAGAGATACACACAATACGAGTATTATTGGAGGATCAAGGAGTTTACACAGATCTGCCAGACGAAGCACTAAACTTAGTGCAACCCAAAATTGCCGTTAACCACGAAACCCTACTGTACATCTTACGTGTACCAAAACTGGAGAGAGAAGAATCAGCAATACTTCAAATCCATCCGCTGAATAATAACAATTCAATGATTAGGAAATATCCAACACACCTGATTAAAAGCAGTCATGGACTATTCACAACCACCAAACCTGATGAATTCATTCAACGTAGTAGTTACATCAGTAAGTACTCAGATCAATGTATATCGAGTTTGATATTGGGAAAGAAGAGCTATTGTACTACCAGACGAGAGAATAGTACAGAAGCACAACTAATAACCGACAACCAATTATTAGTTACCAATGCGAAATCAGAGTTACTAAAAACTGATTGTGGTCCCGATAATCGCATCCTAGAGGGAAACTTTTTAATAACATTTTACAATTGTACAGTAACTATCAGAAACCAACAGTTTTCATCAATCAGCCGAATCGTTCAACCGTCCATCATTCAAGGGGCTATGTACAATCTGATAATACACCACCAATTAGAGGAGGACGACATAAATTATCTCAACAATAAAACTATAACCAACAGGAAAATGATTAATCACGTTTACTTGAAGCAGTTTACAAATCAACTTTGGCATTGGAGTTTATTTGGAGGGTTAACACTCTCAACCATTATAACCATAACATTAGCTGTGTTTGCTCTACTCTATTACAGACAAACTGTTCGTTACTTCATTTCTAAGCTAACCAAAAGAGACCCCAAATCTTCATCGCAGAATCCCATTGAAGACGCGTGAGGCCACGCTTTTTCACCCCGGAGGAGTTATGA
Organism: Armigeres subalbatus; assembly: GCF_024139115.2. Lineage (NCBI taxonomy): Eukaryota > Metazoa > Arthropoda > Insecta > Diptera > Culicidae > Armigeres > Armigeres subalbatus. Next base: position 203,031,556 of record NC_085140.1, on the reverse strand, counting down.
TACAATATGCACATCAACCGTAATAGCCAACCAGAGGGCCCTGCCAACAGAGAAGCACCGTCAGCAGAACCCTGGACTTCGATCCCAATCAGCCGTTGTCACCCAGAAAGTAATAATGCACCATCAGCAGAATTCCCCACCGGTCGATCACCGATGTTCCAAATAGGCAGGCATAGGAAATGTTAAGTTAGCAATAATAAGTTATAAAAGGTAGTGAAAGACAGTGAATTGGGCAGTTCATAGTTAGTAAGCAGTGAATTCAGATGTAATTAGTGTAAAGTTTGATTAATAAATTATTTTTTTATGATTCCGTAACACTTGTTACTATAATTATATACCACTAGAGAGCCCGGAGCAAGAATCCTTAACGCCAAATCACTTCCTGCTATATGGTACACAGGGGATTGTGCAACCTGAAATAGGTATCGACGCTGGCGGACATAATCTACGGGACAGCTGGCGTCTTTCTCAGAGTCTAGTGAATCATTTCTGGCATCGTTGGATCCATGAGTTTCTCCCAACAATAACTAGGCGTACCAAGTGGTTTGAACCAACGAAGCCACTTGAACCAGGAGACCTGGTACTGGTGGTCGAGGAAACTAAGCGGAATGGGTGGCTACGAGGAAAAGTCGTGGAAGTGGTGAAGGCCAATGATGGACAAGTGCGGCGTGCTGTGATACAAACGAAAAACGGATTGATAACTCGTCCGGCAGTGAAGATAGCTCCACTAGACCTCAGGGCATCTGGATTCCCCGGAACTACACGGGCGGGGGAATGTAACGAGACAACAGGGCATTCTCGTTCGTTGACTGATCCGTGAGATCCGCGTCACCCAGATTTGTCAATCAGAACATGTTAGGGAAATCAAAGCGATGACGGGGCTGTCAATAATGACTGGCAAATTTAGCAACGTGTACATGCAGTGAAGATCAACAAATTAAGGTCCTTTATTTGCCTTTCAACTGAATTGGAAACCTAATAAACCTAATGAGCGTTAAAATTAGCATTGAAACAGTTAGTGCAGTAGTAGTTAAACAGTTCTATTAATTAGGTAAAATTGAATCCACAATAATTTGGTTATTACTAGCTAAATCCTAACCCTAATAGATTACAGATAGAAAACAATTACATCTAATAGTACGGCTGAGTTCAATTGATAAATTTCTAGCAAGCTTAAATCTATATGTAAGTACATGCACTTAAAACTTATCCTAATATGTACATGAATTAAACACGTTGAATTAAAAAAACTAGGATGCAACAGTAGTACAACAGGTACTGGAATATTTTGGAAGGAGCGAGTTTCGGGTGAACTCGAATAGAAGAAACACGAAAATGTAAGTGTAAATACCTTTGTAAACCAACATGAAATTGAACTTAAATACAATTACAGCTTTGAAGCTGCTAAGGCTGCTATCAGACCGTGTTTACGTTTGTTCGAAAATTATTCCGAACATAATGTGAATCAAAACGATATTTGATGTCGTTGTTATTTGAAATGTCGTTGTTGCATAGAATTATTTTCTTGTAATTGCATGAATTTGTATATCGTGTGGTCAAGAATTTTTCGCATCTTAACAAATCCTAGAACTGTGTCTTTTCATTTCGAACTGTGAAATAAGTTATATTCATAACAGCATTAGGTGAACAAGCCATCTTTAATTTAAAAAAATAATTTAAAACTCATTCGAATTTTTATGAATATGTCATCCATACATTCTTTTCGCTTTTGACTCAAATAATAATCCAGGAATTAGGCAACAAGGTCATTTTATAAAAGAGTAGAAAATAAGCATTTCACTCAACAATTCTGCTAATTGAAGATGTAAAAAGTTGTTCTTGTGAAAAAAAATATCCATGATACTTTCTACTTATTCCATTTCATTTCGCTTCTTAAAAACATTCACGTAGACTGCCCAAGCAATTGATTTGTTCCGGCTGAGTGGGCACTTTCTTTTATGGTCCGGTGTCACCGGTTCATTGAGGCAATATTGTGGCAAACTGTGAAATAACTTTTTATCGAATGTCCGAGCGGGGGCTTCGAGGCCAGGGTGGGGAAGGATTAGGGTCCTATTTTACCGTGTTATTGCGAAATTAATTCCAGCCGAATTCTGTCTTCGGGCCTAACCTTGCACACAGCGATCCGCACTGCTACTCGGGTCGTTGCAGACAGGCAGCAGGATGAAGCCACTCTGGTACGTACGTACCCCACGTATGAAGGTATCTAATGGCTTTCGAAAGTAAGCCGAGCATTTCGCTTTTGTGGCCCCTATCTTGTCTACACGCCTCAAGCTTGTCGTTTTCATCCGACCAGAAAAAGGCTGGGTAAGTTAGTTTCACTTAAGCTTAGCGACAATAAATATCACCAGTAACATATTCGATTTTTGCTCTCTTCTCAGATTGGGGAGTTCTGGCCCGGCCGGCACTAATAGGCACATTTGGATATCGAATGGGAGGACCGCCGGCAATGTAGACCATAGCCATTGGATTCTTGGAGTCAAGCCCACTGCCGAAAGTCAAAGGTTTATAAATAAAATGTAATCTTCATTCCGGAACAGATAATCTATAGTAAAGACCTTGTAGCAAAGGGATCAAGCACTTCGGATGATGGTAGCTTGAGCGGCAAAACATTGTGACTAACGAGTAAACTTTGTCTTAGTGTCTTACAATTTTTGAATATAAGTAAGCTATAACTGGAAATGAAATATTTTACAGAAAAAAATCATTGCAATTTTTTATTGCCTATTTATTGCTAATTGGCTTATTGTAACTTTAGTATTCATTTGGTTAAGTTTAGTGTTATCGTTTAGTTAATTCTTTTATGGCTCAATTCAACCAATGGAAAAAAAAATAACTACCAGAGGCAATTATATTAATAAATAATAACTAAAGCAAATAAAGTGTTAATCAACACGGATCACTTAGGCTAAGAGATTAATGCCTGCATGAGCTAATTAGCAAATAAAATTAGTTTCTAAAAGAAGAAATATTTTACCGATGTTTTACCTTTGTTAGCAATTAGCCAACATAAAAAATGCTAAAAAGTGAGTAAAGACCTAGAAGATCAAAAAGAATAAAACAAGATGAAGATTGGAATGACTAAGAAGAGTGTCTTTAGTATTGCATGCGGCTTGAAAGTTCTAGCGTTTAAATATTGCTGAAAAGCTATTTAAGATATACAATATACATATTCGTTAGGAGATTTCAAATCGTACCGGAAAATATCATCATCATTTAGATAGCAATCTTTATCCCATTTCCTACACCCAGTGACATGATCCACCAAAGTATGAGGATTTAGCGTTGGTTGTACTTCGTGGCCAAACATAGAGAGGCAAATGCGCGTTTCAATTTCCGCTCGCTGTAAACTCATCCATAGTTGCACTTTTCTTGTGATATCGTCAGATCGTTCTCCTCCTAAGCCGTCTCGCTCTGTACTATATAGACCCAGGTCAAATTGTTGGTATGGCAATTTTAATGCTTTCCTCCCGACCGTCGAGGGTAAACCCCTTAAAAGCACCCAATAGTTCCAAAGAATTTATTTGCACTTTACAGGAATTGCATCCAAAGTTTTTGGCTTCAGGTTCCGTCCCCTTGGTTGGCGTGAGGCAGTAAGAAAAAAAATGTAGCAGCGGTTCGAATTGAATTTAACAATTCTGGAGCCGACCAAGCGCAGCAGAGTTCCAACCGAATCCCAATCGGGACTTTGCCACATGGAAAGTGCATTACATTTTTACAGAGTATTATTATCGGAATTTTATGATGCAACATATTTTAGGCGGAACCCATTTGGAAGGTTCCTGGTGCCGCTTGGAATAGGATTACGATGTAGTGCGGTATAAATGCCTTTGGTGCTCTCCTGGTGGATAAAAGTTTAGACGCGGTTCACGATGGATGGGTTTGTTATTGTAAGTGCAACGCTTGTAACCAACGAACGGTAGGAAATTGAAGACTTAGTTCAAGTGGCGAACATATCCGGCAAGAATGCAAACTTGTGGAGGCGTAAGAAGCGGGTTATATGAAAGGGATGTTGATGTTGATTCGCTTCATAGCACTTTTTACTTTTATCTCTGGTTGTAAAGTGAGCGAAATGGGCACCCAAAATACTTCAGTCTTCCATTTTATTTATCTATGCAATGTTCATTGTACAATCGATGATCAGTTTTACATTAGTATATGATGAAATTCGTCATACAAGTTTTACACTAGCCTGCGACATAAATGTATGAAAAAAAAATCATTTTAGAATAGTGTTTCCAGAGTCATTTGGGTGGCAGCCCTTACTTTGCACCGTTCAATGTGCAAAAACGATCCATAAAAGAATGAAAAACGATCCGTAACTAACATCTGAATGTTCCATAAAACGATACCATAAATCCATAAAATAGTTCGGGAGATTCCATAAAAAATATTTTTTTGATCCATAAATGAATCCAATAATTGAAAAATGATCCATAAAAACTATATTTTGATCCATAAAATTTACAATTTGCGCAATTTTTATCCTGATAATGATCTATAATTTCAGTAATATGATCCATAATTTTGGTCATATGATCCATAATTTTGTTTATATGATCCATAATGCTTGGAAAGAAGGCCAATGAAACTATATTAATTGATCCACACATTTTATAAAATCTATGGATCATTTGCCAAAATTCATATCACCAAAACTATGGATCATTTGAACAAAGCTATGGATCAAATGGCCAGAGTTATGGATCATATGACTAAAATTATGGATCATATTACTGAAATTATGGATCATCATTACGATAAAAAATGCGCAAATTTGAAGTTTTATGGATCAAAATATAGTCTTTTATTGATCATTTTGATTTATGGATCAATTGTTATACGTTCATGGTAAAATAGCAGGAATTGTATTGTTTTTCTTGACTATGGAACACATTTTCCCATTAATTGCTAAATTTTAGTTTAGTTATAGATCGAAAAAATATTCTTTATGGGATCTCCTGAACTATTTTATGGATTTATGGTAGCGTTTTATGGAACATTCAGAAGTTATTTATGGATCGATTTTCGTTTTTTTAAGGATCCGTCTTTATTGTTAATATGCAAAAGTATGTTTTGTCCATTTGGGTCCTATTAGAGTGAAATCAGTAGTGGTTAAATTTTATTGCAATTTTTCGAACACTGAATCTGGAGCAAAATAAAACAAACTCACTGGTTTCCCCACATTTGTTTAAAAAATGTCAAAGACTGCTGCAGTGCTAAAAAAAAACTCACACTTACGGTGTTCGGGTCATATTGACCTGGGTTTGACTTAGCAATATCTCAGGCATTTCTCAGCCAAATTGACATATTTATTTATCAACATAATTGTCAGCTCATAAATTTTCTTAAACTGACCTCAGATCGTTGATCGGCCACACTTGAATCTTGTAATCGTCGAAGGAAGGATCGTCAGTTGGCCACTTTTATATGATCGAAAATTGCATACGAATATCGCGCATGAACAATTTTATTGCTGTTTATTGGTGGGTTTTGAAAAAGTGTTGCGCTTTGGAGCCTTACTTACTTACATATGGGTCCTGTACACCTCTGGTGGTGCAAAGGGGCGATTCGAAAGATCTCCATCCTGAGCGATGTCCAGCTATCGCTTTAATCTGTTGCCAGGTTAGATTACGGTCGACTTCTTTTATTTCTTTATTGAGGCTTCGCCGCCGTGAGCTTCTGGGTCTGCCTCTGCTGCGATGTCCGGCTGGGTTCCAGTCTAATGCTTGTTTACGAATTTCGTTTCCGCCCCTACGTAGAGTGTGGCCGACCCAGCCCAACTTCCGATCCCGAATTTCTGTTGCTATCGGCCTCTGGTGACAACCACGATGGAGCTCGTTGTTTGAGATCTAGTTGTGAGGCCACCAGGCCCAAATTATATACCGCATGCATCTGTTGATAAACACGTGCAACCGTTCAGTGTTCTCCACTGGTACACATCGTGTTTCGCTAGCGTATAACAGCACAGATTTTACGTTAGAGTTGAAAATTCGTATTTTGGTGCGTTCACTTATCTGCCTGTTTTTCCAGATATTTCTTAAACTCGCAAAGACAGCCCTTGCTTTCTTGATCCGTGCGCCTATGTCGATCTTGGTATCGCCGTCTGACGCCATTTGGCTACCAATATATTGGAAGCTTTCAACATTCTCCACTGATTGCCCGGCTACTGTGATACTGGGAGGGGTTACCGTGTTTACATCCAAAGATTGGTTTTGTTGACGTTGAAGACTAAACCTGCCAAAGAGGAGCGCTCGGCAAGGTCGTTTAGCTTACCCTGCATATGAAAGCGCCGTTGAGCGAGGAGTGCAACGTCATCAGCCAATTCAAAGTCGTTTAGGTGCTCCATGGTTACAGGCTGCCATAATAGCCCGCGGTTTGGTTCACGGTCAATCGCACCTACCAAAACCTCGTCGATTACGATGAAGAACAGTACCGGGGATAGAATACATTCTTGGCTTACACCAGTTACTACCCGGATGGGGTCGGACAAGACCCCGTTGTGCAGCACTCTACACAAGAAGGCCTCGTACTGTGGTTCGATGAGGCCGATGATTTTCTCAGGAACCCTCTTGCGTCTCAGGGCGCCTCACATATTCTCTTGATTGAGACGGTCAAAAGCTTTTTCGTAGTCAATGAATACCAAGTAAAGGCAGCCTGTAAAGGCCAAGTAAAGGCAGGCTGTTATCTGCATACAATATGATTGAAGCCGAAAACTTGGTGCTAGCTGTCAAGCTGTGGCTTTAAGCACGGAACACAGTGACGCATGCGACAATATCGCTCGAGGAAAGATTTAATTTGAATAAAAAATCAAGAGTTTTTTTTAAAGCGCACCATCTAAAATATGTTTTATAAATGTATTGCAATTTTTCTCTATAGCTGATTCGTTAATTTCAGATACACTACACATGTTTCGTTATAGCGCAAAAGTTATCAGCACTGGATTTGTCACAATAACAAATACCAAATTATTAATAATAAAAAAATGTCAAGCCTGCCTGATACCTAAGTCGATATCTTAACGGTTTGATAGATATCTGAAGGAATTTGACAAATTTTTGGCATTGTGATAAAGAGTAGGCCTTTAATTTCTAATGCATCGTTCTGTTAAAAAAAAAAACAAATTTTGGCAAGTAAAAAAATAAGACTGCAAACCAATTAACTGATTGGACAGCAGTGATTTATTTTTCCTCCAAATTTAAGAACACTATTCTCGTTGGAATCTGAAGCAAAATCAAAAAACGCTGGTATCTCAAGCAGATTTCTGTTCATGTTTAAATTTTGTTTAAATAAATAAATGATTATTTATTTTGCAGCTCAGAAATGCGGCGTAATTGCAAAGTGCATTGATCCAAACTCCGTAGTTAAAATAACGCGTTCAATCGCCAAAACATACAAAATTTGAATCTCGTGATTCAATCTGCAGAAATTAGAACAAAGCTGTGCAACCGTTTTGAGCTTTTGAATCTGAACTTAAATTAATCTGAGGCAGCTGCTGGAAGAATGCATGTTTCAGATTCATATTAAAATTAAATGCAGCAGAACAATTTGAATCACTACTAATCTGGTTTAATTTTCAAGTTACTTCGACAGGTTTCTCGACTCATAATCGACAGGTTTCTCGTCAGCCAAAAGAACTTTTGTCCGGAGCATGATCATTGGCAGCTCGAAAGTTATTATTTTCAATCTCCTGTCTTTTACGCTTAGTCCATTATGCTTCAAAAAACTATTATTCTGTCAACACACAAATGATCCAGTTTAAAGCAAAATTTTATCCACGATGCGACATCCACTTCCAGTTGGATCAGATCAAATGTAAAGAAAAAAGCTTCCAATAGTGTTTCATAAAACACTTGTCGATGACACGTACAATGATTAAGTAGATTAATTTATCTTAATTTCGACGCCCACATTATAGTGAGCTTAAGTTTGTAACCAAAGAGTTAATGCGTCAAGATCAAATAGATGAATTAAGTTCGTCAACTGAAAAGTAGATGTGCTGTCTCATATCTCATAGAAGCAGTTCAATAATCATCGATTAACCCTGCTTGCAGAGCAAGTTTACTTTTGATAGATTTACGTTTTAATGGTTTTGGAAGGTGCACCAGCCTTTTTAAGACTGGGCATTTTTTTAATCTTCGAACTGGCACTTAGGAAGTGCTGCCCAATATCCAGATCTCTAGTCTCTGAGTGATTTGAAACGGGCGTGTACAATATGAACGGAGCTTTAAACTTCAAGAACAGCACTAGCACCGCACCAACAAACGGTGGCTGCAAGAACTAGTGCTTGTTTCACGGGGTTGAGTATAAGGACTCTTGGAATTTGTTGACATGCTCCAGAATAATACGGAGCGTAACAGTATGGTCCACACAGGATATGCCGGCACGGAATCCGGCCTGCTGTCGCCGGAGAGTCGCATCGATCTTCTCCTAAATCCGGGCTAGGATAACTTTGCATAGAATTTTGAGAACGATACACAGCAATATAATGCCTCGCCAGTTATCGCATAAGTCAGGTCACCCTTTTTGGGCACCTTCACTAAGATACCTTGCATCCAGTCGACCGGGAAAGTTGCGGTGTCCCAGATATTACGAAATAAACAATGCAGTAGTTGAGCGGATGTCATGGGGTCAGCTTTGAGCATCTCGGCTGATATGCGATCGACCCCTGGGGCTTTATTTGGTTTCATGCTTTGGATGGCTGTTTGAATCTCTAGCAGTGATGGAGCTTCGGCATTGACGCGTGTTATACGTCGGATCCTAGGCAGATCATGCCGAGGTGGTGGTAGCCTGGCTGGCACTAGAAAAAGTTGTTCGAAGTGCTCGAACCATCGTTTCAGCTGATCAGTTGGGTCGGTCAATAACTGATCATTCTCGTCTTTCACAGGCAACGAAGGACGGTTTCACCGTGGCATCTTCCAGTTGGCGTGTGTTCAACCATCGTCCAACTCTCTCATTCTGCCGCAATGCGCAGGCATATTTCGCCAATGAGGAGGTGATGATCAGACGCGATATCGGCACTACGTTTATTCCGTACATCAAGAAGGCTCCTTTTCCATTTTCGGCTGATGCAGATGTGGTCGATTTGATTTTCTGTAAAGCCGTACTTAAATCTGGCAAAGATTATCCTTTCACTTATTAACCACTTCATAAGCGCAGAGTGTGCCTGTGCGCTTAGTAGGAAGCCAAATCCGCGATGCCGGGGAACGTGTTCACCTCGTAAACCAGAGTATAGCAGAACTTGTCCCGACGGCGTTCTGTGTTCTTCAAAGTTTGGCCAACGGACTGCACTCAGTCCCAGGATCTCAAGCTTCATGCGGCGTGCCTCATTGGCAAGTTGTGCCAATTTACCCTGCTGGGCTAGGGTTAAAAAGTTCCATCTTCCTATTCCTGTCCGTTGTTTCGCGCTGAAAGTTTTCGCCATAAAATCAGTCCGTATTCTTTCATTATCGGATTCTCGAACAAATTGATGTTCCGGGAACAGTAGATTGTTGGCTCAATGTTCCTTATCCACCGGGACGGGGCTGTCATCTTGGGTTAGGCTTCCGGGGAATAGCATTTCATACTCAGCCGCTGGATGCCAGAACAGACGCTGTTGGAGCCGCACCTCCTTGGTGAACAGACGCTCGATCAGTCGGGTCAAATTTGTTTAAAGTCCCATACAACATCAGGATTAGGCTATTGCGCTTGAGGCGGCACACGGTCGCTTTGATAGGGTCTGCTTGGGGACACATGCAGCTTTTTATAGCCAATAGTCAACAGAGCCAACTGTCGAACCCCACCACATCCTAGGCAGACCCCACAGGACGCACCCTCTCACTCTAGCTGATATCAGAAAGACAACAGTGCCCAGGCTACACTAAAAGCTAAGTACGCAACCCTAAGCTGGCGGTCAATTGTCATCGGAAGACCCGTGGAAGCGTGTGTATTGGAACTTATGAGGACCAGAGCTATGTTAGGCGCTCCTTTCCGGATGTCAACTCACCATTTCGTAGCCCATCACTACCGCGACTATCCTGCGCCACGAATTCACGAAAAAACAGAACGATGCGTTTCAATATCCAACGCTTGTCAGTTAAGGGGTTTCTGAACAGTACCACCAGATTCTGGGCGAGCAGATAGGAGATGCCACCGGATCTGGCGACCTCAACAGATTGTGGGCAAATATCTACGAAGCTATGACTACAAGAGCGCAGGAAGTGTTAGGCACTGCACAGCGACACCAACGAAATGATTGATGACGTGAATAATACTGCTAGAAGTCGTACCCGTTGCAATAGAGAACCGTATCCCCAAGTTACTCGATTTTGATGTCTGTATTTGCGATGCACAATCGGGATTGGTTGGTTTAACTATTACTGTTTCCGATCAAATGACAAAAAAATTAGACAAGCTATTAACATTCAAAGTATATCACATTTTATTGACACTCTTCGATTTTTGCTAAAGTAAAGTGTACCCCGGTATAAAAAATTCTGACTAGTCCTATGTTAAAAGGATTCAAATGATGAAGATCGCTATCAAGTGACAAAGCTCGTAACCTAAAGCTACTGCCATTGCCATTATTTCTGCTTTTATACAGTGGGATAAAAAGGCCATGAAACTAAATGTCTATTAGTTTAATTTTTTAAATCATTACATAGTGATAATTACATTCATACAGTGTCATAACATTTCAATATGCAAAGTTTGTTGGAATGAATGAGGTATTAAAAATCAAACATGTAGTATCCATCTGCATCAGCTCTGACAGAATCAACAATGTTAAATTCTCGATACAACGGTTTTCAGGTTTATTCTCCAATCACTTCCAGTGCGTTCGATTTCACAAGTGTAACTGAACTGCCGATCGGACAATCATCGTCAGCGTTGGCTAACAGCGCTTTTCAACTCATTGCAAATACACTATGGACACAGTAAATGTGCTAACGTAAAATCCCAAGAAAACCTCTCATTTGCATTGTCGATGGTTTACTACATGCATGTGATCATGGAAAATTCATCATTCTAACGTTCATCAAAATAGAAAGCGGTAGAGCATTCGTCCTGTTCACATGTATAGGAATTTCAGCTGTGTAGGGCTACAGTGAAGGTTGTTGGAAGTTTGAATACATTTCTGGAAATTAAATTTAATTGAAAAACGAAATCGGACTATTATAGTGTTTTATAAAAAAAAAGAAAATAGAATATGTCAATTCTCAAAAATGTTTGAAAAAAGTCCTGTGGTACACCACGAAGGCAATAAATAGATTAACTATGTACGTTCATAACATCACCTAACTGTTCTTTATATTGTGACTTTCAATAGTTTAGAACTCGCTAATCTACTTCATCTAAAAATTCATTCAATTACTGTCAGCTGGTTCTAATTCTTCTGCCCGTCAATGTCCATCCATGGTACCGTTGATGAAAGATTCGCACTGATTCTGATTGTGCTGACTGTTACAACCAGTCACCGGTCCCACACAGGTGGAGAGAGGAAAATTATTTCGTGATTACAAAATTTGATTTCGCCTCGAACGGGGAAAACTGTTATTAGCCTCGTCGAGTAATTAAATTTGAAACTATGTACCTTGCAGAACCAGACGACTGGGGCCCGTGCTGGAGCAAGAACACCACTCGATGAGTAAAAGCCTGACAGGAAAAGCCGACTTAGTGTTACATCAGCCTCTGCTTTTCGGTCCATTCGGTGCCGCTCCGGTTGGTTGTGGCCCTTTTCTCGAATAGCCACAGGCCGTTCTGGTTGCTTGTCGAGTGGATGCACACAAGGCATCTACCTGGTTACAAACACTCTGCCGTTAGCAAAATTGTCTAACGTCCCCAAACACATGAGCGATTCAGTCATTCAGTATGATAGAAGCAAAATCTGAATCAATGCACCCAGGAAGATGAATGACTGTTCTTACAGTTTTACTGGGATTGGGTTAGGTAACGTAAAAACGGTTTTCTGCTCTTCTGCATACATATGTTCATCATATGATGTGAAATTATTTTGACTGTCGGATCTGTCCAAGCTATGGGGAGACAGGTCAATTTTCTACTAAGAACTAAACACTAAATACATAAGGACTTATGAGGGGAGAGGTGCTCTGTATTAAAAAAATTGAGTGATCAAGGTTGACAACTCTAAATCAAAATTCCTTACGTAAATACAGTTTGATACACTATGTTTATTACTATGCCCATGTTGAGGGCTATGACGATTTTATTACTGAAAACAGCTACACGCTAAGTTAAACTACTTAAAATATCATAAAAACCGACTCACAAAATGCTGTTTTCAGCCCTACACGTCTAGTCTATATGGTGTCATAACTATTAAGTATTATTTAAAAAATGTTGTATATTGATAATGTAAAGTAATATACGTGGTGTATTTCATAGTACGTTCAGATCATTAAAACCGGAGAAGAAAATCTAAAACAAAATCTTTGGAATGCGTTAATGGAAATCTTTTAAAAGATCGAACCTAGAATACTTAATGGTCGAAAACATCCTTGGCTAACAGCCCTACACACTTAAAATAAATCGCAGATTTCTGTGAAATTTCACCGAAATCTCAACAACAGAACTGCTCGGTGAATAATTTTACAGATTTTCGGTGGTTTTGACAGTTGAACAAAGGAAAAATCGCCGAGAACTAATAAATAATTACCGAACAAATCTGCTTTTGAGATTTTGGTGAATTGAAGCAACATTCACCGAAATCTGTGAAATGATCTAAGTGTGTACTTTTGGTCCTTTAGCTTGACTAATGGAAACATTCGGCATCCATTTTATTTATTTAGTTTACTGTCGGGCGGGGCTTCTAGTGAAAAATCGGGGGTTACTTTGGACATTTTGAAACAAGAAATATAACCTAAACTACTATCAAATTGCCATTATCACTATTTGGGTGTCGTGTTGAAAGTTGGATGGCAAAATTCTGTTCCAAGTTTAGTATTTTTTTCGTTTAGTTTTTCAAGCATATGCGGTATTTCGAAAAATTTCGTTTCAGGTGGTTCGAAACGAAATTCCGCGGAATTTCGCGGAATTTGAGCTTGGCGAAATCTGATTTCTTGATTTCGTTTCGTTTCGTAAAATTGCAAAAGTTTCATTAGAAAAAACTAGCTTCTAATGCAACGTACATACCAGTCAAGCAGTTGGACGAACATTGACTCCGCCCCCAAGAAAACGCATCGGTTGCTGCTTTGTTTGAACGTGTGTGAAGTTGTTCGAACAACCATTTGACAGTTGGCGGCTCGGTTGGAAAAAATTAATGTCGTTTTCGGTTATTGCTGGGTCGAACCTAGTTCTGCACCGGATCCGCTCTAACAGCTGTCAAAACGTTCGGTTATTCGTTCAGGTTGGATCGCGATCCGCACCAGATCCGACCCAAAATGAATGAGGTTCGCTCTGCCGATTTATCGAGATCCAACCTACACTGAGGAAAAATTCTCGCATGATTTTCATAAGATCAGCTTATGGACGAACTTTTTTTAGCTTTTTCCGGGTTTCATAAGACTCTTATGCATTGTATACGATTGCGAATAAACTTCATAAGATACCAACCAGCTTTTCATATTTCAACATCATGATTGCCATAAGAGCACTTATGAATTACGTTGAATGAATCGGCGAACAGAAACGTATAGCAATCATAAGAGAGCGCTTATGAATTTCATTTATTATTCATTGTGAAAAAAAAACTCTAAAGACGTGTCGCATCAGTTGAAAAAAGGAATATGGCGATTCGCTTCGTTAATTTACCACCGGCTGATTAAAATTTTCAAATGATTCAATAATAGTGAAACAATATATTGTCAACAGATTTTGTTACAAGGTAAGTAAAAAAATAATGCTCAAATACATTTTTTCTCAACAAAAACATTTATTTTAAACCAGCTGAATTCGTACCCGGACATACGCACGAATAGTTGTGGATTGTCGAGCGCCGAATACATCCGAGACGTTTGTTGCACAGCCAGACAAAATTTGATGCCGTCGGAATGCTTTTCCCAACATGTTTGCGACTTTTGTGTTTTGTGGTTTAACAGGTGAAGTGAACATTTAAGTGAACATGATAACTTTAGCTGTAAAAATCGATTATCTAGATCAATTACCAAAGTCCAAAACTAGATGGTGAAAAATAAAACTAAAAAAAATATGGAAAGTGAAAATTGTGAAGTGATTATTGAAAAACTTGAATTTACAACTTAAACGATAGTTTTAATAAAAATTAAAATTTCTTACCAATTGACGAGCCAATTGAAATACATTTTTAAATAAAACTCGTGGATTTAAATTTTACGGAAAAATGTACAAATAAAAATTTAAAAAATCAATTACGTGCAAAAATATTGATAATGTTAAAAAATGTGTATCTGTTCATCAATTAATGGAAATAAATACTTGCTTTGACTTTGACAAGTTTGACTTAATTTTTTTCCTCTCCTTTTCTGATTTATGTATTAGGTTTTTTCATGATGATTAAATCTATTAACACAGACAAACAGACGTAACACTGAGAAAATTCCCATCGACCATGAGCTCAACGGTCGTTTTAAATTCAACTGCTTGCGAGTTTCACATCCAGAGGCGCGCGCGTCGTATACCTTTGTATTTGACATCTTACACTAGCGCCTTCTGTTGACATTGTCGTACTAAACTTTGTTTCGTACAACATGCACGTTAGGTGGTGGTAAAATAACTGGGCGATGGATTTTGAAACAAATTGTTCTAGCTGTTACGTCTGTTTGTCTGTGCTATTAACGAATACGAGAGATAACAAGAAGAAGACGTGCGATGGTGAGAAACAACAAAATCGTTCATGGCAAAGTATTATGGCGACCATTTTAAATTGTCTGTATAAAATTTTAAACGATTCATAATTAAAAACAAATCAATGTGAAGTGCGAGAAAAATAAAAAACTACATTTTAGGTGCATTACACGAAAAAAAATCAGAATAGGATGTTCTTATGTAGCTTTTAATTTTTCTCGCACTTTACATTGATTTGTTTTTAATTATGAATCGTTTAGAATTTTATATAGACAATTTAAAATCGTCGTCATCATACTTTACCATATGAACAATTTTGTTGTTTCTCACCATCGCATGTCTTCTTCTTTTTACCTCTCGAATTCATCAATCATGATAGTCTCTATTAAGATTCATATCTAATTGTTATGAGAATCATAAGATTGACTAATGGTATTGAATGAAGCGAGAGTTCCTTTCCCAATGCTTTTCCATAAGAGCATCTTATGAAATCTATACTCTCTTCATTTTGAAATTCATACTTTTCTTTACTGCGCTAAATCATAAGACGATCTTATGACCATCATAATTATTTCTTATGTCCCCATTTCATAAGCAAAACTTATGACGGTCATAGGTGCTTTTTCCTCAGTGTAGGTTCACCAATACATTCAAACACAAACTGTCAAACTGGTGTTTATGTTTACGCTGAAGGAAAATGAAAACGTAAAAGACACGGATGGGTATTTGATTTTGTTTGTTTCATTTGTTAAATTTATCAATTTTGTTGCTCTTCCACGCAAAAATGGATTATTTTAATTTTGTGCTGTCTTCATGTTTCTCTGATGGTGAATCGGATTCAGATCGACATATTTTTCGCTGATTACCTCAGATGATAGCTCCACTATAAACAAAATGAGGGTTGAAAATGTGATTTATAAAATGCAGTGACGAGAAGGTAGCTGCTATTGATTCACTATTACGTTGTGTATTCGAACATATGCTTTAGGTATATTTGCGCTATCAATGGGAAAATAGCGTACCACAGTATCTGCCGCTATGAAGTTATCTATACCAAAATGTTCATACCATTATTTTATTCATTGTTGCAGTCTGTGCATAATTTGTTCAAGGTTACGGATTTGAAGAATATAAACATAATGTATTAACCCTGGCATTAACCATTTATAAGACTTTGGCAACTATATTGCCATCAACAAATTTATTGTATTTATTTATAAATGATTATTTATAAATTAATTCAAATGTTTATTTAGGAACAGTTTTTATACGAATTGAGCATAATTTTTTTGTGGAAGAAAGGTTTTTAGTTGTAATTCGTTAAAAAACCGACAAAGACATATTTTATCCCATTGATATTGATTATGTTGAATCTCCTGTTTAGATAATGTAGTGAAAAATTATTTGCCTCTCTTGTATATTTGGTTTTTGCAGTTTTGACGAAATCGCAATTTATCCCAAAGGGTCCCCTCTTCTTGGGAGAAAAATAGCAAAAAAATGCAAATAGCAAAAAATAATGCTGATCAACTCTTGTACGATTTGATTCTTTGTTTTAAAATAAAAGGCCCCAAATCTCAATAAATGATGTATTGGATTTTTCACAAAGTGTTTCCATATTTTCTTGTTCTGTTCCATTTCAATGACATAATTGATTATTCAAATTTACTGTAACACAATCACTGTTACCCAAAAAGCCATATAGAATCAGCATAACAGTTTATCGGGAAACACGGATTGGCATAAATTCTTTCACGGCAATCCACATTGCCGTCGTCATTCATCACAAGCTCCTAATCACATTAATTTATTGATGAAATAAATGTCATTTTAGTCATTAAACAATTAACAGAAGAAACGTTTGATTTCGCCCATAATTCATAAAACAAGAAAAAAATAACACTAATAACAATCTATTGATAAAATATGTCTGTTTCTGCCAGCTGATAAAAATGCGAATTGGAAACAAAACAGATGATAGGGATTGAGTTCTCACTAATACCATCATACTGACTCGATCCCGATTCGTTTTTCGTTCGGTTATTCAGAGTCGGGGTCGGACCTGACCCAGGTTTAAAACCGAAAACGACATGAGTTGTCGGGGGTGGAGTCAAGGTTCGCCGAACATGTTTGAGCATTTGTAGTGAAGTTGAACAAACTCCCATATATTTTTTGATGGTTGGTGCTCGAGTTGGTGCTTCGGTCGTTCGTGTGTGATATTGTTGGTCGAATAAATTGATTGTTCGTGTCGCTGTTGGTGAAACTTGACGAATGTTTGAATAAACGAGAGGTGGAGTCAATGTTGGTCAAACTGCTTGACCGTGTGTACGTTCCATAACGAAATTTAACGGAATTCCGTGGAATTTCGGAACAAATTGAAACATAAACCAGACTTTATATTATCAAAAGTTTTGACTCGCCGCTGAACAAAATCTTAAAGTTGTTTTCAAAACTTCAGATTATTCAAATTTTTCTATTATTGCTTACTACATAACCCCATTCTCAGTCGACAAATACGTATGTAGTTTTCTTCTATAAAACGTCTTCAGTGTTTCCAAGATTCAAATTTAAATTTGGTGATATTTTTTTACTATTTGCACAATATGAATGCGGAATCGATCGTGAGATGGCAGTGAGTCCGGGAGAAATGAAAAAAATCTTTCTCGCGTAGCAGAAACTTGTTTAACTAGTGTGGAATCGATCGTGTTAATGCTGATCACGCCAGCTAGTGTTGGAGAACGCGAAGTGATAAAACTCAGAGTCTATTATATATAGAGTTACGCAAAGAGTGAAGCTAAATCTAACTATTGAACTGTCAAACCGTCTACCTATCGAGCAAAGTAAACAAATGCTTGTTGGTAAGGCGGAAGTATTGTTATCGTCTAATAATTATTATGGCGAATTAAAACGCATGAATTGAAATGTATGAGATTTGTTCTAGTAACAGCTTCAAAAAACTTCAATTCATCCCCCAATAAAGTAGCAACAAGGAACTCACGTGTTTGCACTCTGTGGGTGACTTGGTTATCCAATTAAAAAGCTTTAGAAGTGAACACTTCCGTGAAGTCACTTGAAGGGTTGAACAAAAATGAAAGTTGCCAACATAATAACAAGACCATTATTCAGAATAAGTGTAAGAAGATCCTCTTTGCGCAACTCTATATAATAGACTCTGATAAAACTAATGTCTGCATCGAAGATGCACAATATTATTTAATGCGGAATCGATAGTGTTGTAAAAGCTTATTAAAAGAAGCACATTGATCTTGCGTTAGATTGATTTGAAACACAGTTTTCGTCTTCTTGTTTTCAAAATAACTTCGTTTAGAATAAATATTTATTTATTTATTTATCTTCATCTTCAGTATTAACTGTACAGACTGGTTTAAAACTTAAATGCTAACTAAAAATTTACCTCAATCTAGTTTTGAATATCGTTCTGCTACAATTTAAATCGAACAAATCAATGTCTTAGCTTAGTAGGGAAAGCACCTGTCATGCGAACTGGGGTTGTGGGATCAAAGCCCGCCGAAGGGCTGGTTACCCTCCAATACCTTTTCCGAACTAAATCTATCACATGTTGTACATATGCATAACCAAGTTTCAGACATAGTAAAAATCAATGTCGTTGAGGAGGTTGAAGCAACGTTCAAGCGGGTGATTTTGCCCAAACATTGTGGAGTGTCGGACAGACTGGAAGAGCTGACGTTGGCGGGAGTGGCGGGCTGGAACATGAAAGTTAACTTGTTGCAAGAGCACAGGAAAGTCCTCGTGGTTGTTTATAATGTCAAATGCAAAAACCCTTTGCAAATCTCAATGTCGTTGTCGAAGGGTTTCGAGTCGAATCAGTTGGCATCGCTCTTCGCAATGCGGTAACCTAAAAGGATTATTCCACGGCAATCGCCTGAGGGCAAAACAAACGAAACTGCGTTGGACCCAAGGGCCTCATACGCCTGTCACTGGCGAACATAGCTTGTGTACCTACTCTGCATCGAAGCTTAGAACCGGTGTTAGGGCGTAACGTAATGGATAATGCGAACATATTTATATTCGGTTAGTTACTGCAAATAAATTCTTTATCAAGTTCATATAATCAAGCAGGTATCTCAAGCATACCACATCGTTATATTACTGCATGATTGAGTGTTTGATTTTGATAAAATATCGAAAACAAAAGTTTGCATAAAAATTGCCTAACCATGGCAAAAAGGTGGTAGAGAATGAACACTGTTGTTTACATTTTAGAACCAAATCCAGATGTCGCACATGTCGGGGTAGGGCTTCAGTGCTACGCCTTCTCCCCCTGGTTGGACCCTTTCAATTCGCGTTATCTGAATTTCGTGATAGGGCGCCCACACCTGCACAGCATATTCGAGTAGGGGGAGATCCCCCAGCGCCGGACACCTCCCAACACCGGACACTTCTCAAAACGATACTTGCCGAGGTCCTGCTATCATCTAAAGTAGTGCAAAGGATAGATATTTCAAAGTCCTTTACCTGTAGGAAAAATTTGATCTTTACGTTGAAAGCTTTGTTCAAAATTTAGGATTAAAAAAAATTGGTCAGAATTTTCTTGTTTTACCTTCCCGCATAATCATGGACCATACTTAGACCGCATCTGTTATAATTGAAGAGAATAAGTGTTACTGTAGCGATGGTCTCACTAATAGTAGTTAGCCATAAATGAACAGTCTCATATACTGTTTCAACAGTAGCTCAGATTGTAAATGGCCAAATGACCATATGAGTAATAGGCGGTTAAGTATAATTAACATTTAAATCCGGTCGTTTTTCCGAACAAAATTTTCGATGTACCATACATCAGTTGGTAGATGTACAATTGAAGAACTATATAATTACACATCGACAGCATGGCATGTATTAACAGTAAGTGTTGATGTAGAGTTGGTATGGTAAATCAAGCTTAAAATTGTATGCTAACAATGAAGCGAATAGTGACAATATATCTTATAACGCATATGTAATTTTGACTGCATGGTATGTCGTTTTTCATTATGCGGGTTACTTTAGAAGGTTTGAATCAACAAGATCAAATTCAATCGGAAGCATTCTAATCACGTAGAGATGGTCAATATCAGCCATATTTTGAATAACGATCATGATTTGTTAGA
Organism: Armigeres subalbatus; assembly: GCF_024139115.2. Lineage (NCBI taxonomy): Eukaryota > Metazoa > Arthropoda > Insecta > Diptera > Culicidae > Armigeres > Armigeres subalbatus. The sequence goes on along the minus strand of NC_085140.1, from coordinate 203,011,649 downwards.
TATGTTATGTAATTGCGGTGCAAAATCAATTTCGTCTATCCGGCAGCTGTCCCCCAGCTGTCCGGACAGTGAGATTCTTATGTAAGCAAATAGTTATTTTTACACCTGTTTTGTTAAACTTACTTCAATTTAATTGATTCTTCTTACTAAAGTATCAGGAAGCCACATAAATAAGTAGCACGAAAATTTGAAGGTGGCATTGAAAAAAGGTAAGAATTCTGAGTAGGTTGTAAGAAACTTAACTGGAGAGTCGAATAAGCTCTATTAACACATTTTAATATTTACAATTCAAAGCAAGTGAAAAATATTACTAAATGATGTCTCTACTCATAGAATAGCAACTTGTTATATTTGAACATGATGCAAAAGTGTCCGGTACTAGGGTACGCTTTTCTGAAAGGTGAAATTTTCCACCAAAATTCATCATTAAAATACATTGTCGCAAAACGTGTTTAAATGCTCATGTATAGTTTGTATGATTCATCAATGATCATATTTTGTTATATAGTATACCAGTTAACATAATCCGTATAGTTAGTGAGATTTTCGTTAAATGGCTTATGTGTCCGCCACTGGGGGATCTCCCCCTATACTTCGCACGAGGCAGCAATAAAGGCTTTTCAAGGAGTAAACGTCATCAAAATCTGCGGCGAAAGCCTTGGCAGTACTCGTTGCAATATGCTCATTAAAATTCAGCTTGCGGTCAACCGTAACTCCCAGGTCTTTTATGGAGCTCACACTTTTCAGTTCGTTTCCGCATGCCGAGTAACAAAAGTTTATCTGCGTTTTGCATCTGGTAAAACTTATTGAGTTGCATTTCGACGCATTTATCTCCACACCATTTAAACAACACCAGTTGGTTATGGCATCTAGATCTTGTTGCAGCGCAAGACAAATCGGTCAATAATTCGAAATATTTTCAAATCGTCGTCGTACATGAGGCGATGAGATCGAAGTTTACAGCATAAGTCGTTCACGAAAATGATGAAAATCAGCGGCCCTAGGTGACTGCTTTGTGGCACTCCGGATGGCGTAGGATATGTATTGGATGAGACAGTGCCTAATTTAACGAAGGATGACCTACCAATCAGGTAAGAACGCAGCCAAGTGACAATCCAGTCAGGAAAACCCAAACGTTCTAATTTCGTTAAAGTCAATCCATGAGGAACTTTATCGATAGTAATTGAAAAGTCGATGTAAATGCTGGGGCAGCAGGGACTATGTCCAAGGGCTTGACGATTCCTCCCCAGGCCATCTGCGAGTTGTGGCGCCTGCCTAGGATGTGGTGGGGTTTGACAGTGGGTCCTGTTAAACCTCTATAAAAAGCTGCATGTATCCGCAAGTAGGCTCCGCCAAAGCGACCGTGTGCCGCTCAAAGCGCACAAGCTCAAGTCCTGGTGTTAGGTGGGACGCTAAACAGCCCTGACACGACGGCCCTCCGACGAGACAGGAGGTTTGCGCAGGCCCAATAAGCCGCCTTTAAAAACAACTATTACGAACGACATAGAAGATAACACGACTCGATACAATCGGCAACGACCTAAGCGACGAATAAAGGATCACGATTGGAAGCTTGGAACATGGAACTGCAAGTCGCTAGGCTTCGCAGGTTGCGACAGGATAATCTACGATGAATTACATCCCCGCAACTTCGATGTCGTAGCGCTGCAGGAAATCTGCTGGACAGGACAGAAAGTGTGGAAAAGCAGGCATCGAGCGGCTACCTTCTACCAAAGCTGTGGCACCACCAACGAGCTGGGAACCGGCTTCATAGTGCTGGGAAAGATGCGCCAACGCGTGATTGGGTGGCAGCCAATCAACGCAAGGATGTGCAAGCTGAGGATAAAAGGCCGTTTCTTCAACTATAGCATCATCAACGTGCACTGCCCACACGAAGGGAGATCCGACGACGAGAAAGAAGCGTTCTATGCGCAGCTGGAGCAGACATACGATGGATGCCCATTGCGGGACGTCAAAATCGTCATCGGTGACATGAACGCTCAGGTAGGAAGGGAGGAAATGTATAGACCGGTCATCGGACCGGATAGTCTGCATACCGTATCGAACGACAACTGCCAACGATGCATAAACTTTGCAGCATCCCGCGGAATGGTAGTCTGAAGCACTTTCTTCCCCCGTAAGAATATCCACAAGGCCACATGGAAATCACCTAATCAAGTAACGGAAAACCAAATCGACCATGTTCTAATCGACGGTAAATTCTTCTCCGACATCACGAACGTACGCACTTACCGCAGTGCAAATATTGAATCCGACCACTACCTCGTCGCAGTATGTCTGCGCTCAAAACTCTCGACGGTGATCAACACGCGTCGGAGTCGTCCGCAGCGGCTTAACATTGGGCGGCTACAAGACGGTAGACTAGCCCAAGACTACGCGCAGCAGCTGGAAGTGGCACTCCCAACGGAAGAGCAGCTAGGCGCAGCATCTCTTGAAGATGGCTGGAGAGATATTCGATCCGCCATTGGAAGCACCGCAACCGCTGCACTAGGCACGGTGGCTCCGGAACGGAGAAACGACTGGTATGACGGCGAATGTGAGCAGTTAGTTGAGGAGAAGAATGCAGCATGGGCGAGATTGCTGCAACACCGCACGAGGGCGAACGAGACACGATACAAACGGGCGCGGAACAGACAAAACTCGATTTTCCGGAGGAAAAAGCGCCAGCAGGAAGATCGAGACCGTGAAGAGACGGAGGAACTGTACCGCGCTAATAACGCACGAAAGTTCTATGAGAAGTTGAACCGTTCACGTAAGGGCCACGTGCCACAGCCCGATATGTGTAAGGACATAAACGGGAACCTTCTTACGAACGAGCGTGAGGTGATCCAAAGGTGGCGGCAGCACTACGAAGAGCACCTGAATGGCGATATGGCAGACAACGGTGGCGGTATGGTAATGAACCTAGGAGCACGCGCGCAGGACATGCGACTTCCGGCTCCGAATCTCCAGGAAATCCAGGAGGAGATCGGCCGGCTGAAAAACAACAAAGCCCCTGGAGTTGACCAACTACCAGGAGAGCTGTTTAAACACGGTGGTGAAGCACTGGCTAGAGCGCTGCATTGGGTGATTACCAAGGTTTGGGAGGATGAGGTTCGGCCGCAGGAGTGGATGGAAGGTGTCGTGTGTCCCATCTACAAAAAGGGCGATAAGCTGGATTGTAGCAACTACCGCGCAATCACATTGCTGAACGCCGCCTACAAGGTACTCTCCCAAATTTTATGCCGTCGACTAACACCAATTGCAAGAGAGTTCGTGGGGCAGTACCAGGCGGGATTTATGGGTGAACGCTCTACCACAGACCAGGTGTTCGCCATACGTCAGGTATTGCAGAAATGCCGCGAATACAACGTGCCCACACATCATCTATTTATCGACTTCAAAGCCGCATATGATACAATCGATCGGGACCAGCTATGGCAGCTAATGCACGAAAACGGATTTCCGGATAAACTGATACGGTTGATCAAGGCGACGATGGATCGGGTGATGTGCGTAGTTCGAGTTTCAGGGGCATTCTCGGGTCCCTTCGAAACCCGTAGAGGGTTACGGCAAGGTGATGGTCTTTCGTGTCTGCTATTCAACATCGCTTTGGAGGGAGTAATACGAAGGGCAGGGATTGACACGAGTGGTACGATTTTCACGAAGTCCGTCCAGTTATTTGGTTTCGTCGACGACATTGATATCATGGCACGTAACTTTTAGAGGATGGAGGAAGCCTACATCAGACTGAAAAGCGAAGCTAAACGGATTGGACTAGTCATCAACACGTCGAAGACGAAGTACGTGATAGGAAGAGGCTCAAGAGAGGTCAATGTGAGCCACCCACCACGAGTTTCTATCGGTGGTGACGAAATCGAGGTGGTTGAAGAATTCGTGTACTTGGGCTCACTGGTGACCGCCGATAACGATACCAGCAGAGAAATTCGGAGACGCATAGTGGCTGGAAATCGTACGTACTTTGGACTCCGCAAGACGCTTCGATCGAATAGAGTTCGCCGCCGTACCAAACTGACTATCTACAAAACGCTTATAAGACCGGTAGTTCTCTACGGACACGAGACCTGGACGATGCTCGTGGAGGACCAACGCGCACTGGGAGTTTTCGAAAGGAAAGTGTTGCGTACCATCTATGGTGGGTTGCAGATGGCGGACGGTACGTGGAGGAGGCGAATGAACCACGAGTTGCATCAGCTGTTGGGAGAACCATCCATCGTTCACACCGTGAAAATCGGAAGACTGCGGTGGGCCGGGCACGTAGCCAGAATGTCGGACAGTAATCCGGTGAAAATGGTTCTCGACAACGATCCGACGGGAACAATAAGGCGAGGTGCACAGCGGGCAAGGTGGATCGATCAGGTGGAGGACGAGTTGCGGACCCTCCGCAGACTGCGTGGTTGGCGAAGTGCAGCCATGAACCGAGCTGAATGGAGAAGTCTTTTATGTGCAGCACAGGCCACTCCGGCCTTAGTCTGATGATAAATAAATGTAAATGCTGTCAACTTGACATCTCTTCTTCAGGTTAGAATTCAGTATGGTAGTGTAGGTCATCCATCAGGTTTGTTACAGTTGAGGGATTTCGTACAAAGCCATGTTGGTACTCAGAGATAACAGGTTTAGCAGCCACATACATACGTTCATGCGTTTATCAGCAGTTCGAGTGTTTTGACCAGACAACTAAAAATTGAGATTGGACGATAGTTCTCAACATTATGGGAGCTACCCGCCTTATGAATTGGAGTAACTCCTGATATTTTCCACTCATCTGGAAAGACTCCTAGCTCAAGCGACATATTGAACAACATGCAAACTGGCAATCCTAATACGTCAGCACATCGTTGAATGAAAACAGGAGGTGGTCTATCTGGACCTGGACCTTTTGAAATTTCAGCTACGGAGAATGTGGGGCGCGGAAAGTTCATGTTGTATGGTGGAAGAGAGTAAAGAAGGTCTGTCGAATCTGAAGGAGGGTTCGTATTGTACACCGACTTGAAATAACTTGCGAATAGTTAACAAGATTCATTCAATATTCAATATCATTTGATGTAACATCAGCAAACCTCACAGTGGATAACATCGCATGCGATTTTTTCCTGGTTTTGATGAAGCACCAGAAAGCTGACGGGTTCGATTTAACTTCATTTTGTACACGGTGAACATACTCACGAAAGGTAGAGCTCTGTTTGTCGCAGTCCGGTTACGGAAAAACCTGCGACTCGTTTTACGAAGTATGTTACGTCGATTCTGTAGTTCAGCGTTCCACCAGAGTTGCTTGTACGTCCTCCGAGGTAAAGATCTACGAAGAGGAACATACCTGATTACACAGCTCAACAAGATTTTGTCCCTAACACCAAATAATGTGTCCCTAGTAGATTTTTGCTCGCTGAATCCGAATCTGACTTCAGATTTGCACTAACACGTCGAGATTTTGAGATATACCTCAATAAATGTCGGAAAATCGATGATTTTGAGCATTTTGGAACAGCCATCGTTACCCCTATAAAAAGAATTACTAGTCAATCAAGGTCCAAAATGGATTACAAACATCTAATCTTTCGAAATGTGGTGTATTTTGAACAAGTTAAACATAATAAGTGTGATTCATCTACAATTTTAATAAGTGAAAGTTATTTAAAAATATGTTTTATGCAAGCCATGGTTATTCTCTGTGAATTGCTCAAGTGATATGGTGTATTTACTGTCAATTTAGCTTCTTTAATATGTTCATTCGAATAAAGCAAGTACGAGAACTGTACGCAGTTCTATATATTTTGATTATTCCTGCTATTTATGATCATTCCAATATTCCTATGATAGAAATTCGTGCGAAAACTATCAATTAGCAATTCAATCAACGAATCGATAAGTTGCATTCGATCGTTCTTGTGTATGATTGCATACAAGCTGAATCGATGTTGACGGAAACCGGAAAACGTCAACAACCTACTCGTGCGTGGGAGACTTTTTATTTGATTCGCGTTGAAAATCGAGCAGAATAACATTTTAGAAATATTGAGCATAAAATGAAAAAATGAATATTTTATTAAAAGTCGAACGAAACATATATTTACAAACTGACTAGTATTTCTATACTTCATTTAACATTTTCATATCCCAGTTCCTCTGGCCGTATGTTGTTGAATTTTTGGTGGCTTCGAATGATGGCATTTGCATGCAAGTTTTTGAAATGGACTTGCATGGAATATTTTTAAATTCAATTCACTGAACTTAAATTCAAAGAAAACCAAATAGAAAACAATTGTAACGTGCATATCTGATGGAAATTTATTAGATCAGAAGTGCTTATACCGTTTCGGGTATTGATTGACCTAAAATTATGTGTATATACTTCATGAAAGTCTTCCGAAAAATGCCAATTTCCTCAAATTAGCGGTATTAATCTAGGTATATCTCAAAATTCGGACGTGTTAGAGCATATCTGAGGACACATTCGGATTCAGCGAGCCAAAATCTACTGAAGACACATTAATTGGATCTGATGACCCGCAAAAGGTTAAATTGTGTTCTCTTGTGTTATCGTGTCGAAGACCGCGTTGTAGAATGATGTAATCGAGGTGTTAATATCGTCTCCACTGAGTATCTGGAACCAATCTAGTGAATTAAGATCGTTCTTCACAGCCTCGTAGTCACAGCGAGAGAAGTCAAAATCTAAGTCCATTTCTTCTACTGCAGATTGGAGATGATGAACCGGGTTACGAAATTCCAGACGTGGAACGAACGGATTGTGGAGGCGGTCAGGACCACAGCTTCGTTACTGTCGCTTACAAATATCAAGTCAAAAAGTCTTCCGTTCGAATTTGATACATTGCAGATTTGCTTCAAGCCACTAGCAATCAAAGTTTCAGTTAGAGTTAACTCCTGCTCGGAAGAAGCGTTGGATGGCAAGTATCCATCCACTTTGTCATCATTTAACCATTCGATCCTAGGTCTCTTATAACAATGAGTGTTAAACTTATTTTCCGCTCCTAATCCTGAATTGACAGTAAGGAGCATCGTTAGGTATTGGTCATGAATTGGGAACTGTGAAGCAAGTTTACAATAAGAATAACTTTTTTAATTGATAATTAATAAATTAATAATTTAATTGCATTTCCCAAGAATATCATTTAATTGGTGAGCTGTGCAATCATATTTGATGTTTCTCGGCCAATCATAGCAACCACGATGTGTACAGTTAATCAAGCTAAGCTTTTCTATGACTATTTGCACATTATGTAAGGAACATTGCAGATTTGTGGGCATTTCTAGATCTTCGCATGGAATTTGCAAAAAAAAAATCCAGAACTGGTTGAAAGATCATTCAAATTGGAAAACAGGATTCTTCTAATGAGCAAAAGTATGTTATTTGGTAGGGTTTGGGTCACCGTGAATTTTTATATCGTTAATTTGTTGATATTTTTCGGTGAAATTATATTTTTCACCGAAAAATATCAACAAATTAACGATATAAAAGTATGTTATTTAAATGTGGACGAATAAGAAGGAATACATTTTGGCTGTTACGCCCTTTTCTAATGTTTCAATTCTCTAAGCATTCATTTTCTAATTTTGACTTAGCTCAATACTATAAAACCACACTGACAAGATAATATGTAGTATTCGTCAGCATAATTACATAATTCTGAAGTGAACTAAGGTTTTAAACGAAATTTGAATCCGTATATGAAAAATCCCACAATTTCTATATTTGTATAAAACTGGTATAAAATTGATCAGATTCGGGAGCACACGCTCCACGATGAATTCCTTTGAAAGCGGCACAAATGCTGAGGTATTGCCTTATTGCCAGTTATTATAACTCTATTGATCGCAAAACAGTTATTTGACTTCAAAAAAGTGAAATCAGAATAGCGTACATAATGTAAAACTAAATTATCTATAAACATAAAAATGAATTTCTGTCTGTCTGAACCTTATAAACTCGGAAACTATTGAACCAATCGACGTGAAAATTTGTATACAGAGTTTTTTGGGGCCGGGGAAGGTTTTTGAGATGGTTCGAGACCCCTCCCCGCTTTGGAAAGGGGGGCTCCCATACAAATGAAACACCAATTTCTTCACAACACGAGATCTAATCAGAGAATAAACTAATTTTAGGCGAAACGAAGTTTGTCGGGTCTGCTAGTTTAAAATAAAAATTCCGCGGAAAAAATAAAACTTCGTTTCAAAAAAAAATTGAAATAAATGGACCTTGATTTCGTATCGTTTTGAAGTCTCGAAAGTAAATCTATATTTCTCGAAAGTAAATCTATATTTCGTTTCGTTTCGATCCGAATCAACATAGACATTTTAAATTTCGTTTCGTTTCGTTAGGAAAAAGTATGTTATCGCATACCCTTAAGTTTTTTTTAGAAAATCAAAAATCCAAAGTAGCCCCCGGAGTCAAAAGAAGACCCGCACGACGGTACATCTAAACAGATAACACTCCATCCTCGAATGCGTCCCACGCTCGCCAAGTCGTTTTGCACCTTATTTGCCACTACCTACGCTCACTGCGCTCCACGACGTCTCGTACCTGCCAGATCGGATATGAACACCATCTTTGCAGGGCTAATGTCCGGCATTCTTGCAACATGCCTTGCTTATCGTACCGCAGTTTCTTCTGGAGCCCGTAGTAGGCTCGACTTTCACAGACGATGCGCCTTCGTATTTCTCGGCTAACATTATTGACAGCCGTTAGCAGGGATCCAAGGTAGACGAATTCGTCGACCACCTCGAAGGTATCCCCGTCTTTCGTAACGCTGCTTGCCAGGCGGGCCCTGTCGCACTCGGTTTCGCCCACTAGCATGTACTTTGTCTTCGATGCATTCAGTACCAATCCAACTTTTGTTGCTTCATGTTTCAGGCGGGTGAACAGTTCTGCCACCTTTGCAAATGTTCGGCCGACAATGTCCATGTCATCCGCGAAACAAATAAGTTGGCTGGATCTGTTGAAAATCATACCCAGGCTGTTACACCTGGCCCGATGAAGATCTGGTCCGTTGTCTAGCGACCTTCAACGAAGCTGGCTTGATAACTTCCCATGAACTCATTCACTAATGGTGACAGACGACGGATAATAATCTGGCCTATCACTTCGTATGCGACATTAAGGATAGTGATTGCTCGAAAGTTCTCACACTCCAGCATGTCGCCTTTCTTGTAGATGGGGCATATAACCCCTTCCTTTAACTCCTCCGAAAGCTGTTCAGTTTCCCAGATTCTGAATATCAGTTTGTGCAGGCAAGTGACCAGCTTTTTCGGGCCCATCTCAATGAGCCCATCCTTACCAGGTGCTTTATTGTTCTTAGGTGTTGGATGGCATCCTTAATTTCCCTCAAGGTGGGGGCTGATTGGATTCGATCAACCGCTGAACTGTCGTAGTCATCTCCTCCGCTGCCTTGACTTTCACTGCCAAATTGCACAAACAAATAATGAAAACGTCCCGGAATAAAGCAATAAAGCTTAAAACAAGAAGTTCCGAAACTCTCAGCCATCAGTGGTCAATGAGTGGTGCCTGCGTTGATTTTGCTCTGTTATTGCTGCCACAAACAGCTTTGAAAAAGTTGCAGCTTTCTAGGACGATTAAGAAAGGTAATTAATTTGGATTTAAATCATCATTTCATCCACACAGTGCAGACAATTCATAAAAGGGACTAAACAAGAGTACAGACTGTTTCAGATCTCCTTTGTGAATATGATGAATTCATTGTTATCAGATTCTCATTAGAAATAAGGCCACAGACATGCTAGATTTAAGTGATATAATATAATCCTGATCGGTTAAAAACACAATTGTTTTACGTAACATTGTCAGGAAAATAATAAAACTTGTGCATAGTTAGACCGAAAATTCCTTCAAATCGGTCGTTCCATCAAATCGGTCGGGATATAGAACATCTAGATGTAGAGAGTCGACTGTAGTAAAGATCACCAAGTGCGTGAGCGTGAAGTACCAACATTCTTTTTCGGTTTAATGGAAATTTGGTCGGAAAACCAGAGTATACATCAAGTCAACGATGGAGCTGTTATGGTTAGGGTCTCTTACCACCAGCTAATCAACCGCTAGACAAAGAGAACCGAAATTGAATTATATAGCGTTGCCATGTGGTACACTCATGTTTCAAGAGGTTCCTTTATTTCTTTTCAGAAATTCCACAGTGTTCAGGAAGGACGTCTCAGAGTGTACCACTATCACTTCCTTTTCAAGATCGGTCATTGGCTACGTAACTGCCTGAAATGCTGTTTCTCAGGGCTCAAGGCAATGAACGAACGACAACAAAAATCCACAATTAGTTAGTTCAACAAAACCACAATTAGTTAGCTCGCCAAACCGAGCAGCCAAATCTGCATGTCTAATCTGTAAGATTTAACAAATGTTAAGTTGTGTTGAATATATAAAATGGGTAGTGTTGATGAAAAATAATAACTGTAGTGTTTGGCTGTATAAAAGTGTTTCATTTTTGAACGAAAATTATTCAGATTCGACGAAATTTTGAGTAGATCAAGCTTAGTGTGTATGCAATTGTGCATACTGAAATTACGGAGTATTCTTTCACAATATATTCGTGTCTTGAGCCGAATTTCCCCTAATAATGTTAATAATACATAGTGCTCTAGGTCCATTCATTTTACAACATTTTACAGATATTTTTAATACTATCATGATTAGATAAAGACCCGAATAAATATGCAAAAATTGTTGGTTTGGAAAAATGTAATCTGTGATAAACTCTTCATATGTAACATTTAAAATGCACTAATCGAATCAATTGCATTTATTTCTTTCTTATTGTTGTATGAACATATTTTCCGTAAGTATAACACATCTCTGGAAGCGAAAAGTAACCAGGTATGTCACCCGAAAGACTCGCACATGATGGAATTGCTTGATGTTCCTACGAGCTATCACCACCTCTTCTCGGAACGAACGGCACCAGAACGGTCCGAGAGTGGCAGTGGTTCACCTAATCGAAGAAAACACCTCGTGCGACTACAGGAACTCCGGTAGGCACTTTTCCGAACAACTGTCCCACATCTTTTCCGACTGCGCTTCACGTGTACTCGCTTCCGGAGGACGTACGACCGATGCGAGTCTCGATGGTAATGCCATTTTCATGTCATAATCAAAAACTGCATTGACATTTCATTACCCCTAAAGTCGAACTCGGAAAGCGACTGGAGGAAGCGCACCCGAAACGATGATGACGACGATGGGGCTGTGCTGGTTTGCAGAAGAGATCTGGCAGTTGCACTAGATGGGAAATTCCATAATTTAATCCAGATGTTACATGACATTTATTTATCATCAAATCATGCTAAAGCGAGCAGAGGAGACGATTGTTTTTGGGTTGTGGGAGATGCCATAAAAAGAGACTTGACATGGGAGTAAAACTATCGAAAATATCGAAAGTTTGAAAGTTTGATGGCAATGATTAGAACAAAAATACTCATGGAAAATAATAAATAAGCAATTAAAAAATATCGTACAATTGGAGTGAAAAATGAGTGCCCTATAATAGAAAGCATGATTTCTGACGGCACGTGCCTGCCTCTCACCCTAGTGTGCCTGGGCTTAATTTCAGTCGGCGTCGTTGATGTTCTCTAAGACGAAAGAAGTTTGATCACGCTCAGATAGGAAGTAAAAGATATTTTAGTTACTAGATAAAGATTGTCGCTTCGGTTCCCTTTGTTCTGCTGTCCGAAACATGTGTGTCAAATCGTATGGATTTTCCTTCTTTGACATTTAGCTCCCCTATCCTCGCCAGCAAAAGATGTTCCGGAAAGCGACGACAGCGACAATCTTTATCTAGTAACTAAAATATCTTTTGAAGTAAAGCCTCAGGTCATGTGTTGATGGGTACGACATGCAGGGTCGATATGTAATGATTGTTCACCTATCTTACTAATCAATTCCGTAGAATCTGCACTTTTTTACCCGAAATCGTAATCCCAGACAACAAGGTATTGTCTCATTCTCCTTCAGGAATTTTCGTTGACCGAACTAGAATTCAAAAACGTCCACATTCAGCATGTTTGCTTTGAGGTCGCTCTTCTTACTTCTAAACTGTGCAAGGCCCTTTCACACCAAGCCTCTTCCACGCTTATTTCCTTGAAATGTCAATCATCTGTGAATTACCTGTTTGCATTTATTTACAGCAAACACACTTATTTTACCTCTTCAAATAAGCGTTGATGCATATGTTTATAACATAGTCAGTACTGAGTCCTTTTTTGGTTCATCAAGATTTGCATGGCCGGGTGCACGATACACTCACTCTGAAATGGAAATGCCCCTGCAGCCACCATTCCGAACAGCACTATCATCGACAAACTTCATCTGTTGGCTCTCACAATTTGAAATTCGTTCCAGTGGTTTCGGGCAATGCTTTTGGCACCGTATACTCGCCATCATCAGTGAATATCTAATTTGTTCGTGCATAACAATTCAACTGCCAACAGCGAATCGGTCGTTAGCGGCACTGCGCTCCGACCATGTGAGAGTATCTGCAAACAGGCAATTTGCCGTTACAACCACGTCTATCCCCGAATTGGAAGCATCTTTTGAAGAGTGCAAATTCCTTGAAATTTCCTGTCGGCCAGAACTTGGGCTCGGGCTCAACGCTCCGTTCGTTTTACTTCAGCTGCTGCAGCTCGGTCTCTGTTTGTTGTGTATGCAAATTTGCAATTATTCCGATGGTGTCGCGGTATTCACGCATCAGTACCTCCCATGCGGAGATGCACTGTCTGTAAGTAGATATAGACAGACACCAGCAATGGTCCCCGCATCCGAACTTCCCAAACTCACAGCTCAGAAGCGTCCGTGTGTGGGAAAACAAAATTAGTATTCATCGCCTGGAACTCATCATCATACATGAACATGTTTCTGAATAAATAAACTTCTTAATAGTATATTTATAGTGCAAACATTATTATCCAGTGCTATTCCAGAAAACACTGCTTGCTTTCACTAGCAAACTAGGGAAAACGTGCTTGGTGTTGGTCGAAGCCTTCCTCTGCAGTGCTGTGGAGATGGGTGCTTTGAAACAGCTTTAGATTATGCCGGTAAATCGTTTGTCCAAAAAAACAGATGAAAAAAGTACTGTCTTTGTGGCAATCGAAAAACATTCATTATACCTTCCCGATGCGTTGACCACAAAGTCGCTGTCAAGATGCCTTATATCCTATCCTATAAAACAATTAGACAAAAAGATGATATTCCTACGATAATTACCCATCATTCCCCAAAAAGACTATCGTGACAAAACAATTAGGGGAATATTAATATGTACTGATAATTGATATTACGTGACCGTAACAAATTGCATCCGAAGCCGAATTTTCTTATTTAAAATTGGTCAGAATTAGATATTCGACTCGGATACTACGTTTAAAGAGACTGATCAGATTAGAGATCGTTGTTGGTAATTAAGAATTTGATGTTGAATTTACAACTTCTTCTAACAAGTCATTGCTCTAAATCTAAAATTGGCGGCGTGAGATCCGAATTAGTGTAAACTGACATTGATGTCATGACATTCCGCGACATTTTTTAAATTTCGTTCCCATGTCTCACACTTTGTAATAAGTATAAGAACAATGATCTGTTTGACAAAACTCTAGTATCCCTTAAACATTACATAATATTAAAAAATCCGACCTATCTGTGACCTTATGCAGAATAACTATCATGACGGCCAATTTGAAACTTTATTTTCGGTTCCAGTTAACAAAAAATTCCTAGTGCAATCCCATTTCGACCGCATAAAAATGGTTTTGATTGTACTGCCATTCTGTTAAGTGCCTCAGTCTGTCAAACAACTAACACACAAGTTTGACATGTACGTGGGTAGTGCTGCCAACAAATTTCCATTATGAAATTGTGTCTCCTGTTTCAAACTTTTGGAATAGTGGAAAATTTTAGTATGAATGAGGAGTGTATGAAAATATAGATTTGGAAGACTTTACTTTTATTACGCTAGCGGAAAATAATTGGAAAAACTAATTTTATTGACTGCATGATGCATTAGGGTTCATTCACAAATTACATAACGCTAAAATATATCATTTTCAACCCCCTCCCACCCCCTCGTAACGTGTTTTGTATGGAAGGGTTCTAAAATTTGTATGGGCCGTAACGCTCGGACAGACACCCTCCCATCCCCTAAAGCGTTATGTAATTTGTGAATGGGCCCTTATCAGAGGTGTTACGATTATTTCAGTTCAAAACGGCAGTTTGGCAACGTGTTTTTCAACTGTAAACAAGGCGACGAAGAAACAAAAAAACAACTGAACGCTTTTCAGACCGCATCGTGCTTTCGTGCTGTGCGGTTCTTTCTCTCTTTGCGGAAGGAAGTTTTTAATACTACCCGAAGCTATTTTAATTTCAACGGTGCTTCTTAGCGCTATTTGTACCCACTGATCCCGTTACGATCTTTGCAAGGACCCGTGCCTTCGTTTTACGTTGGACCCGTTTGCGGAAGTAAAATTCCGACAAGCGGTGGTAATCCTGCAGGGACACCGTTCTGGGAAAAAACCTCTTAGAAGGTCACGTCTCCACGCTTAGCAATGAGCATTAATAAAAACAATAGGAAGGGGGAATCTCTGAATTCTCCACTTCCTCTTAGAAACAAGGTTTCAAGGCCGTCCTGCCTAAGCGCGGAAAAATAGAAGGAAGCTGGAGAATTCAGATATTCCTTCTAACTCTAATATCGGAAATAATTCTTCTCCAATCGAACTGAGCAATCAGTTCGATTTGATTAATGATGAAATTGAGCAAATCGAATATACCTCTAGCTCAGGTGGTTCGATTCATGCGAAAAAGCAAAGGATTCCGCCAATTGTGGTATCTGTTGCCGAGTTTTCTGGCTTCCGAAATGAGATTTTGAGTAACCTTCAGGGGATCAAGGTTTCATTTCAGATTGCTCACGCTATGTTTAAAGGCAACTATTATGCAAAGTGAATGCACCTCGGATGTTAAGCCGTTAGATCATAGTTTTTGACCTCTAGTTTAAGGTGTGGCATGTTCATAACACATGACATCATACCCTTCAATAATTTCTCATACTTTCGATTGATGCACAACGAACGACTTGAGTCGTTCGTTGACATGAATGATGTCTCAGCAATTCTAGTCTGAGACCTCAAATTGCAATGCACACATTTAGTGTACCGATTACTAAGTTGCGATGTCATCAATGGCCTTCTCTAATTACACTGGCTTCGACTGTCTCCCGTAGGTAACCCTGTATTCAAAAATCGTTAATAAAGGCATATTAGTTTCAACCGTTCATGAGGTAACGCGTAATTATTGTTGATGACCGCACGGGGTCCTTTTGGACCACCACATGGCGACACGTGAATAAGTGGCCGAATCCGGCAGTTAATAAAAACTTTAATAGTGAAAACAGTGAAAAAACATTTCAAGAAATTGATCAGAGTGTGTTGAAAATGAACTTGAGTGTGGAACTTCTATTCTTGCGCTACCCGATGGATCTGTTAAAAAACTTTTAACCATGTGCTATAAAGACCTCCGAAGTGAAAAATGTGCTTAAATGTTCGTAATATGAGCCAAAACGGTGGATTGCTACTAAGAGAAGTCACCGAAAAAAAGCCGCCCGCGTAGCGTAGCCACACTGACTTCGATGCTCGGACTCGAGCTGCTGCTTATATTTGTTACCAGATTGGAGGAAAGCAGTTTGTGCAACAGTTCGAAGAATTTCATCGATTCCATCGATGGTTGTTGTTGTTTGTTGGGTTAATTAATTGCAAACGAATACAGCTAAGTGTAATTGTTTTGAAATGGCGATAAACGAAAAGTGGCGTTTACGAAACGACCACGGGCATTCGTTTCTACGACAAAAAAATTAGTTTTAATCAGATCCTGATTTACAACGAACTGAAGCTAAGTGGATTTTAATATGCAAAGGCGAAGAAGCCGGGAATTGTCCGATGTTCCGGATACCACACACAACAAATGTGAATCGTGATTTAGTTTTCTGGTTGAGTGACGGATTCTGGTGTCGCATTGCGCATCTCGATTCGACAGCAATTTCGTACGACCGCTTACATGGTTTGCTCGTTTCGAGTCGAGGTGCGCAATGCCACCCCTGGTTTACTGAAATTTACACACGGAAGATATAAGTACATTCGAGACGAAAGATAGTTCAGCTGGGGTAGAAGATTCGTGGTCATGAGGAAACGTACAGCTGCCGGCGGATGAGAAATGTTCCGGCATGCGACGTAGACATGGTGAAACCTCCGAGATTCTTTGGAGGAAGTTTCTGGTAGCTTCGAGTTCACTAGGACATCCGAGATCGTAAGTTAAATAGATATGATAAGTATGCATTTTTTTCTAGATTGTAACTTTCAAAGTGCTACATTTTTGCTAGATGAACTCCAGTTTTTTTTTTGGAGAAAATTTTGTAATTTCTTTGATGCTTAAGAATTACAACTGTGCATCGTATATTAGGTTTTCGTATTAATTATTCAACTGCGTACTAGTTTCGTTTTCGCGTGTATTAGTTCATTTATTTGTATTATCTACTAGTGAAAATCACATGTAAACTTCAAAGAAAACCGAAACTGTTTTTTTTTTACATTTTACGTAGAAATGAATCTTTTTGTGCATTTTAGAAAAATTACAAACACAGAAGCTCATTGAATCCAATATTTAGCATATAAAAATAAGTGTTTTCGAACGACAAAATTTTCTTTTGCTAGTTACATGCAACTGAATTGCGCGATACAAAAGTAAAGTCGAATCATCCGAGTGTAGATGACCTTGAACACGCCGCTTATTAAGTTTTATTATTCAATTATACATTATAATAAGATTATTGCCACAAATGGACACAAAATAATGAACTCAATAAGCAACAAACTAATAAGACTAATAATTAAAAAAATAAAAAAAATATTATTATTAACACAAAAACACAAAAAAAACGTTGTTAGCATAGATGTTATGGCGGAGTTGAAATGAAAATAAATATGTAAACGCAAATGAAAAAAAATGAGTAAAAAAAAAATATGTGAACGCACGTACATACGAAGGAAATGGTTCCTTCCTTGTAAATCATTATCAGGAATATTAATATTTAAAATTATTTTAGTTTATTTTTAATCAGACAGGTCTTTGAGTCAACAAATAAAAACAGTAAATATCAAATCATAACAATGAAAACTTTTTTTAACATTACATATTTTTGAGAAAATAGAATTATCTCATGTAGTTTTTTTTTCATCTTTATACGAAATTTCAAGCTGTCGAACATCGTTTTTAATTTTTCTACTACATCATATAAGTTTACTGCTCCTTGAATTCATCTCATAGCTCCGATTTCCATCCCATGAAAAACAAAGCAATAAAAAGGTATTTGATTTGTTTATTATTTTTGTGATTTTTTTTAGCAGTGAGCATGTATGTTTTCAAATAGATGCGACAAATTCGGTGCTGTTATTTTTTTGTTTCACGGTGAGATGAATATATGTACAGTGAGATGGAAAACGGAACAGTTCCCCTAGTATCATATTATGTTTGAGCGAAATACAATTATTAGACCTTTTACTGTATACTACTTAAAAATATTTCACACAATCTTCACTGTTTATGTATCAGTTTACATTACAGCATAATAAGTGGCATATGAGTACTAAGCTGAACTAAGATAACATATTAGAAACAGACAGTTAAACATTCATTGTTATACATTATACTTTTTTTTGTTCCTTTCTTTTTGTTAGCAAATCTTAATTATCTCTTTTATCTTTTTATTTGTCTTTATTTGCTATTTCAAGTAACCAGAACAAATTGATTTAAATTTAAAACTTTATTATCAAAATGTAGCTAATAGACTTTTGACTAAATACTACCTAAAATGTATTCAAATGTCTACAAAATATTACGGTATTCGATATGAATTAAATGCATAATCTTTCTTAAAACAAAGTCTTTCCCGCTAAAACCAAAATTATCAAAAATAATAGTTTTTGACTTTTTTACACAAAATATGATTTCTAATTATGCTTTACTTCAAAAAAAATACATTTTTGAAATCCTTTCAAACAATTTTATATATTGAAATTAATCATTTGAACGATCTATGCATTTTAGCGTTACGTTAAACTTTAAACAACATGACAAAAAAAAATTTTTTTTTTGTTTTCGACTAAAATGTAAACACAATTTTTATATTCATACCATCTCATTTTTGATTTTTATGTTGCATCCTATAATAATTTGCGTTTTAAATGTATCACTTAATTGATTTTAACCTAACCTACTAATCACTGTACAAAAGTCAATGATTATATTTATTCCGGCTCTAATTTGCCTTCAAATTAAAAACAAAGCAAATTTTGTATGATTTATTTTTAATAATTAATAACATTCAAAAATAATCCTACACAATATTTGGTATTAATTATAAATGTATCCCAAATTCCATCTGTTATGCTATATTTTACCTGTTCAAAAAAAAAAGGTTGAAGTCACAGTACTTTCATTTTTGAACATTCTGCTCTGCTACTATGATGCAAAAAAAAAAGTTAAAATTTTTCCATGTTAGTAATTTTTAATAAAATATATCTAAGACAAAAATATGATATAAATAATAAAATATTATACAATATATGAATAGTAAAATTTAATAAAATTTGAAATTCTTAAATTTAAATTTGCAACACATTATTTTTTGAAAATATTTCTGATATTACAAAAAAAAATCAAATTCAACACAATAATTATATTATAATGAACTTATAAACAAAAGAAAAATTAATAATATAAAAACTCAATTCAAGAACAAAACTGTTATAATTTATCACCAACTATCAAAACTTTTAAATAATAAATAATAAAAATAATAATAATAAAACTTTCAAAGTAGTCAACACTAATAAAGACAAACATTAGCATTACCCTTTCCGTTTCAATTTTAATTTCTTTTTCAAGGAAACTATTTTTATAACGAACTATATAAATTATGTTTTGTTCCTAAAAGACGTATACTAACAATATTTTCAATTTTAATCCTTGAACCACCCACAAAGCAAAAAAAAAACAAAAAAAACCTCTTTTCAGGAATCACTAACAAATAAATAACTTAAACCTTCAAAAACCATTGATAACAACCCTCGAATAATCAAAATTTGAATACAAAATGTAGATACGATATATAAAATACGATATGACTAGATAATTCTAAAATAAAACTAAACAAAATACAAATTAAAATAAAATGACTAAAACTTTATAAAAAAAAAAAACGGACGTAAATAATAATATCAACAAACTGCAAAGTAAGCTCAAACATATTTGTTCATTTTTATTATTTATTACGTAATTACTGGGCGAAAAGGCTTAAAATCCCCAGAATTTCGTTAAAAACCAATACATTTCATTATTTATTTACTCAACCCCTGGGCGAAAAGGCTTAAAATCCCCAGAAGGTTGTTAGAATTAGAAAACAAAAAATATATTCTCCTTAGCTATGCGAAAAGGCTTAAAATCCATAGCAAGGAATGCCTGGGTGCTAGTAGAAAAAAGGGTTTGCAGGCCTGCACCCATGTATATATTTATTGATGAATATTAAATATTGCCCCAGATGCCCGGATCAAAAAGGATACCGGATGCCCGGAAGATGTAATGACCAAGTCATAGTCATGCCTGCCTCAATGAAGAGCAGAAGGACGTCGTAGATATTAGGAAATGGACACATTTGTCCTTATTTAATATTATATTTTCTGTTGTACATTTCTTAAGACGTTTTGAATCGTACAGAAGAAACAAAAAATAATTTGAACCCACAAACATATTTAGCTACTATCTAAATTCTTCGAAGGCAAGAGGCAAGAGAATGTTAATCATTGAACGTTCAAACACAGAAGCCTGATCAACTTCATGTGTACGAAGCAGTTACAAATGAAAAATCATTTCTCTTATCTTAATTCAGAATTATATATAATTAGAGATAATCCTAATTACTACGAATATAACTATTAGCATTGACGTTGATTCCAAACAATTAATAGCTTTCTCCATAGAAACAATAGTTAAAAAAAAAACTTTTTGTTCTGAACATTTTACTAAAAAGTTTCCAGATGACGATGATGATGTTTCTAACTATATCCAACAAATTCAAATGCAAAAAAAAATCCTTTACTTCAAATCAAATCATTTTTTAATACATTGAAATGAAAACGAAAAAAAAATCGGCTTTACTATTCCTAGGATTACCAGTAGTACACAAACATGTTATAGAAAACAAAAAAAAAAAATCGAGAGGACTAATAAAAAAAATGTTAATTCAGGTCATACAGCACACTGGCAAAAAAAAATAGATTGGTTAATTAAAAATATCAAATACAATAATATAAAATGGCGAAAAGAAGTCCGAAGCACAAGTTTAGTTTACTCAAGTTGTAACATTTTTTTGTTGCCAAGGGGAAGGAAATGATAGATCATACAAGTTTCCCTCTGATGCATAATTCGTTTTCATAATATAAATTGTAATCAATCATACTTTTGCTATTGATAATCTGTACCCAAATTTTTGTGAGAGATAATCGAAGCCATTCATTTCCATAGGGGGATGGTGTGGCATGTTCATAACACATGACATCATACCCTTCAATAATTTCTCATACTTTCGATTGATGCACAACGAACGCTCAAAGTCGTTCGTTGACATGAATGATGTCTCAGCAATTCTAGTCTGAGACCTCAAATTGCAATGCACACATTTAGTGTACCGATTACTAAGTTGCGATGTCATCAATGGCCTTCTCTAATTACACTGGCTTCGACTGTCTCCGTAGGTAACCCTGTATTCAAAAATCGTTAATAAAGGCATATTAGTTTCAACCGTTCATGAGGTAACGCGTAATTATTGTTGATGACCGCACGGGGTCCTTTGGACCACCACAAAGGATCTGTGTCAATTAAAATATTTCATCGGTGAAATTTTGACTTTTTTACTATTTAAGGGAATATTTTTACTCTAAAAACCTTATCTGATTTTTCTAAATTTTTTGAAACAAGTTGTATAGAATCCAACCACAACCACTGATGCTTTAAGAAACATTTTCATATAAAAATATTTTTCATATGATGAAAGTAGCAGAAGTTATACTAGAAATACTGTTGACACCGAAAATATATTTCATTCTTCTATAGCGAATTCTTGTGTAACTGCTTATCTCATACGTGTCTATTTAAAAACCAGCAACCCTGCACCGTCCACTTATTACCATAGAAACAGAATTCAACGCTGGACAGGTCAAGAAAGATGCTCGATTATATTTCAATTGTTTTTATAATCTTCTTCTGGAAGGAGGAGACTATGACACAATTTTAGACAAAACCCCTACTCCAGCGCTACATTGGCTGGTGGGATTATTGGTCTACCAAATTTTCGGCCCTGTGGCCTGGAACAAAAAAAAACAGAGACAAATCTAAAGTCTGGACATCAGAGGGTAACTCAACCCATCACGCTCAACTTGGTTTCACTGGGCGTTACTGCCGAAGTCTTTTAGTTAAACGGGGTGTTTTGAAAGGAAAATAATGCAATGGTTATTATAAAGTATTGGAGAGTCTACCACAGGTATTTGATTGCTGTTTTAGTGTAACATTTTTGGATTTCTATACAGACGCCATAAGAGCTTTTTGTGACAGTTGGATAGCACCCGGGCTACCAATCTCCGAAAAATTTCATATTTAAAAATTCCATGTTCTTGAGAGGCCTTACAGTACACGGAGCGAACAACGGAAGTCATTCACAAAATTTTTTATACTATCTAGCAAACTACAAAATGCCAGATAACCACGAACAGAATGCAAGTAAACTGTTATCCACGATGGTAGCATATACAATTGGTCACATAATGCAGACGTCCATTGAGGTTAAATACAATTTGAAATACAGAACATAAATACTACTTTAAACTAGTTCGTGGTTTTATTTTTTGTTGATTTAAAATGTTAAAAAGTGATATTATGTTCTTAAATTTAATAATACTTCTTCTTATTGGCATTACATAAACCACTCAGACAAATGCTGCCTGGGAGTTAAGTGATCATTTAGCACTTCCACAGTTATTAACTGCGAGGTTTCTAGCACAAGTTACCATTTTCGCATTCGTATATCTTGAGACTACGATCATACTTTATGCCCAGGGAAGGCGAGAAGACCAGACCAGACCGGGAATCGAACCTAGCCACTTTTAGCATGGTCTTGCAGTGTAGCAGTGCATCTTACCGTACGGCTAAGGAAGACTCCAGATCTATTCATAATAAACCTTAAGTTCATTTAAAACTGGCAGTAATTTTAATATAACTTCTACTATTTTCGTCATATGAAAAATATTTTTATATGAAAATGTTTATTAAAGCATCAGGAAAAAAATGTAGTGATTGGATTTTATATAACTTGTTTCAAAAAATTAAATTAAGTCAGATAAGGTTTTTAGGGTAAAAATATAACCTTAAATAGTAAAAAAGTCAAAATTTCACCGATGAAATATTTGAATCTACACAGATCCTTAAACTAGAGGTCAAAAACTATGATCTAACGGCTTAACATCCGAGGTGCATTCACTTTGCATAATAGTTGCCTTTAAACATAGCGTGAGTTTCTGTTGACACAAATTTTGGTCAATTTTCCTTCATTGCAGCCTACTTGCCTTTTCAATGCAATGGGCAGCAAAAGAATTTGTTGAAAGCTGATCTTCAAATTCTGACTCGCAATAAATCAAAATTCTTCGTAATTGGTGACTTCAATGCCAAACACCGTTCATGGAATAATGCTCAAAGCAATTCCAACGGCAACATTTTATTTGAAGATTGTTCTGCGGGATATTATACTATTCAATATCCCAATGGCCCAACTTGTTTTTCATCCACTCGAAATCCTTCGACAATTGATTTGGTTTTAACGGATTCAAGTCAGCTGTGTGGCCAATTGGTAACTCATGCTGACTTTGATTCTGATCACCTCCCTGTGACATTTGAAATCTCACAAGAAGCCATTTATAATCCGATCAGCTCTACTTTTAATTATCTTAGAGCTGATTGGGATTTATATAAAACGTATATCGATAGGAATTTTGATGTTTATATTCCTTTGGATACCAAAAGTGATATTGACAATGCGCTCGTATCTTTGACAAATTTAATTGTCGAAGCCAGAGGCATTTCAATTCCGAAATGTGAAGTTAAATTCAACTCCATTATTATTGACGACGATCTTCAGCTACTGATCCGTCTTAAAAATGTGAGGCGAAGGCAATACCAAAGATCTCGCGATCCCGCTTTGAAAGTTATTTGGCGAGATTTGCAAAATGACATTAAAAAACGTTTCGCTATTCTGAGAAATACCAACTTTGAGAATAATGTCTCGAAGTTGGATCCCAGTTCGAAACCCTTTAGGAAATTAACAAAAATTCTTAAGAAACCTCAAAAGCCAATTCCAGCGCTTAAAGAGGGAAATAAAATTTTATTAACAAATGGCGAAAAGGCTCAAAAACTTGCTCAGCAGTTCGAGAGTGCCCATAATTTTAGTCTAGGTCTCACTAGTCCAATTGAGGATCAGGTTACACGTAGCTTCGAAGACATTCTCAATCAAGAGAATGTTTTTGACCCTTCGTTGGGAACTAATTTGGATGAAGTGAAATCTATTACTAGAAAATTTAAAAATATGAAAGCTCCGGGTGACGATGGTATTTTCTACATACTTATCAAAAAACTTCCTGAGAGCTCTTTATCTTTTTTAGTTAATTTATTTAACAAATGTTTTCAATTGGCATACTTCCCAGATGCCAAAGTTGTTCCAATTTTGAAGCCGGACAAAAATCCAGCTGAGGCTTCTAGTTATCGCCCAATCAGTTTGCTTTCTTCAATAAGCAAACTGTTTGAAAAGTAATTACTATGTCTGAAACTTGATTATGCATATGTACAACATGTGATAGATTTAGTTCGGAAAAGGTATTGGAGGGTAACCGCCCCTTCGGTGGGGTTTGATCCCACGACCCCAGTTCGCATGACAGGTGCTTTCCCTACTAAGCTACGAAGGACCTCCGTCGTCCACTGCAGCTTAGCGGGTACTGATGAAACCAAATTCCCAGCACCAGGTACCAGCCGATCTCTCGCAATACATTTTCAGAACTAACTCTCTCAAATGTATTTTTGTACACAATGTCAACCAAGTAGGATGAGTATTTAATATTGTCCGGCTCCTACACACTTGCTTCATCAGCAACGGCGCTCAATGAAGTAGGGTTGTGTGAGGTTGTGCCAGTTTGGTCGTCAGATCCCAACACGACCACACAAGCGAAGAGAGATCACACTGAGATCAGCATGTTTATCGATTCCGGCAATCTTTCGCAACATTTCATGTTCTTTTTTTGCTTCATCAGCAACGGCGCTCAATGAAGTAGGGTTGTGTGAGGTTGTGCCAGTTTGCCTTGTGTGGTCGTGTTGGGATCTGACGACCAAACTGGCACAACCTCACACAACCCTACTTCATTGAGCGCCGTTGCTGATGAAGCAAGTGTGTAGGAGCCGGACAATATTAAATACTCATCCTACTTGGTTGACATTGTGTACAAAAATACATTTGAGAGAGTTAGTTCTGAAAATGTATTGCGAGAGATCGGCTGGTACCTGGTGCTGGGAATTTGGTTTCATCAGTACCCGCTAAGCTGCGGTGGACGACGGAGGTCCTTCGTAGCTTAGTAGGGAAAGCACCTGTCATGCGAACTGGGGTCGTGGGATCAAACCCCACCGAAGGGGCGGTTACCCTCCAATACCTTTTCCGAACTAAATCTATCACATGTTGTACATATGCATAATCAAGTTTCAGACATAGTAATTAATTTCCACTCCGGGTGGCTTAATACCCGGCATATAGGCAATTAACTTTGAATGTACTGTTTGAAAAGATTATTTTAAATAGAATGATGGTTCATATTAATGACAATTCTATTTTTGCTGATGAGCAATTTGGTTTTCGCCATGGGCATTCAACCACTCATCAGTTATTAAGAGTTACGAACTTAATTCGGCTCAACAAATCTGAAGGATATTCGACTGGAGTTGCTCTTCTTGATATCGAGAAAGCATTTGACAGTGTTTGGCATGAAGGTTTGATTGTAAAATTGATGAATTTTAATTTTCCTCTGTACATTATTAAACTGATCCAAAATTATTTATCAGATCGTTTCACTGCAGGTAAACTATCAGAATTCTAAATCTGATAGATTACCTATAAGGGCTGGTGTCCCCCAAGGCAGCATACTGGGGCCCATTTTGTATAACATTTTTACTTCTGACTTACCTGATTTACCACCAGGGTGTCAAAAATCTTTGTTTGCAGATGACACAGGTCTCTCAGCCAAAGGGCGTAGCCTTCGTGTCATTTGTAGTAGATTGCAAAAAAGTTTGGATATTTTCACCACTTACTTGCAAAAATGGAAAATTTCCCCGAATGCTTCCAAAACTCAGCTTATAATTTTCCCACATAAGCCGAGAGCTTCTTATTTGAAACCTTCTAGCAGACATATTCACCCTTATTCTTGTTTACGGACGAACGATACTTTCGAACGAATGCGATTCGTTCGAACCGTTCCTCCATTTGATTTAGCTGGCGTAAACGAGAATGCACTTCAACTTTCGTTCGAAAGCGCGTTCGTACGTAAACAAGAATATGGGTGATTGTCACTATGAATGGGGTTCCAATTAATTGGTCTAGCGAAGCTAAATATTTAGGACTTCTGCTAGATCAAAAATTAACTTTTAAAAATCACATTGAAGGCCTTCAAGCCAAATGTAACAAATATATTAAGTGTCTATATCCACTTATAAACAGAAAATCAAAACTTTGTCTTAAGAACAAACTTTTGATTTACAAACAAATTTTTAGACCTGCCATGTTGTATGCTGTGCCAATTTGGACTAGTTGCTGCAATACCAGAAAGAAGGCACTTCAGAGGATTCAAAATAAAATTCTGAAAATGATTCTGAAGTTGCCTCCGTGGTATAGTACCAATGAACTTCATAGAATTTCTAATATTGAGACATTGCAACAAATGTCCAACAAAATAATTTCTAATTTTAGACAAAAATCGTTGCAATCTTCTATTGCAACGATTAATTCCTTGTACCCTTAGTATAAAATAGGTTAAGATTAGTTTAAGTTGAAAACATTGTAATTCCTACATGGTTCAATTCAACCAGAGGAAAAATTCTAACTGCCAGAGGCAATTGAAATGTATTAATAATAACTAAAAATATAACATAGCAAATAAGGATGATAGTGTTAAGAAAACACGGAACACCTAGTCTAAGAGATGAATGCATGTATTAGATAATTAGCAAATAAAATTAGTTAAAAAAAAAAAATAAAAACTGAACGCTTTTCGGTATTTTTTTTCGAATTATTATTCACTCGAACGTAGTGAAAAATTTAAGTGAAAAAGTGCAGCGAAAATTAGTGAATTACGATGATTTTGGTGACGATGCATCATCACCAAAATCATCGTAATTCACTAATTTTCACTGCACTTTTTCACTTAAATTTTTCACTACGCATCGCGATGCTGCGTGCCTTCTCCAACAGTAAACCAACTGAATTTTCCTTTGTCGCACGGTAAAGTTAGAAACTTGTGCAAATAGACTCAATCGCAAAGTTTAATTGAACTCTATTTCAAGTAAGAAACACCGGAATGTAATTCAAATGTCTTCAGATCGTAGAGTACACTTTGAGCGGTACACGGTCATTTTGGTGGGGCTCGCTTGCGGATACATTTTTATTTATTATCAGACTAAGGCCGGAGTGGCCCGTGTAGTGCATAAAAGTCTTCTCCATTCAGTTCTGTCCACGGCTGCACATCGCCAACCACGCAGTCTGCGGAGGGTCCGCAAATCGGCTTTCACTTGATCGATCCGCCTTGCTCACCTTCTTGTTCTTGTCGGATCTTAGTCGAGAACCATTTTGTCGGATTACCGTTTTGTCCTCCACGAGCATCGAAGGGGCGTCGCTTTGATCAACCGTATCAGTGTATCCGGAAATCCGTTTTCGTGCATTAACTGCAATAGTTTGTCCGATCGATTGTATCATATGCGGCTGTGAAGTCGGTGAATAAATGATGTGTGGGCACGGCGAACACCTGGTCTGTGGTAGAGCGTTGACCTATAAATCCCGCCTGGTACTGCCCCACGAACTCTCTTGCAATTGGTGTTAGTCGGCGGCATAACATTTGGGAGAGTACCTAGTAGGCAGGGTTCAGCAATGTGATTGCGCGGTAGTTGCTACAATCCAGCTTATCACCTTTTTGTAGATGGGACACACGACACCTTCCATCCACTCCTGCGACAGAACCTCAAACCCTCCCAATCATCCAATGCCGGCCGATCTTCTCCTGGATTTCCTGGAGATTCGGAGCTGGAAGTCGTATGTCCTGCACGCGTGTTTCCAGGTTCATTACCATAACGCCACCTTGTTCGCCACATCGCCATTCAGGTGCTCTTTGTAGTGCTGCCGCCACCTTTGGATCAGCTCACGCTCGTTTGTAAGAATGTTCCCGTTTATGATCTTACACATATCGAGCAGTGAAACGTGGCACTTACGTGAACGGTTTAACTTCTCATAGAACTTTCATGCGTTATTAGCGCGGTATAGTTGCTCCGTCTCTTTACGGTCTCGATCTTCCTGCTAGCGCTTTTTCCTCCGAAAAAAACGAGTTTTGTCTGTTCCGCGCCCGTCTGTATCGTGTCTCATTCGCCCTCGTGCGGTATTGTAGCAATCTCGCTTATGCTGCATTCTTCTCCTCAACTAACTGCTCACATTCGCCGTCATACCAGTCGTTTCTTTGATCCGGGGGCACCGTGCCTAGTGCAGCGGATGCGGTGCTACCAATGGCGGATCGAATATCTCTCCAGTCATCTTTAAGAGACCCTGTGTCTAGCTACTCTTCCGTTGGGAGTGCCACTTCCAGCTGCTGCGCGTAGTGTTGGGCTAGTCTACTGTTCTGTAGCCGCCCAATGTTAATACTGCAACGAGGTAGTGGTCGGATTCAATATTCGCACTGCGTTAAGTGCGTACGTTCGTGATGTCGGAGAAGAATTTACCGACGATTAGGACGTGGTCGATTTGATATTCCGTTACTTGATTAGGGGATTTCCATGTGGCCTTGTGAATATTATTGCGGGGGAAGAAAGTGCTTCGGAGTTTATGCATCGCATCGTTGGCCGTTGTCGTTCAATACGGTATGCAGACCAAGATTTTTTTATGTACAGGTTATCCGACTTTGTCGGTAGATGGGAATAACCAGCGCGGGGGGAAACATACATTTTCAGTGCAAAACGTAAACAAACGAGCATAAATTACATACAATGCCGAGTTGGGGATATTGACAAGTCGGAAAATGATGCAGACTATCCGGTCCGATGACGGGTCTATACATGTCCTCCCTTCCTCACTTGAGCGTTCATGGCACCGATGTAGATTTTGACGTCCCGCAGTGGGCATCCATCGTATGTCTGCTCAAGCTGTGCATAGAATGCTTCTTTCTCCATCTAAACGATTTTATAATCTTATCTAAGTAAGTGTAACTAATAGAGGGATATTTGAATTTTCTAAATGCCATGTCAAACTATTGAAAAAATGCACACCAGAGCCTCAGGAGCCCGCGCACTGAAAATACACTGGAGTGTTTTCACTGGACTGGACACTGTTGCTCTGGTGTGCATTTTTTTAACAGTTTGACATGACATTTAGAAAATTCAAATATCCCTCTATTAGTTATACTTACTTAGTTAAGACTATAAAATCGTTTAGATGGAGTAAAACCAAAGAGCAGATTTTTTCGCACAGAGTGTAGGACAACACTGGACACAACTAAAAAAATTTTTTTTTGTTAAATATCTTGGCTGTGCATATGCACAGCATATGTTTCGAAATGGACAAATTGATATGAAATTTGCGAAAAAGAATGCACGTGTCTTGGAGGGACTCGAACCCTCAACCTCCTACTCTCTAGATAGGCGTGATAACCCATACACAACAAGACCACTTAAAGGTCACGTTTGCGGAAAAGCCATTAGAATCCGAGTACCAACATCCACCGCGGTTAGCTCACTTTTTTGCAAATTGAATATCTTTCGGATGCTTGATTTGTCCAATCTCCACATGTGCTTTACTATTGTATATTTACAGCCAAGCGAGTGCACATTGTTTATTAAACGAGAGGATCGCACTCCATGCCCCCCAGTAACTGTCTGGGCGGGACGGTATAGAATGCGATTGAATTCGATTGAATTATTTTTATAAATTTCATATCAATTTGTCCATTTCGAAACATATGCTGTGAATATGCACAGAGAAGATATTTAACAAAAAAATGGTTTTCGTACGGCCGAGTTGCCGAATAATATGCAATTAATTAAAAAAAAATTGTTTCTGGCATAAAGTTTCACTTGACAAAAACCCAGGTCGAAATTCAAAATATATCAAAATTTATGTGTATTTCAAAATTAGACGATTTTTCGAAAAAAAATTATATAATATTGTAAATTTGTCGATTTCTTTCATGTTGTCTGGCTGAAACAAACTGAACAAATCCATTTGTAAAAGATCCGCGAAAAAATAATATCACAAAAAATATAGTTTCATTTTTTGAGTCAAAAATTTAAAACGTCGTTTCTGAAAATTTGCAGATTTTTACTTGTGCCTGTATTGCACGTAACCGGCGCTATTGTCCCATACAGCATTTGTGATCAACATGGTTCATCCATAAAAACCCGGAGTTTCCATAATGGGTCGGTACCTTGAATGTAAAATTTATTGTTTTTGTTTGCTTGTTCTCAAGTATGAAAGTTGGGCTACTGTGATGAAAAACATGAACATCTAACACATAAACTGCCCATGATCGCATATTTGTAACACTCGCATTTTTGATCATTTTGTGGAAAGCCTATGAATCGTTCAGAAAGCTCAATTTGCTGCTTATAATCCCAGAACAGTAAAATAGGCTTTACCATCTTGCTTATCTGTGGTAAGCTGAAAATTATTGAGTTTGTAGGGAGGATTGACAAACGATTTACAAAATCATCCAAAATGCAAATGTTACAAATATGCGATCATGGGCAGTAAAGTACCGTCTTGAACAAAATATGTTGATCACGAAATTGGAAGCGCCATTCGCAATCTGATACTTAATGCATCTACTGGTTTCTCCATAGGCAATTTGATTCATGATCTCATGTCATACAGTTTCGGTATTGTTGAACTTACCCGAGCCTCTATCTATATATTCCGACAATTACCTTAACGTTTGTTCAACAGTTAAATATTGTAAAGTTGTTCTCACATACCTCAATGAGAAGAAATGAAACGAAAAATACGTACACGTTTATTGAGTTGCGGTTAAATCATACGAATAACCCATTCATGATAAACAACATTTACCGTTCACAAACAGAGGCATTTGTCATTCCAAACAAGTGAAACTTCCGACTGGTATGTATGAGCCTCAAACAATATTCCATCAGAGAGCAGAAAAAGATATATTTTCAGCTTCTTTTCAACTGGTTGCCTCTGGAAACCACATCGAAAAGTTTTCTCCCCCTGAAAAGTCCTGATGATGGTCGGTCATGCTGCTAGCCATGTATGCACAAAGTATTCAACTTGTGTGAAGGATGGGAGCTCGTGTACTGTTTGCCTCAGATTCACGTTCCGGAACGAAAATTTTTGGCACAAAATCTGAACAAATGCCATATCATTGCCCCGGCTCGGTTGACTACTAGTGGGAGGACTACCACGAATGCCATGGACTAATATCAACAGATCAAACACTGGCCTAAAATTGTTGCCTTTATGCTGCTCAACTCATCGTCACACAGGCCAAAAATAAAACTACTCGGAACTGGTCCCATGGACAGTTTGTACTCATGCTCATTGTTTCCAACATGTGAGAATTTGATAATTTATGATTATTTAGTTTTCTTTTGTGCAGCGAGTCTCGCCAAGTCCGTTGTTTCATCTGTTTGTAAAGGATGTCGTTAGCATTCCAGCAAAAAGGCATGCATGTTTGATGAGCATAATTTTGGAGAAGGAGTTCTCAGTGTGAAAGAACATTTTGATTTGTAGACTCAACAAATGGATAGAAAGATCTTCGGGTTTTGAATAGAGGTCATGAGAAAACTTGTTCGTCACTTATGACAAATGACACACTGTGATGGTTGAATGACAGAAGTTTGTTCAGGTTTTATTTAAACTTGAATCACCGTATGCAGTTTAGACATGTCAAGGCATCGCAAACGTCCACAGTTTAACCCAGAATGATACACCTTCAGCCAAGGATGTCAAGATGTTGCGTTCGATCATTTAGTAGTTTGTCATTAACACATTCCAGAAGCTGAATTTCAAAATATGTTGTATGGTGGACTTCTAGTGCGAAGGTTTTTCTACAACTCTGCCTAATGGTCGTTGTTTGAATTCCACTAGTAACGGAGTTATAGCTATAGTTTCAGTAACTTAGACTAAATGATAACAAAATTTCAATCATTTAGTTTAAGTTACTGCAACTAGCGCTCTAACTCCGTTATTAGTTGAATTCTATAGATTTTGACGCTTCCAATTGCGTTTGAGTTGCTTCAAAATCGAGTTCGATAAATTAATTTTAATATTTTATCTCTGGAACCAATCAAGAATTTTGTTTCTGTCCGATTTTGCGTCCCTCGTCATTTATTTACAGTGATTTGCGTTTTTAAGCTTCTTTCTAGCAAGTAAAATAACGAGAGCAATCGGTTTCCAAATTTTCACGAATGTTAAATTTATATGATCGAATTAAGATAAAAATAGGCAAGTATTTAAATGTATGTATTAAAAGAGAACATTTTATAAATGCCAAATTAGTTCATTTTATGCCACAACTTGACAGTAACTTTACAGATCCGTATTTCCATAATGAAAGTGCGCTCCTCGTCTTCCCAAGCAACCAATAAGCACTACAATTTGACAAATCGACCATATAGTGCTACTTGATTGCTTGTAAGTTTTTGAACATTCGTAAATTGGCCCTATACGGCGATTTGGCGAATTGTAGTACTTATCGGTTACTTGGGTTATGATTCTCGTACTACAAATCGGATTATAATCCAACAATTTTGTTCCTACATGATGCGCGAGAGTTTTTGTGATTCTAAATTACTAAATTAATCTAAATTAATAATCAAAATATTTTTTCTAACATCAAATAATTTGATAACACAAATTTTTATCTGCTTTTCTTAATTTTGAACAATGATTCTGAGTATGTAAAATTTTATTTTGCCTTTGATGAATAGATATACTCGATTTGCCAAGGTCGCAACTCTTATATTGATAGACGAATGCTTGAATACTTCAATATTTAGGCTTTCATGGAGTATTATCCCTCACTCCGACACCAGTCACGCCTGTACGTTTATAAATTTGCATTGGGAATGCTAGAGGAATGAAATTCAATAAAATGCCTGCACTTTTCAGAAATGATTCAAGTGCTTCCGGATTTCGATTGAGTGGAAGGACTTACTCGTTAGTCTCTTGAATTTCGAGCAAGGAATAGTTATGTAGGTATTTATTATACCTTCTACTCAGCAGCGCATCCCAAACCAAATTTCTCGTCTAGAAATGTTTACTCTGGGGGGAGTTTCAACTTTAACCCCCTCGTGGCTACACCACTGACAACAAAAGCACATATAGAAAAATAGTATTCATGTACTGAAACCAGTCGACTATGCAATATTCATGCAGACCAGTGTTCCCATCAAAAACTTTTTGTTTATCAATTTTTGTAAAACAGTTTATTGGTCATCTACCAGAAGCCCAATCAACGGAAGAACCACTTTCAATGTCATCAGCTGCGAGTAGAAGAATCTATCGACGTTGAATAATGGCGTTTTTCATACACCATCGCACCAGTGATACTCGATCAGACAGGACAGAACGCTTTTTGTTGTTTCACAGCTTCAGCCGTCATCCGCTCGTTCGTCCTCTGCCGCCTTGCGGCCGGTTGATTTATATTTTTAAAAATGGTTAACTATACATCATGGAGCGGAAAATTTCTCCAAAAAGGAAGGCACACATTCGAACAAACCACTCAATTTCGAATAAGTGCAAACCGTGTGGTGATGTGAAAGGCGCATCGGCCAGGGTGCTGTACCTTCGCCGCTGCTCCGACAAACAGAGTGTTAGTCACGTGTCGGAACTGGCAGTTATTACTGGGACTGCCAGCACCAGAAGAGAGACGTTGGCAAATTTGTCCACATCAAAGCCATTCCAAACAGAACCAGCTGAGCTCTCGACATATTACTCCTCGCGCGACCTCATCGTTTCACTCGGCGATGCTGATGTCCACCACAGGGTTGGTAGATATAGTTTCCAATTTGACCGAAAGGGCAACTATGGTCATTGAACTGGTTGTTCTTTACAATCACCTTTTCGATTACGGAACAAGAATAATAAAACATCCACTGACTAGTTATTGTTATTTGAGAGAGTATGGCTCAAAGGAATCATTTGAAAAATCTAAAATCTCGGGTACTTATTCAAAAGAACGTATGCAACGTCGATTTGTCCATTGTGATGGCACTCCCACACAAACCAAAAAACGAACAGGTAGCCGAAGACTTCCCCTACCTGTCTTTGGCGATGGTTTGCGTGGGAGTGCTGTCAGATTGGAAAAATCAACGTTCAAATCATTGTTCACTAAATCACATAATCCTTTTGATCCACATGAGATCCTTTTGAGAAATATAGTTGACTGGGAGTTTTAATGAGGCCTATCTATCTATCTATCTAAATAATCTATCTATATATCTATCTATCTATCTATGATGGTCGTGCATTCCGTGTTATCCAGAGCAAAACCGAATGTATGTAATGTCTTGTTCCAGGTCGCTCGTTCTTGGGCCGCCAATCGCCAGCCTTCCTGCATAACGACTGCACGCGCATCTTCCTCGATTGCACACAGCCAGTGAATGCGGCGGGGTCTACTCCGGAGCCGATGTCCTCTTCTAGGATCTTTGCCAAACATCATTTTTGCCTTGAATCTCTTCTGACATACGCACTACATGTCCAGCCATTGTAATCCGTCGTATTTTATCTGCATGCCAACGTCCCGATTTTTGCACACTTTGTACAACTCGTGACTCATGCGTCTGCACCATTCACTATTTTCCACCACGCCGCCAAGTATTAAGCGCAGTATTTTCCGCTCAAAAATTCCAAGAATTCGATAGCCTGCATCTTTTGACGTCCATGCTTCATGGCGCCAGGGCAACTGGATCTATTCTGCGTCCCTAAATTAAGGACAAACCTGGGAAAAGCTTTGCCTTTTTCTCTTTTGTGCCAGACTTATAACGAGAGCAACAACGACGTGACCATCTTCATGGGGCTTTCGCAATTCAAAAGGATGATCCGAAATAAGCAGTAGGGTGGCTCAAAAACATTTTTTCAAATTTTTTGATGGGCCGCCCTCTTATTCGGTTCTATTTGATGCCCTGATGCTCTGGACAAAATTTCAGCCAAATCGGTCAACGTTTGGCCGGTGCTAAACTCGTTGGAAGTTTATATGTAAAAATGTATGCAGAAACATCCAAAAACAGTGATCTGCAGTTAGATGGCACAATTTACGATGAAGAATTATGATACTCATTCAGATCGTGAAGAATTTAATACAGAATGTTATGCTGAAAACCGCGAGAAGATTAGAGTTTATTTGGCAAAGATATTAGCATTTTACTGGAGTGTTGTATGGGTGAATTTACTTCTTTTCAAAGGTAAAAGAAACGAAATTCGCTCAAACCCCACTTCAGAGAAATGCTAATAACTTCGTATCATAATTCTTCATCGTAAATTGTGCCATCTAACTGCAGATCACTGTTTTTGGATGTTTCTGCATACATTTTTGCATATAAACTTCCAACGAGTTTAGCACCGGCCAAACGTTGACCGATTTGGCTGAAATTTTGTCCAGAGCATCAGGGCATCAAATAGAACCGAATAAGAGGGCGGCCCATCAAAAAAATTGGAAAAAGTTTTTCCCATACTAATTTGAGCCACCGTAACAGTGCTATAAAGCAATAATAAATAATACCAAGCTTTATTGTATTGTGGTCCGATTATTGGGTAACCCTGTGAAATAAATAAATAAATTAAATTAAACTAAATTAAACCAACGATTTGTACAGAGCTAGTTTTCCGCATGTTGTATTCTCGGAATTTAGTGAGACCTATTCTTGCCGAATTAATGCGCAGATAATGATGGCACATTAACGGTTTTGCTATCTTTCCGTAGCAACACACATATTCCACATAGGTTACTGTAACTCATACAATGTTACCGGATTCAGTCACAATCAATTTGCTGCAACCATTTTCGTCTGACTTGTGCTGCTCGGGTTTTTGAACGATGCTGCAAAAGTGTGTATTTAGCGGATTTTTAAAGCATTGATCATGAATCATTTAAATAAAAAAACTGACAAATTGACCACGTTCTGATTGTTGGACGACACTTTTTCGACTTCATCGACTTCAGGACATATTGGGGTGCTAACATCGACTCTGACCACTATCTGGTGATGGTTAAACTGCGCCCAAAACTATCCGTCATCAACAATGTTCGGTACCGACGACCGCCGCGGTATGGCCTAGAGCGACTGAAGCAACCTGATGTCGCCACTGCATACGCGCACCATTTCGAGACGGCGGCTGTCGGAAGAGGGTGAGTTCAATAGGGCTCAAGAAATGCTGAAACACAGTTAAAGCGGTAATTGAAGACGCAGCAGGGTACATCGTCGGTTATGTGAGACGAAGTCGACGAACGATTGGTTCGACGACGAGTGCAGACAGATTCTGGAGGAGAAGGACGCAGCGCGGGTGGTCGCGCTGCAACAAGGGGCCCGGCAGAACGTAAAACGCTATAGACGGAAGCAGATACAGCAGATCCGTTTTTTTTTTCAGGAGAAGAAACCTTGCCTGGAATAAGCGAAGTGCTTGGAGATGTAACAGCTGTGCCGTTCTCAAGAAACACGCAAGTTCTATCAGAAGCTCAACGCATCTCGCAAAGGCTTCGTGCTGCGAGCTAAGATGTGCAGGGATAAGCATGGGAGCATCTTGACGGATGAGCGTGTGGTGATCGAAAGGTGGAAGCAGCACTACGAGGAACATTTAAATGGCCTTGAGAGTATAGGCAGTGAAAGTCAAGGCAGCGGACGATGGAAGCCAACCAGCCCCCACCTTGAGGGAAGTTAAGGATGCCATCCAACAGCTAAAGACCAATAAAGCAGACCCACAAATTGAACTGGGATACTGAATAGCTGCTGGATGAGTGAAAGGAAGGGGTCATCTACAAGAAAGGCAACAAGCTGGAGTGTGAGAACTTTCGAGCGATCGCCATCCTTAATGCCGTCTACTTAGTAATTTCCCAGATCATCTTTTGTCGTATGTCATTACTAATTATTGGGACGATTAATCAACATGCGGTTTTCGTTGGGTGAAAGCTGTTGAGTATCCCTTTTAGCTATGTCGGTTTTCTTTTAACCTGCGCATAATGCGGAAACGTCATTAACAGTATAATGAAAAAATAAATTTCCCCATACTAATTTGCATGCAAACTTGAAACGGCTTGTGCTAAATCAGTTTTAATCCAAATGAGCTCAAATTTTCAGAGAACACTCAGAACATGGTAAAGAATCAGATGAGCACTGTGGAGCAAAAACGATATTTTGAATCACCCTAATATATATATCAATCGACTCGGACACTCTCCAGCATTTTGTCTATTTCATTGAAACCTAAAATTATTAACTATAAGCTATAAGCTATAAGCTATAAGCTATAAGCTATAAGAATTTCAAAGGTAGGGCGCTCAATCCATTTAAATTTACATTCATTAATTTAAATTATTGGTACAATGGATTATAGAAACAACAACTCTCTTTACTCTAGAAAAAACGAAGTCAGAAAATGCAGCAGGGGCCAGTTTTGCTGTTAGTAGGATTTTGGCAAAACGGATGAAATTTTTCCAGGACGGAGAGCTTGTTAAGGAAAACATTTCGGTTCTTGTTTACAACATCGTAAGTCTCAAGGAAATAGCCTCCTTCAGAAGCATTAGTTTGCGCGGAACACGGTAAAAAGTAAAATTTCTCGCAGAAGATTTGAAAGCTACGTTTCGTGAAATTCTCTCGCAAACGATGAAAATACTGACGTGAAAAACGTGGCATAGAGGTGAGCCAGCCCAGGGCTGCAAGCTTCTCTAATAAAGATAAAAGGAAACGTGGCAATATTGGCTGTATTCACAAGAGGAATTGATGGTCATTTTCGAATGACAGATAAATTGGAAGCTTCGAACCCTATGCAGGGAACAACTAAAGGGAAACCCTGAGGGCTGATAAGACCTGTGCGAAGGAACTATTTTTCTCCTTAGAAAACTTAAGTGACCTTGCGATTGATGCAGCACCAGCAATCAATGACAGGAAATAGCAATGGCGTTGTAACAATTCTAAGCATGAAAAAGCAATCACAAAGATATGGCGATATTCCCTGTCATACTACATATTCACCAATATAATCGATATGCGAAAACGATCAATATTCCTCAAGTATTGACTTTTGTTATTAAGACAATCAACTTGATCAACGTTAGGGATCTCAACCACCATCAATTATAAATGATGTTGACGGAAATGACGAATACGAAGACTTCCTGTATTATTGCGAAGTTCATTAACTACGCCTTGGTGCCACGCTTGAGTTTTTTTTTTTTTAAAGTGACATGGATTTTTTTTTACAAGATATAGGAAAACCACCACTCGAGCTGAATGATCCTGAATAGATGCGTGACTTGGTTTTTCCAGCAGATATCGCCAAACATCTCAATGACTTGAACATGAAGCACTTTGGCGCAGTTGCTGAAATCTGGTACATTTCTCTCATCCCGTTGAAAACAGTTCATGCAAATATGCAGGTAAAGTAATGAAATTCCCATTTTATCAACACCGTTTACCGATTTGAATAATTTACCTGAAATGTTTCATATGGATTCCTCATGCATCGATCGAGTTTAGTTTTTTTTAGATAAAGAAAAAAAAAACACTGATAATTTTGAAAATTTTAAAAAAGTTATGTACCGAATATTTTCTGGCCCGCCAGTAAGTGTGAATTCTAAAAATTGGCCCGTGGCGTGAAAAGGTTGGGCAGGCCTGTGTTAAGTTGTGCTTGGTACTAAACGACATTATAACATGGTTATACTATTCAGTTCTGACACAGTTCTGATTTCCCAGCAAAAAAAATCAACTACACCGATGAAAATAAAAAATTGAATAAAATAATTACTTTCAATTATTTGCAGAACGCATTAGCAATTAAAGATGCACAATCAGCAATAGTGGACATATCCATTTTAGATTAGAGAATTTCGCTGTATTACATGCAAATGTTTTAAAAAAGTCCGCAAAAATTGATTTCCAGAAGAATATTTAAATAAACTATCTTATTCTTTGTTTTTCATTTTCTGAGAAATTGTTTTATTAAACTTGACTTAGACTCGGAGTTTGGAATCAAAACATTAAATAATTTTTCTCTGTTTTTGGTAAAGTGTCGCCAATAAATAATAATTAAATAATTTTTCGTAGACGTTTTAGCAGTACCTCTATTTTAGTGGGGTTACTGCTCCTTGACTTGTTTCTTATTGTTGTGATTTTTTTTTTGGTGCTGTATTTCTTTGTTTGGAAAACGGGACAGTTCCCCTAAAATAGCACATTTTGCCCAAGTTTGAAAATTTTATAAATAGAATTTTTAAACTTCAAATACTATCATCAATAAGAAATCTATGAATGCCCTACATTTGCTTGAGTAAATAAGGGCTTAATAGTAAGAAACAAAGCAAATGTAATTATTAGTTTTATTTCCAGAAGTTTTGAATAAACAAATTGCTAATAATTCTACACAGCATGGAAGTTTTTTTTTTTTTTTTTTTGTTTCTTTATTAAGGAGACTTTCAGCCCGAGGCTGGCTCGTCTCCGGGAAACAGCATGGAAGTTGTCGTTTCCAATATCAATACTATAATGCGTTTTGGGGCCTCTTCCCCTAATTGTTTTCATTCGAATGGAAATCAGAAACTATCGCTTTTTGGCAAGATAGATGGATGTAGAGAATTTTTAAGTGATATATATGGGTATCCTTTCGCCGTGTTAGGGCACCATTCACCGTGTGGGTAGGTACCCATTCACCGTGCATAAGAATTTTTCCTTTAAATCTATTAAAATATGAATTAAAACATTGATTTTAAAATGTTATTCGTGTTTTTCATTTAGTTAAGCATAAACATGTGAAGTTTATGTGTTTTAGTGTAACACAGAAAGGACATAATCAATCAAAACAATTATATTGCAGATGCAGAAATCAATGTTCATTAGCGTTACATAACTCTTATGACCAACAAGTCATCCCCGGAAAACCATTGCTTCTGCTCAACCTGTACAAAATTATGGCGGTATCATTCATAGTACTCACGATTTCGATGGCCGGTGAATGGACACAGTTATTTTCTGGGGGATCAATTCGCCGTGCATTTTTATTTGGTGGAGAATGTAGTGTTACCAACATTTTCGGCTTAATTTAAAATCAAAATACAAATCTGACACTTCAATTGCATGGACATTAAGAGGTAAAGAACAATAAAACATTCACTTTTTCCACTGATATTGAGCGAGCTTAGATTATACTTGATGGCTGAAAACAAAGGTGGAACCAGACAGCCGCAGGATGTTAACAAACTCTAACGTCAAAACAGCTGTTGGAACAGTTATATTTCACAGTAATTACTCGGAGAGGATTC
Source organism: Armigeres subalbatus (assembly GCF_024139115.2). Lineage (NCBI taxonomy): Eukaryota > Metazoa > Arthropoda > Insecta > Diptera > Culicidae > Armigeres > Armigeres subalbatus. Next base: position 202,971,749 of record NC_085140.1, on the reverse strand, counting down.
TTTCGAACTTCTTTAATGGTGCTGATGAGGAAATAAAGTATTTTTCAATATTTTGTAAACATAATAAAAATTACTTTGAACCCCACGGTGAATGGTGCACCCACGGTGAATGGCGACCTGACGGTACGTTCTTTATCGTAATTCTACGTTCAATTTGCGGTCGTATCTTTGATTCAACCCTCTACTTTTTTTATACGCGGAACTCTTCCGCGCAGCATCCCGTTTCAGGAGGATCATCTCGCCCTTCTACGTTCTTCGGATGCAGTTGACATCCTCCCAAGGTCAGTGAGCTTTTTATAGCCCCGCAAAGCCTTCACAACGTCAGCATAGCTCTTACCATCAGTCTTGATAAAAAATCAAGTCAAAATCAGTCTTGACGATAATTGCTTCGCCTCTGTCCTTCCTTCCATGACCATTGCAAGATGTGCCCTTTCCTCTACGGGCACTCTCCTTCTTGGCCAATGGCGCCATCGCCTTCTCTTCCGCTTTTCGCTTCTTCTTCGCCTTTTTTGGAATTCACAACTTCCCTCCAGGGCAGGTCTTCCTCCCGGCGAGCTTTGGTAGTCCTCGTAGAAGAAGAAACTGGTTTCCGTCGTTCCTTAGGGCCGGCAACCTGCTCAACCTTCTCCCGAAGGCTTTTTGCCAGCTACTTCTCTTCCGTAAGGACTCGAATCTTCGACTCGGTTTCCTTCCTGGCCTCCACCGCTTGGCTCACTGCCAACTCTTTCTCCTCGGTAAGTTGGTGGATCTTTCGTTCCACCTCCTTACTTGCCTGCAGCAAGGACTTCCACTCTTGATTTGCCTCTAACCATGTTGCAGAGGGTCAGTACGGACCTCTTAAGGTCCTTGCTGTACTTCCCGCCGTTGTCCAGAAAGGACATGATTACGTCCGTTACGTCTGTAATCATCTCCATTTTTTTCCATGATGACCCATGGTCAGGGTAGCTCCGTCCATCTTGATCTCAATGGGCCGCTCCTCCGACCTGTCACGCTCTTCTGTATCGCTTGCCCTGGCGATTGGTGGGGCGACCACTTCGTGTGGCGAAGGGATCCACCTTTTCTCCTTCTCCACTCAAATTTGTTTTTTTTTTGGTTTGGTCGACATTTTGGTCCCACAAGTCGCGTGAGAAAATAGGTCCGCCACGCCACAGCTCCGCAATAACGGGGTAACGGAACGCTATACTGTGGGGGTGCCCAGGTACCCCACAGGCTCCGTCCATGCATCCTTATCAAAAATTCGCGAAATGCGACCGTTTTGAATCATGATTACATTTTTGAACTTTAACTCTGAGAAAATAATGGCTCTACGGATCGCTTGTTAACCCTGTAAAATAGGTTACTGGAGCATGTGGTCGTCACTTCGTCCGCTCGCACTGTAATATAACG